>NC_047140.1:18571862-18901028 GCF_009829125.3 Periophthalmus magnuspinnatus
TAAAAGTTCCTCTTACTTTAAATTACTGGATTGAGATCATTCACACCATATTCGGTAAGTGACTATTTTAGATACAGCTGCCCTGGGGTACACTGATGGAAGTGAGATTGTCAGTCTCTGCCCCTCTGACCACCGCCAAACACTCACTCACCGCATTCATAGCATGGTGGGTGAAGTGTCTTGCCTATGGACACCACAACAGAAATTGGTCCTAGCAGGAATTGATTCTTCGGCCGTTGGTTGGGGAATCACCACTTTGACCATTAAGCCACTGTCAATCATCTGAAATGATATTGATTTTGATCTTAGACACCTTTAAAGAGGAGGTATTATGCAAAATAGATGTTCTTGCACTTTATATCATTTATGATGTTGTTCCTTGAACAACATGCCTGAAGAGGTTTTAGATGTCATCCATGCATGTTTTAGTATTTTAGCAATCTCTCCCAGGCCCCATTTGAACCCTCCTTATGGTTAGCTGTAAGATTCTGTCCAAAGCTGAGCCCACAAGTCTCCGTCATCCATGCTCTCACACGACAGTTCTCCATAAATATACAAAGGCATGACACAAAACTGTACACAGCAACTCAACAAACAGTAGTTTCATTAGTGGAAGGCGCACTGATTGTGTTGTAATAGCGCTCTGAAGGGGGAGTGAGTTAGCGTGGAGAACAAAGGGAGGGGAGACTCAAAGCATAAAAAAAAAAAAAAGTTTATTTTTTTATTTGAACTTAGAAAAAATGTTAATGCATTGTTTTCAGCAACTATAGCATTTTCAAAAAAAAAAAAAAAAAAAAAAAAAAAAATAGTAAAAGTAAAATACCCCCTCTTTGTATAACGTATACATAATATGACACATATACCTGGCTGAAGGCTGGAAGTGGATGCTGTGAATATCCGTTGTAAATAGCTGATATATCCATTTATCAAGTATTTTTGTGTCCAAACCTTGTTTTCCACACTGTAGCAGCTGCTTTTTTTTAATTCATCTTCAGTTAAGAACGTAACAATATTGTGAATATTTTAAAGACAATTATTTCCTTCCATAAATCTTTCATATTATTATGCTAAAATTCAATATTTGTGTAAGAGGCAGTGTGCAGAGGCAGCCACCCCCTGTTCCCTAAAGACAACATCCTGAAGAGTTCTTATCCAGACGCTCAAGACATCAGCAAGGCCAGTCCTGTTTGAACTGCTCTGTTTGTCTGTGTGATACACAGCTGTACCTTTCACTCTCCACTATCATCTATTACCAAATCAGGAAGAGATATTCATAAGAATAACAATGCACTGGATTTATATGGTGCCTTTCAAGACCTAAAAAAGAATCCCTTTACATTATATTATTCATTCACTCCACTCTCCACAGCTGCCTGAGGTAGAAGGATGCAAGTGAGGTGGGCATTCTGCTCCACTGGTCCCATCTGACCACCACCAATGCTGTTTTACACCACATTCATTCTAGTCAAGTTGTGTCAAGTGTATTGCTTAATGACACAAAGTCCACTAGAGCTACTGCTGCCCCCCCAGTGGCACCGGGTATTTCAGATCCGGGAGGATCAGTCATGACAAACCAACAAAACTATGTAACTTTTCTAATGGAGAGTATGCTTGTCTCAAACAGGCAACACTACCAGCCCAAGTTACAAGTCAAATCTGCAGAGAGGCAAGCCTGCTCACAGTAAGAATACATGTTTTCCAAGGTATTTAGCAACAAAAACACCTTCACTTGAAGTAATGCCGTGCAGATATGTTTACGTGATGCCATACTGTACTGTTGAGTATTCCAAACAAAGCAGGTGGCAGATACCCACCCAGAAAATAAATATAATAAATTGTTTAGCATTTGTTTTGACTTAAAATTTAAATTCACTATCCAACTTTTGTGTAACGTAAGAGTAAAACAAGCAGTGTCTCTATGCATCAAATAGAGGTTATTATGGTAACCCCAGACAGGCCCTTCCCCAGCCACCTCAGGGTGCTTTGAAATGAGAGAGAGACAGGAGGGGGAGGAGGGGGGAGGTACACAAACAAGGGATAAAGAGGAAGAGCCTGAAGAGAGGCCAAACAGCATGGGACGTCCCGAACTGAAGAGGTCTCCTGCTTCCCCTCTGAGAACCAAAACACTGCACCGATAAGGCAGAGCGGACTTCCTGTGGGACGTTTGGACAGTCATTAAAGAGTAAAGCTAGAGCACCCAAGGGAGCTGGGGCATGTTATGTGTTATGCAAAAACAATAAATAAATATGAAGGGGTTTTGGCATGTAACTATTATGGTATTTTTTCATGTAAAAGAAAAGAGGGATCGGAGGAAGAAAGCAAAAGGCACCATGTTTCACCCAGTAAGCAAAATTGTAGAGTGGAAAAGAGAGTTTGGAGTGAGCATGGGTAAATATTGAAATTGAAAATAGCTGTTTTTGTCACCTTTCTTACTTTTACGTGTACTTGTTACTTGTTTTTCATGTTTCAAAAGCACCCTGTTTACACTTCAGACCCTCCAGTACTTTGATTCAGTGACATTCAAGCTCAATATTTGTACTATCTGTTAGACTGCAGAGAAAATTTATACAGTGTGATCATTTATGAAATTACGGTAAGTGGTTTATACAAGCTTCACATTTAAAAAACAGTGGCAGTCCAACACAGATACTCATGGAAATTCTGAATACAACCAAATGTTGCATCTTTATATAACCGGAGATGGCTATAAAAACATTCAACTGGGGGCACTGTTACTTGGTCCAAAAGTGGTTCAAGTATATTCAAATTATAAATGCCGTAATGTCCAAAGTTATTGGGAGGTGTGTGTTAGAACAGACCACAGAAATGAGCAAAACAAAATCATATCTGAAGGAGTGGTGCAAGAAACACAAATATTCAAATCGTTATCAACATAAAGCTTTAGTCACTTGTACTTACTCACAAGAAGAATAACAGTACAAAGTTTGGTGTCTGAAAACTACTTCAAAAAGAAAATGTATATTGAAAAGTAAATATCCATAAGGAGTGGTGGAAGGGAATGAAGTAGACGTAAAATACTGTACTGTATTTTTTATGTATCTGCACTTAAGTCAGTTTTACAGTGAATACTTTTTACTTTTACTTCACTACATTTGAGAGCAGCTATCTGTACTTTCGACTCCACTACATTTTTGAACAGGACTGAAAAGTAAAAAGTACTTTTCATATGATTTTATGGGTTATTTTTGCCATGTTCGTAGTAACAACCTGACTAAAGTTTTCGAGTTCAAGTTTCGGCTTTGAGCAAACAGAAATAAATGCACAAAACTACTAACAAAAAATAAAAAAAAATAAACTGATTTGTATTGCTATTGACCAAAATATATATCATTTTTAATCATTATCACTAAATTTAACAGTTTAAGACATTAACAACACTACTACTTTTACTTTTTACTCTTAAAGTACATTTTTAAAGGGGTACTTAACAACCTTTACTTAAGTAGTTTTTTTTCATGTGATACTTTTACTTTTACTTGACAAACTTTCTATCTCTGTATCTCTCCTTTTACTTAAGTAACAAAACTGAGTACTTCATCCACCACTCTCCACGCGTCGATGGAACTAAGTACTACCCACCTCTGTTTATAACTCCACTCCACAGCAGACACAGTATCGCTCATTGGCTGGCCCAGTATTCTCTCTTTGGGACAGGGACAGCAGGCCGCTTTGGAGGAGGCAGAAGGAGGAGATGTTTTCTTTCCTGTGTTGATAAAAGCCTTCAGGAAGGAAGCCCCCCGCGGAGGACCTGTAAACTCCACTCTCCTCCCCAGACCTATTACTGCCCCATTGTTCTGCAGCAGACCCTGTTAGCATGTTATCTGCCCTCCATTGTCCCGGGACGAGGAGGTGATGAGTCCAACCACCACAGGACACACAGGGAGGGGGGAGAGTAATGACCGTGAGACGTGGTGGTTACTGCCCCAAAACTGCCTGAGCGGGACAGGCCTGGACGGGGCAGATGGCCACTGTCAGCCCTTTTCTGTGCCCGTATGTATCACCGCTCACTTAAGACTATAGCATCCTTTTGGTCCATGTCATGTGACTACTGCTAAGCTCAGAGTGACTCACAACCAGAAAATAATGGGAAAACAAATCTGGTTTCCACAAAGATGTTATTACATTGCCTGGAATGTTCCAATAAACTTACCAATGTCGTATTTATTTTATTTGAGCTGCTTTATTGCCAAAAATACATTGATAAACATGAATTCTTACTGTGATTGGAGTCGATTCGCCTTTTCACAGATCAGACCAGTACTCAGCTTAGTGGTGTCACCTGTTTTTAGATGTAGATAACTTCAATACCGGGCAAAGCAATAACATCTCTGTCAAGGCAAGCAAGTTGCAAACCCCTCAACAGAAAAGTTACATAGTGGACTTTTAATTAACATTTAAAGCAGTTTGGTTTCACTATTTAGGAACCAAAAGGAAATATATAACCACTATTATTGTTTCATTCGCACTTGTTCAACACACAAAACCTGGATATTTAGGCTCTTCTCTCAAACAGAAAACACTCTGTTCCACCTTGTGATGTCATGAAGTGAATCACAAGGTGGAATAAAGCATTTTGAGCTTTGGAGATGTAGACAGACTAATAATAAAGGGTTACAAAACACAACTCTGAGTATGTTTTTAAGGAGATAACCGCATTATAACATGGCTTAAAGCTCACAAGAGTTATTTTTTGCATAATATAAGAGGAAAAAACATCACTAGAAAATGTAAGCCCAGTGACCAGTCCCAGGACCCTTACCACCTGCTGGAATTAAATAGCAAACCAGTGAAAAACTCAATTTAAAACACTTTACAATTCCACCTCTCACATTCATGGAAACCAAAATATGGCTAAAGTGAAACTAATCATCATCAATCATTCTGACACAAAACAAGATCACTATTTTAACTAATATCTCTCCTCTTTGTTCAAATACAGACCGTTACCTAAACCGCCCTTATAACAACTTAATAAGCTGACAGTTACCAAAATTCTGTTTATACAGCTTGTTCACGACAGCTAAGAGGACACTAAATTGTTGCTAATTCACATTTAAGCTTTCTAATTATTGTAATAGCACTAAATAGCTTCGGCCCAGTTTCTCAGAGTTACATAAGGCAAATAAGCTGAATTTTTAACTGAACTTCACAATGGCATCAGATGGTTGTGAGATATTTTGATGTGGTGCGCAAAAAGAAACCAAATAAAAAGATTTTAAAGTAGGGCATTTAATTTTTTCCATTCACAAAACAAAACTTGCACCAAGCTCCAAGTGTCAACAGCAGGCAGCTTGCACGCAATATCACGTTATTTGTTTCTGTGGCTTAAACCAATAGAACTGTGCCCTGCTGTTTTAGGGCCCTATACTCTGCATTGGTGGAGTTTACAACCCACAGAGTCTGATGGTCTAAAATTTCCCTTTTAATTTTAGAGGGGACATTAAAAACACTTGACTGTCATTGTAATACAGCCGTAAAAACAGACAAGAGAAGACCACTGACTCATAAAGACACAGGGGTCATTTCATCAGTTTAAATTTCAGCTTTATGTTACTGTAATCTGTGTCTTTTTGGAAATACACTTTTTACAGTGATATCTAGGCTCAGGACTGGCTCAACTGGCTGATCATTGGACCTGTAACATGCTCTTAAAAGGACGGTTTTCATGGCAACACAAATATATGGTGTCATTTTTGTGATGGAGTAATATGTTTTGTATTTTGTATTTACAAATTGAGAAGCAAAAATTAGCTTATTTCTAACAACATGCCCTTTACTTAGACTGTGTTTTATTTTATTCTTGATCTACTCTAGCACTTTCATTTCATTCAAAGTAGGCTGTATTCAGGGCCGGCCCAGCCTATAAGCAGACTAAGCAGCTGTTTAGGGCCCCAAGACCACCAGAGGGCCCCCAAGAGCCTATATATTTATACTGAAAATAATATATCAAGTTTTATTGGAAACAGGGCTTGTGTGTTTAGAGAGGCCTAAATATCCCTCTCCTACAATAACATTTGTTTTATATCTATAATAGTAATACATACATTTGTTTTTGAGCCGGGCAAAGGTGAGGGCAGCTATGCGTTTACACCAGTGCAAGGACCCGACATGATGTAAATGTAAGCCCACTGTCACCAACTGGAACACATTAAAATCCACCAGAAACTTGTCAAGAATTAAAAAAAAATCTTGACTCCCCCTTACATGTTTGTGTACTGTTCTTGTAACATAGTAGTTGTGACATTCTGGATGTTTTCAGTCTGATGTTGGTCATATAAATACAAATACAATTGGTCAAAGTGATGAGAGCAGAGTAATAATGTTGAGCCAGGATACATCCGCTGTTGAAGGCCCCAGAGACAAATTCAGCTTCGGGCCCCCTGAAAGCTAGGACCGGCCCTGGCTATATTCTATTGTCGTTTAAAGTGTTGTTTGCTATATTTGAATCTTATTTACTTTATCTCATTTTACTGCTGCAACACTGAAATGTATTTGTGGGGCAAAAAATGTTCTCTTTTCTTATGTTTATTAATAAAAGTTAGCAAGAGCAGGCTAAGAATGTAATGTAAAGGCACCATTTCATCTTCACACTACATCACCTACTGCCACTTGTATATAGTCTTGATATATTTATTTCCTTTTATTTTATTCTACTTGAACATGATACTGATATCTTTACCATCCATCCATCCATCCATTTTCTTCCGCTTATCCGGGGCCGGGTCGCGGGGGCAGCAGTCTAAGCAGGGACTCCCAGACTTCCCTCACCCCGGACACGTCCTCCAGCTCCTCCGGTGGGACCCCAAGGCGTTCCCAGGCCAGCCGAGAGACATAGTCCCTCCAGCGTGTCCTGGGTCTTCCCCGGGGCCTCCTCCCGGTGGGACATGCCCAGAACACCTCCCTAGGGAGGCGTCCAGGAGGCATCCTGAGCAGATGCCCGAGCCACCTCAGCTGGTTCCTCTCAACGTGTAGGAGCAGCGGCTCTACTCCGAGCTCCTCCCGTGTGACCGAGCTCCTCACCCTATCCCTAAGGGTGCGCCCGGCCACTCTGCGGAGGAAGCCCATTTCAGCCGCTTGTATCCGCGATCTTGTCCTTTCGGTCATTACCCAAAGCTCATGACCATAGGTGAGGGTAGGAACGTAGATTGACCGGTAAATCGAGAGCTTCGCCTTCCGGCTCAGCTCCTTCTTTACCACAACGGACCGATACAGCGACCGCATCACTGCAGACGCTGCACCGATCCGCCTGTCAATCTCACGCTCCATCCTTCCCTCACTCGTGAACAAGACCCCGAGATACTTGAACTCCTCCACTTGGGGCAGAGACTCACCACCCACCCGGAGAGAGCAAACCACCTTTTTCCGGTCGAGAACCATGGCCTCGGATTTGGAGGAGCTGATTCTCATCCCAGCCGCTTCACACTCGGCTGCAAACCGCCCCAGTGCCTGCTGCAGGTCCTGGCTCGAAGAAGCCATCAGGACAACATCATCTGCAAACAGCAGAGATGAAATCCTGTGGTTCCCAAACCAGGCCCCCTCCGGCCCCTGGCTGCGCCTAGAAATTCTGTCCATAAATATAATGAACAGAACCGGTGACAAAGGGCAGCCCTGGCGGAGTCCAACATGCACTGGGAACAGGTCTGACTTACTGCCGGCAATGCGAACACAGCTCTTGCTCCGGTCATACAGGGACCGGACAGCCCTTAGCAAAGAGCCCCGGACCCCATACTCCCAGAGCACCCCCCAAAGGACACCACGAGGGACACGGTCGAATGCCTTCTCCAGATCCACAAAACACATGTGGACTGGTTGGGCATACTCCCATGAGCCCTCGAGGACCCGATGGAGAGTATAGAGCTGGTCCAGTGTTCCACGACCAGGACGAAAACCACACTGCTCCTCCTGAATCCGAGGTTCGACTATCGGTCGGATTCTCCTCTCCAGCACCCTGGAATAGACCTTACCGGGAAGGCTGAGGAGTGTGATTCCCCTGTAATTGGAACACACCCTCCGGTCCCCCTTCTTATACAGAGGGACCACCACCCCGGTCTGCCATTCCACAGGTACTGTCCCCGACCGCCACGCGATGTTGCAGAGACGTGTCAGCCAAGACAGTCCCACAACATCCAGAGACTTGAGGTACTCAGGACGGATCTCATCCACCCCCGGAGCCTTGCCACCGAGGAGCTTGCCAACCACCTCAGTGACTTCAGCCAGGGTGATGGACGAGTCCGCCCCTGGGTCCCCAGTTTCTGCTTCCTCCTCGGAAGACGTGACAGTGGGATTGAGGAGATCCTCAAAGTATTCCTTCCACCGCCCGACAACATCCCCAGTCGAGGTCAGCAGCTCTCCACCCGCACTGTAAACAGTGTTGGTGAAGCACTGCTTTCCCCTCCTGAGGCGTCGGACGGTTTGCCAGAATCTCTTTGAGGCCGTCCGATAGTCCTCCTCCATGGCCTCCCCGAACTCCTCCCAACCCCGAGTTTTTGCCTCTTTACCATATTGACTTTACCATATCTTTACCATATTGACTTATCTTTTACTATTTTAACACTTAACAAATAACCACAGAAATACATTTTTGTGAGTATAAATGTGTGTCATCAGATTATTACATTGCATTTGTCGCTCCAGTTTTGAAATATATTCAATTTTTGGGAAACTTAAGTAATATTAATAGTAAGTGTAATATTAGTGACTGAGTTTACTGAGTTTCTTGATGTAAAGCCTCCTACTTGCCCTACCTGCCCTGACCTTTGACCCTCCTAATCCCTTCTCTGACCCTCCCCCGTTCCTCCACCCTGCAGCGAGACGGTCCCATCATAACCCAGACCAGCTCTGGATCTAGGTCGTACCATAAATAAGTCCAGGGTCCGGCTTTATGCTTTATGGGATACAGAGTCTCTTTATCCCTTCCATGTGTTGTGTATGCGCCCAGCCCCTGACCTCTGCCTCTGCCTTCAGTTATCCCAGGGCAGGAGAGGCGCTGCTGTGACGTCCCATGAGCGCTGAGCCCGGCTGGACTGGATCAAGGGGTTGATTATTTCCTGACCTCTGCCTCCCCTGTGCATCACCTTACCCCCATCTTCATTTCACAGGCTGTAAAACACTCACACCAGGTGGAGTCGGGCCAAACCAGTTCATACACATACAGACCTGTAAACTGTGAATTATAGCACAGAGATATGTAGTGCAATATTTATGGAGTATGTGAGCCCCATTTGTTAATTTTATCTTCTTAATGTCATATGAGAAAGTCGTTACATCACTGAAGGCTTATCAGAGTTTGGTATCTGAAATCGCTGATGAGTCACCCTGCGTCGGATGAAAGGATGGGACAAACATGATTTTTATTATTATCTTTTATCTCCATATTGATTTCTCAAGCTGAATCAATTCAGCCATAATCTAAAACAATTTCCGCAAGGATAAAGAGTATTTTGTGAACCACATTTTGATGCACTGCTCCAAACTGGATCATGGGGATGTAAATATTATTGCACAAATGTTTAATCTTTTTCACTGTTTAATGCTTTGGTGTTTTGAATTTAACATGTAACTTTTGCTATTCCTTTTGTAAAACAGCAAGTTATGATTATTTTTGTAAAAACATTTTCAACTATCTCTTAAAGTTGTATGATGCAAAATCTCTGTTGGAGGGTGTATCATTTGCTTGTTTCCATGGAGATGTTATTGCTTTGCCTGGAATGTTCCACAGTATACAGAACTTTTCTTGCATTTTTTTCAATTATACATGCATTCTTACTGAGTTGGAAACCTCTCCACAGCCTGGTAGCATTAACTTGTTTCAGTCTAGATAAATACACATTTAATACTGTGACATGCACCTGACGGACCCTCCACAAGAAATGTTACATACTGCACCATTTATTTACAAATCTGTCAATCTTATGTTTGTTACAAGAAAGTGACACAACATTAAATTGGGTGCCACAACAAAAACTAGCATATTCTTTTTTTTTCAACATTGTCTATTGCCAGTAACTGTGCAAATCCTTTTGACTGGCAAAGATACTGCATTGTAAGTAGTGAAATAAGTAGTGTATAGGTTCTGTATAAATGCATTGTCAGTGTCCTTTTGCTGACAGATGGAAACTGTTTCACACATTAAGCTATTAGCTGCTCTTGTGAGTGAAGTGACCAATCACAGCAGTTTCTTGTGGTGCATTCAAGTGTCCATCCTGTTTCCTAAGTGTCTGCATTCCACCACACACACACACACCTCTGCTCCTTCACTGCTTCCACCTCCCTCTGATCTCCAGCGAGGGGTCATAGCGCAAAGGTGAAGGGTCATTGTTACAGAGACAGAGCTCCCTTCAGTCTTGGCTCCTAATTAGGCTTTAATCAAGCTAATTAAACTTTATTAACAGGATAGGGGGTTGGTTCCTGTTAGCCAAGGACAGAGCTGGGACATTTATGGGCTGAGGGTGCTGTGGTGAGGGCTTTGGGTGGTGGGGGATGAGAACAGAGGGCTGGTTCTCTGAAATATTACAGATTACATAACATACCAGTGGAGGCCTATGTCCCACACTTAATCATATGATGTCACTCATTACACCTTAGGGCCCAGGAAGTCATTGCCATGGTGCTCCCATACTGTATGACTTCAGACTGTATGATATATTATTAAGATAAATAGTGTTTGCTTGAGGAGTGTGAATTTGTACTACTAGAAGTACTACTGACTGCTGTGTTTGTGGACATGCACCTAACCGTTGCTTGTTCTTGCTCCCCTTTCTCCTATTTTACATAACATGGATTTTATAAAGCAAACATCATAGATAAATGCTCGTGCTTTACCAACAGTAAATTACTCTGACTCATCTAATGTGGTTCACACTGAAATGGCTCTATTCATCTTACTGATGCACATAAAATGTATTCAAGACTAGAGAAATGGGATCAAATCTACCCACAATATGGTTTCGACAAAGATTCAAATATGTACTTAACTTTATGTCTTTCCTAAAGCACAATTTGTACACAAATAATCTAAAGTGATACTTTCTATTCTGTTTTTTTTTTTTCATTGTAAGTGACATTTAATTCAAAATTCTCTAAATTCTCTTGGTTTTGTGGCTCTTGATTTGCTGCATGATGAACTATGAACAAAGGAGTTCCACAAGGGACAATTCTAAGGCTGACAAAGTTTCGCAACTGTGAACCCTGTACCACAATGACACACATTTTTCAACATCTCAATATAATTGCCCAAAAAAAGAAGAGCACAATTTGTTTGTTTACATTCTTGCTCCCAAAATGAGGTAAACAGTGCAAGAGTTTTTACCGCTGAAAATGCCACATTATGTCACAGTCTCTATGGAAACAGACAGCACATTGTTTGAGATTATTAAAAGAATATTTACAAGAGCAGACTGTTCCAGTGTGTTGTTGTCTATCTGGGTTGAGTCTCTTTTTGTCGAGTCCTGTCCAGTGCTGGGGTCCCGGGACACTGCAGACCTGTGGTACACAGAAAGCCTCTTTGTGTCCGAACGGGACCCATCGGCCACTTCTGCCATGGCCCACCTCCAGAGCTCAGATCCAGGCCAGGCCTCACATCTCAACGCTCCATCCTAAACAAAGAGCCTCCACACTGGCCCGACTCTTCTGTCAGCTCCCCCCCTCCTCTGGACCTCAGCCCCTCTGTTGAAAACTGGGTTACGACAGTCCACCAGCCATTAATGTGCACGTCAATACATCTATTGATCCAAATGAAATTATTGTGCTAATCTATGATTTCCTATTCAATTATGTCATTTGCTTTAAGTTCATGAGGGAATAAGGCCCTCTGTGAGTCACTCTGACCACGCCTCTGTGTGGTCAATCACGTCTTTCTCCGAATCGGAAACGTTTTTTAAATGTGACATGTGCGTTTGAGTTTTGACCTTTTTGTTTTCATCACAAATAGTCAAATTGTTTGTCAAACTTCTACAAGAACCCACTATTGTATCACCTTTTTATGATATGTTTCATCTGTAAGAACAGCACCCTCAATGTTCAACAATCCAAGCCTGACAAATATATTTCTATTATTTCAGAAAACATTGACTATATTTTGACATCAATTCATCATATCAACTTATCTTTGCAAACCACTGTCTGCAAGATGGCGCCGGTCAACTCTGAGGTAAATTCAACAATGGTAAATGATTAGACCCATTCAAAAACATGGCTATAACAACAAAGTGAGTATAAATTTTGAAACATATATTGTTTCAGATTCATATGCACTTAGATTCAACTGCCTTGTACTTTCTCCATCAGTGTCTTCTCAAAGCCCCTTGCGGTATCTTGCAATTTTATAAGCTAAAGTTTTGAGATTATTTTCCTTTACTCTGGCAGAAATTCTACAGGGTGAGGCAGTATATATAATTTAAAGAGCGTATCTTTCCTTTGGCATGATACTTTAATTGGACATCTTGACAGCCATGGATACATTTTTTTCACAATATATATCCAAATAGGGTGGTTTGAGTTCACTTAAGGTCCTTTTCCATTCAAAATATTTACTGCTTCTTCTCAAGGCTGTGGTAAAGATTCTGCGTATAACCATTTTCCCATTGGGTCTAATAACCACTTTTGAAAAGGGCAAACATATCTAAATTCAATGTAAACTTTATATAAATCTTCCAATTTCCTTTGACTTGCCTTTAATGAAACTTTTAACACACTGAACCCGGTTGGTACTGGCATGTTTTGAGTAAAAAGGGAGCTATTGTGCAATGGTTTAATGTCCCAGGTGGATGGCATTAGATTTTCAAAACAGTAAAGACACACAAGCGACCTCTTGGAGATGACCTCAGCTGACCCACAAGGAGCAAAGGTGAAAGTTCATAGGTCATGTGGCTCTCCGTGGAGTGAGATGTTCCAGTGACGCTTGACTTTTCAGTATGGAGTTGTTTGAGGGACCTGGAGCCTGATGGTCAGCTGAAAGTTGTTGACAAATACGCAGTGCCTTGGTGTCTGTGATTCATGTGTTTTTCATGCACTGACAGAATTACATTATCTCTCATGAGAAACATCCAAAACTGATTGTTTGGCTCCAAAAACAAGTTAGAATGAGTTTGTCTAAAAGGATACTTGTGATAAGTTTCACATTTAGAACTTTGACAACAACTCAAGACAAACAACAAGTAGCTATGATAACCAGCTAAAGGTGAGTAAAATGGTACTTTGAGGTCGAGGTCTATGGGATTATTGGGCATTTGAGAGGTTTTTAAACTTTTATTCTCAGTAGTAGATGCTCTTTTTACTTTCAGTTTGAGGAATTACAACATTTTGTTGATGGGTCTGGCTGCCAACTTCCACCCACATGCACCAAATCATGTGAAACTCTAACGCCCTATCCAGACAGATGAAAAATGTGACCAGTTGGCATAGCAATTAACAATCTAAAACAAACTATTGTATTTTTGAATGGTCAACAGTCCTCAAAATGGCACTGATAATTTATGAATCTGAAGCCCATGAGTGGATACTACAGCACCAAGATTTTGCCTTGATCTGGAAAGGTATCCAAGGGTTTCAGCTTCCTGCTATGTGGTGCCATTTTGAGGACTTTAACCATTCAAAAGACATAATATTTAGTTTGAATTGTTAATTGCTATGGAAACAGTGCTACAGAAGTGTGGAGAGTGTCCTGACAGAGTTCAAGAACCGGTTGAAGGATGGGTCAAGCGCAGATAACACATTGGGGCATCCTGAATGATCTCAAAAATATCTTGAAAATATCTTCTGCTAGCTTTGGAGGGAAATTCTCACTCAAAACTGTACCTCTCTCATGTCTCCTTGGTGGATCGTTACGCACCTTACAAGCGTATTAAACACAGAATGTAGTCATTGCGTAAAGGAACATGCCTGCAGCTTTAACCCTATGAAACGTAACGATTCACTGCAGGACTTCTTTATGTAACGCTGCTCAAATCCAAACTACTACTTTGTTTATATGTCTTCTGGGTTTTTAGTGCTCTTACAACATGTGTGTGGTAGCTTTCTAGCTGCTGTAGTTCTGGCAATGACACACACGTACTTTATAAACTGGAGATCCCCTCGTTCACAATACTTCGAGCTAGTGGTGAGGGTTTTACAGCCTTAAATGTTGCCACAAATTGCCAAGGCCCAATTATCCGAATCCCACCCGATAATTACAGGAGGGGATGGGGAGCAGGAGGTGAGTCTTGTGGTAGGATGCTCCCCTTTGTTCTTGACATCACGTTTGTGTCTTGCTCTTCACTGCGGTTTCTTGCATAGAGGTTTTCTCCTTAAGTTGCACAAGACCACACACACAGACAGCTGAAGGATAATTTAAATCAAATCATTGTTCAAGATACCTGGTCCAGATCAGCCTCCGGGCGTTCAGACTTTATGTATTCACCAGTGGAATATAAAACTCGTGGTAAGTTTTAGCCATGAATGTGCTATTGTTTGGTTGGAAAAGTTAGGTTACATTTCATTTGCTTTACCTTGTGCTGTGGCTGGATGGTCTTGAGATTTTAGTTCTTAAAAGTTACAAAAAATCTATCCGGTAAGACTGGTGCAGCGAAAAACAACAGTGGCTTGAAAAAAAAACATTTGGATCATTTTATACTTGCCATCAACAGTAACTCTGGCTGAATCTTTTATGGACAAGCAATGTATATGGATTGCTATACATTTTAATATTGTGCACATTTAAAAAAAAAAAAAAAATATATATATATATACATTGTTTGTCAGTACAGACTGGACAGACAGTGTTCTGTCATGAGGGCTTTCGTGTCTTTACCGCTGTGGACTGCTGCTGTTGCCCAAACTCATGTGCTTCTGCTCCAGACTGATGTGCAGCGAGTTGTGTCTAAAGTTATGATGCTGTTTTATGCTTAAATCCGAAGCTCATGATGATAACTTGGGATGTGTAGTAAAGTTTACAAAGCATAGCCTCAACAATCCAACCAGGACTTCTGAGTGTGAAGTATCTGGGATGAGAATCAGCTCTTCCAAATCTGAGGTCACGGTTCTCGACTGTAGTAACATGGGTGGAGGGTCCCCGACTCAAGTGGGGGAGTTCAAGTGTCATGGGAGCGTGAGATTGACAGGGGGATTGGTGCAGCCTTTTCATTGATGATGTCACTGTATAGGACTGTTGTGGTAAAGAGGGAACTGAGTCAAAAGGCAAAGCTCTCAATTTATCAGTCAATCTACGCTCCTACCCTTAGCTGTGGTCATACAGCTTTGGGCAATGACCGAAAGGACAAGATCGCAGAAAGGGTGAAGAGCTCAGTCACATGGGAGGAGCTCGGAGTAGATCCACATACTCTTTGACATCTGTTCTGGATACCTCCTGGACATCTCCCCGGGGAGGTGTTCCAGGCATGTCCCATCAAGAGGAGGCCCAGGGAGAGATCTGGGATACGCTGGATGAAATTGGTGAATGTGGTACGTCACCATCAGACCTACTGTACGATTTAAACATCAATTTTGATAAATCCCAGAGAGTGCCTTGTTTTGATCGTGTACCACATAAACGCACTGATTTCACCATACAGACATTTCGTAATGAGGGCAACTGTACGTGACATGGCCATGCACATGGAGGAAGTACAGATAGTATTGCACAGGTCTGAGTGACAGAGGCTTTAAATCAGAGCACAGCTGGCAGGACACAGCTCTTCCTCACTGTGATCCAGAGGAATGTATCGAACTTTTACCCACTCTCTCCCCCACAGAGAGCACACTGAGCTGGGCCGCAGACAGCCACTTTCCCTCCTGGTCCACCCACCTCTGGCGCTAACAGCAGACCATTATCCCCCGTTAACCCTTAGCGTGACATGTTAGCTTTCTTCTCTTTCTGCATACCTCTCTACTTCCTGTATGTGTGGGTGTCTCTCTCTGTCTGTGTTGGAGGGGATGGGGGGTGGGGGTTCCCATAACTGTATGGCAGCTCGCCAACCAGACCTGGACATCTGGTTTGATTACATGTCGGCCTGTGTTGTATGTTGTATGGTGCTCAATCACAGCCCAAGATCAGGTTAAATCTTGTATGTTTGGACTGATCTGATCTTATCCTGAAAGTCCAGCTTGTCTTGTGTAAATATTCAAAACACTCATGGATTTATGGTCAGGTGGTATCATCCTCTCAATAAAGATGGATGTTTAATGCCATACCATGGAGTATTGTAATATAAAATCAACAGAAAGGTGTCCATAATGCATCTTTAACCAAACCCAAGATTTCAAACATCAAAAATGTGATCGTTAAAGTAAAAATTGCCTCTATAATGTATATCAGATTGTATTCTTTCAAAGTTATACAACCTCTTTGAATTTTCCAAATGAACTCCAGGGGGATGTCAAATATGAAGGTAAAAATTCCCTTACATGGCATTAATATATTCCATGTTTTGTTCAAGACAGACACAAAAACAGCAGTACAACAAAATGTCCACCAATCCACAAAGAACAGTGCCATCTCAGTCTTTACCTACTTATCGCTTTCAGCTTCCTGTTACAATGTTTGAAGGACTTTTCAATTCAAAAGACTGAATTTGTTTAAAATGATGGCAACAGACATATTTTTTCATCATTTTGAAAGCCGTGGATAAGAGTAAGCTGACAAAACTCAACTACAGCAAGTTCCCCAGAGATTCCTTTAAACCCTGCATGTATGGACTTCATGGATCTTTCTCACAAACGCTCGGGTTTGGACTGAAGCGTGAAGCCGGAAAAAATTGGCCAGACAAAATCGCAATTCCACACCTTTGGAGCTGTTGTCAGGCCCAGGACATGGCTGTGGTGATGTGGGGCCGATTCTGTCCATTGTGAGAGGAGGGCTGCGGGATAGGGGCTACATACAAACCCTCTAAACACGGCCACTCATCCGTCACGTCGCCCTGTCAGTATGCGGAGGCCTGGGTGCGGGTCGGCCCTGCGTATAGGGGAGAGGAAACAGCCAGACTCAGACTCAAAAGAGCGAGAGAGAAAGGCCAAACAACAGGTTTAAGTTACAAACAAACCAAAGAACTGACGAGCAGTGCAGCACAGTTTCCTCTTTGAGACATGAAAAGTGTATAAAAACATTACATCTGGAGGGTATTTATTACTTAATAACCACAGTTGTACATGGACTCACGCACAAGCAGAACTGGAGATCATCAAGTCATAAATCATAACTAAAACGATCAGAAGCGTTCAGTACAGAGAAAGGTTTTCACAATAGCAACATTTCAAACTTGATTTTGATACTAAGAAAAATACCACAGTGATAATAAAAAACACAATTTTTTAGACAACTGAGAGTAATTTTCAACTCAAAATAATAACGTTTACTCAGTATTGCGTTGTGTTTTTTACTGACCATTTTAAAACTATTCATGGAGGGTCCAGTTTTTTCACTTGATGGAAAATATGACTTATGTGAAATGACTTATACTCACTAAATGTTCTTTTTATTCACTTTTTTTGTTTTATTTTTTTGACCTATTTAAATTTAATCAGGTTAAGGTAAGGGTTAGGTTTAGGAACAGTCAATTTGGTTAAGTTTATGGCTTTGGGAAATGGAACTCTAGAAAGCTACAGCCATTTTTGCATTTTGTTTCATTGTTTTGTCATAATAATAATCTTATCTGGCCCATATTTTAAGCTGGACAGTTTGCAGTGAAGAATGGAGAGAGTTCAGCGAGTTGACGATTGATCATAGACTTTTTAAAGAAGTGGACAAAGTGTGTCTGACGTCACGCATAGTGTTCAGCTCCAGTTAAATGAAGCTCATCGAGACCTAGCGGTTATAGGGGCCAATTTGGAGCCGCTTTCCATATTTGGAATTCCGACTGTGAACCAAAGAGCCAATCTGGAGCGACGCTGTTGAACATAACACTCCTTCCCGCCTGCACCGCTAATTTAGAAGGGAGCTTAGCAATGCAGTCAGTCAAATCTGTTGCTGACAGCAGCAGGTGCAGCCTCAGGGAAAGAAGGTGCCTGATTTATCTGTTATTAATGTTCATATCTTGATTTAATGACACTATAGCAAATTAAAAACACCAGGATTATGTAGAGTGGGTTAATACAAACATTTTAAGACCAAAATGACGAGGCTCATTGCAGCAGTTACAGAGAGAGGAGTGAGAGTTTTTCAATAGAAAGTGAATTGGAGCCAGAGTCGATGGAGCTGGAATAGCTTCCATGATCCCTTCCTATTTGGAACACGGTCACTAGCATGTTAGCTATGTCCATTTATATATACAGTCTACGCAATCGATGCAAAACTGACAATTTCATTTAGCATTTTTTGTGAATATTGTGGATTTGTTTGGTGTGGAGTGTAATTTGAATTTTCAGGTTTTGGATCTCTCTTGAAAAAGCATGATTCCTCTGGTTACGGAGCTTCGATTTCACACCCTTATATTACAGTAAGAACTACATGCCCCACTCCAAACCCACCCACTCTTTAACACATGCAGGGAAAAACAGACAGAGCCCAGTTGGTTTCACTTATTAAAGTCAAACGAAATGCGATTATATTACCAGAAACGGTCGGAACATCGGGCTTTGCTTAGCGCTTGGCACATGAAGCAAGAGCGCACAGGGAAAGAGGCTCGAAAACAGGCCTGGACTCACTGAATGAGCTAAGCAGCTAAGCACAGAGCCCTGTCACTTTATGTGCACAGCATTTCATCAAACTCACCCATATCCAAAAGAACGCACACTGAGAGGAAGGAGGGAGGGTGGGAGAAGAAAAGAGAAGAGGGAGGGAGAGAGAGAGAAAGGAAAGAGAGGAGGAAGAGTGAGAGATAGAGGGGGGAGAGAGAAGAAAAGAGAGGAGGAAGAGCGAGAGATGGGGGGAGAAAAGAGAAGAGGGAGAGAGATAGACAAAGAGAGGAGGGAGGGAGAGAGGCAAGAGGGAGAGAGAGAGAGAGAAGAAAAGAGAGAGAGAGAAAGGAAAGAGAGAAGGAAGAGCGAGAGATGGGGAGAGAAGAAAAGAAAGGAAGAGAGAGAGATAGAGTGAGGGGGAGGGAGAAAGAGAAGCAAAGAGAGGAGGAAGAGGGGGAGGGAGAGAGGAGAAAAGAGGATGAAGAGATACAGATAAAGAGAGAGAAAGAGCGAGAAGTTAGAGAGAGATATAGAGAGAGGGGGAGGGGGGAGAGAGAGGCAAAGAGAGGAGGAAGAGAGTCAGAGGGGGAGAGAGGGGAAGGGAGAGAGAAGCAAAGAGGAGGAAGAGCGAGATACAGAGAGGGGAGGAGGAGAGAGAAGAAAAGAGAGAAGGAAGAGAGTGAGAAAGAGATATAGAGAGAGGGAGGTAGAGAGAAGAGGGGTAAGAAAAAAAGAGGAGGGCTGAAGAGAGCAATAGGGTGAGAGAGAAGAGGGCTGGAGGGATGAAAGAAAAAAAGAGAGGGGAGGATGGGCTGGTTGGGCGCGTAAGGCAGGAACAAGGGGAGAAAGATTGAAAAGGGTGGAAGGAGAGAGAGATTAGAAATAAAGGGGTGAAGAGGGGAGAGTGTGGGGGAGAGAGAGACATTGGGAGAGACCCGGAGGGAAAGTGGAGGGGAGTGGGGTGAGGAATAGGGAGATGGGATGATAGAAGAGAGAGGGGGAAGATGGTGGGAGAACGAGTAAGAGTGGGGAGAAATAAAGGGGAGAGAGGAGAGGAAGAAGAGGACTAGAGAGGAGAGCTGAGTGAAGGTCAGAAAAGAGAGCAAGAAAGAGGGAAGAGGGGGTTATGGATGATATACAAATGTGATATATTGCTTACTTTCTTGAGAAGGTGCAAAATGTTCTGTTTTCCATGCAGCAGTGGCCATATATCACACTGAGGGAAGATAACAGCCATGTTCTGCTCATCTTGGTTAAGGCCACATTTCTTATCTGTAGCTCCTCTCATCTCAGGAATGTGTGATCCCCACTCTGGGAGGATGATAAAACATTCACCTTATTTGACTTCGCTTTAAATTTCTTCATGCAATAGAACAGAAACCGACAGGATATAGAAAGAAGAGGAGTGAAGAGAGAGAGGAGGAGTTTGAGGAGAGTGAGAGCTGCACAGATGAGTGACACATGGTTCAGGCCTCATTTGATGGGAACAGAGAGAAACATCAAGACAAAGTGTAGTGGATACAGTCGTCTGGGGCCTTACTAAAATGCACTGCAGCCTGTATAACCATGTCCATTATGGGTTTGTGTCTTTGTGAACATAGCTGAGAAAAACTGATCCAACGCCTACTGCAGTCCAGGAACGATCCAGGAACCTTCTGCTACACATCAAGTTTGGAAGAGTTTGAAATATTATGAAGCTTTATGTTATATTTCATTTATTTAAGTCCTTTGAACCCTGACTGCTCTGTCAGAAATTGATTTCTGTATGTGAAAGAAAGCAAAAAGTGAGTATTCGTTCATATCATTCAACAAAAACTAGCAAAACCCTATACTTCCTCAGTGTACTGATACAGAAAATGCATTGCCAGCTCAGCTCAGTCAATTTGTTCTACTGCAGGTACTTTTGTTTAAGTACATTTCAAAATTACAAAAGTTGTAACTATGATCTGTAACATCAGAGAATTATGTTCTGCAACCCTCCAATCACTCACATTATGTATAACACAACAGCGGCTCAGTTTGAATCCCGCTCTCCACATAGAAAAACATCATTGGCTGAGCGGTGACCCACTGGCCCACAGGTTGGCGGTGCGATTCCAGCTCCCACAGATGCATGCTGTTGTTGTGTCTTTGGGCAAGACACTTAACCCACCTCACCCCTAGTGTCTGCGTGCACTGGTGTATGAATGTGTGAGTGTTTTCTTGATGTAAAGCGATTTGAGTGCCTTGAAGGTGGAAAAGTGCTGTATAAAAATGCAACCATTTACCATTTACAACATATGCGAGATTTCAAAAAACGTAAAAATTTAACCGTAAAATAATGTAGCTATGAAACCAAAGTGTCCAAGTGTATCCATGACACTGTATAAAGTTTAAAAATGAAATAAATACTTCAGTCTTATACCCTGCCTGGCCAAAAAAAAAAGTCACCACCAAAAAAAAGGTCCCATTTGCTTAGTTAAATCCAGGTGGTGACTTCTTTTTTGTCCAGGCGGTGTATCTTAAACACAATTCAGGAGACGAAAAAAAAACATGCTGCCTTAATTCATGGCCTAAATTTACGAGTTGTCCTCCAATCAACATAAACAACTGAGTCATTCATAAATTATCACCGAAAAGAAAATCCCAGGTCTCTAAGTTCACATAATACAAAGCCAATAGTTTTACGGCTTTATGGGGAGTCTGTTTTTCCCGAATACAAAGAGAGGGACGTGTTCTTAATTCTGTGTAAGAAATAAGTCCTTCATGTATTTGAGTTCCCAAAATAAGGCCTGCTCCAGGGACCACTCACAGAAAGTCTTGTAAACCTCACACAAACAAGCCCTCCAGTCCAAGTCTTTACTGTAATTCGCCAAGTCAGAGAGTTTGAGCCGGGCTGAGCTGTTTCTAATGGGGGATATGGGAGAATACATGAACTGGTTTGAGGCTGTGGTGCCTGGAAATGATGGTGCTTGTTATTCTCCCCTCCAGTTGTTTTAATTTTTGGGTAAGGGGGTTTTGTGTTTCGTTATTTGTGTGGATAGTGTTGGGAAGAATACATTTAGTTACAGAATATTGAGTACCTGTATTAAATGTGATGCAGATCAGTACCACATATCAATACTTACTTACTGGAGCAAAAAAACATACTGAAGTAAAAGTATCACAAGAAAAAATCTACTTAAGTAAAAGTGTTAAGTAAAAATGTTCGCTAACAGTAAAAAGTAAAAGCATTTCGCACATATTTTGAGGTCTTAAAAGGCTTCACATGTAGTGATTTTGCTATAGATTTGTGCTAAACTTTGTTCAAAAGAAACAAGTGATCAATCTTTTTTTTCTGGCTGTTTTTATTTGCATATTTTGTTTGCTCAGATTGTTAAAAATAAACCCCTTGGCCTTTTCAACAGCTCTCAAACTATAGTGAAAAATACTTTTACCTTTCAGTCTAGTTAAGAAATGTAGTGGAGTAGAAAGTACAAATACCTTCTCCATCTCTCTCTCCATCTTTCTCGTTCCATCCCCCTCTCTCTCTCTCTTCATCTCTCTTGTTCCATTCCTCTCTCTCTCCATCTCTCTCTCCATCTCTCTCGTTCCATCCCCCTGTCTGTCTGTCTGTCTCTTCCTGATGACAACACGACACACACAACACACACAGCGCCTGATCACAACACAACACACAGGTCCCTCCCTCTTTCTCCATATCTCTCTCTTCATCTCTCGTTCCATCCCTCTCTTTCTTTCTCATGCACTCTCTCTCCTTCCATTCCCCCCCTCTCTCTCTCTCCGTCTCTCTTGTTCCATCCCTCTCGTTCCACCCCCCTCTCTCTCCCTCTCTCTCTCCATCTCTCTTGTTCCATCCCCCTGTCTGTCTCTCTTTCCATCTCTCTCATTCCATCCCTCCCTCTCTCTCCATATCTCTCTCATTCCATCTCTCTCTCTATCTCTCTCTCCATTCCTCTCTCATCCCTTTGCCATTCCATCCCTCTCTCTCTCTCCATCCCTCTCTCTCGTTCCATCCCTCTCTCTCTCCATCCCTCTCTCTCTTCATCCCCCTCTCTCTTCATCCCGCTCTCTCGTTCATATAATTACACTGAAACATGCAGGTCCACTGGTTTGTGCTAATGTTCCTTTTGCAGATGTGAGTTTCCTAAAGGTGAGTGGCCCCTCCACCCCTGCATTTCCCGGGTCACCTGCTTTACGGGGCCACATTCCCTCATATTCCCTCGTTTGGGGCCCATTAGCGAGGAAATGTGGCCGCCAGCGATAGGTCCCCCACCTCCCTTAAGCCTCCTGTCCCGCTCCCCCCTCCCAAAGAGCAGTCATCGCCCTCGACTCCCCTCCTTCTGTATTTTCGCAGTGTTAACAATCAGTGCATGGCCCACAGTGTTCCGGGGCCTAATTGGGAAACTGTGGCGTTGATTGTGATGGATGGAGGGGGGAGCTTGGGGGTGCAGGGGGGCGGTGGGGGAGGAGTAGTGGGTGCAGGAACGACCCGCTCTCAAACCAGTCTTTCATCTCAGAACTGGGGCCTGTAGTGACCAGAGGGGCAGCCTGGACAATACCATAGCAACGTAAGTCACCTGCAAAAGTCCTGCAAAAACTCAGTCTTCAGTCTTATTACAATCTTACACTGGTTTTAACGCAGTCCATGGGTTTTGTTGCCATAACAATTAACAATTAGTAACAAAATAGTCCTTTCAAATGGTGAAAAGTTCTCAATATGTCGCTGGTAAATAAAAATTCTCACTTCCTGAGATTTGATCAATCACCCACCCCTCCCCCCACCCAGCTGCCTGCTCTCCCCTCCTCGGCTGGGAGATGGTGGTGGACTTCCGCTGACACCACTCTACTGCCCTCTCAGTGAACATTCAGGGAAGGGACATTGAGAGAGTGGACTCATACAAGTCCCTGGGTGTTCATCTGAACAACAAACTGGACTGGACTCACAACACAGATGCACTGTACAGGAAGGGCCAGAGCAGGCTCTATCTCCTGAGGAGACTCAGGTCTTTTGGAGTGAGCGGGCCACTCCTGAAGACCTTCTATGACTCTGTGGTGGCATCAGCCATCCTGTACGGTGCGGTCTGTTGGAACAGCAGCTTCACAGAGAGGGAGAGGAAGAAGCTGGACAAGGTCATCAAGAAGTCCAGCTCCGTCCTGGGCTGTCCTCTGGACTCAGTGCAGGAGGTGGGGGACAGGAGGGTCCTGGCTAAGGTCATTTCTATGCTGGGCCATGAGTCTCACCCCCTGCAGGACGCTCTGTCTGCCCTGGAGAGCAGCTTCAGTGACAGACTGATTCACCCTCGCTGTGTGAAGGAGAGGTTTCGCAGGTCTTTCCTTCCTGCTGCTGTCAGACTGTACAATGAACACTGTTAACACGGAACATGTGTCATTCATCCACACCTATGTGCAATACTCAAGTCACTTTACGAAGATGTTATATTAGAGTCTATTTTTACTTTATTTTTAAGTATATTTTAAAAATTATTTTAAACTATTTATCTATTATCTTGTTTTATTGCATGTATCATTTTCCTTCTGTTCTTTAACTGTGCAGTGCAATGCTGGAATTTCCCCACTGTGGGACTAATAAAGGCATATCTTATCTTATCTTATCTTATCTTATCTTATCTTATAACTGTATCCCACGAACTGACCAATCTCCCAGGTTTGACTCCAGTCCATCCAGTGAAACTTTGCACCCATGCAAAAATCAATCTCTACTTTCATAATGCTGCTTTCTTATTTATTTAAATGCATGAGAGCAGATTATGGCCTGTACTGCAGATAATTCAATCTTCATTTAAGTTGAATCTTTAACTTTTATTATTATAATGGGCCGACAGTAGCTCAGTTGGTTGAGTGTTTGTCCATTGATCCAGAAGCAAACATTAGCTGAGCGGTCATGTTCCACTAAATGTAACTCCCACAGATGAATGCTGTTGTTGTGTCCTTGGGCAAAACGCTTAACTCAGCTCTCCTCCAGTATCTGTGTATACTGTTGTATGAAAGTGTGTGTGTAAACTTAAATGACTTGAATGACTTAAAGGTGGAAAAGCACTTTATAAAAAACATTTTGACCATTTACCAGAATTGGAAGGTATTTTTTGAATCTTTTTTTGAATTTTCACATTAGTAAAGATGTTTTTTGGCCAAATGTTCACTTTTTCTAGGGGTATATTTGATACTTTTCTGTACTTTTGTTTATTTATGCTAGGAGACACTGTGGCAAACTCTGTGCCTGTTTTTGTCCCCCGTGCACATGCAGGTCAACGACTCTACAGTACGGCAGTTAAATGACAAATTTGATCAAAGAATCTAACCCCTTGTCCAACTAAATGTTAAACGCTAGGGATTATAGAGCTCAAACTATTGCATCCAACCACTAACTGTTTATCTCTAGCCAGTAGTTGTAGTAGTTTTATTAGTCACTTATGTGCAATATACCCAGCATCAGACAAAGTAGTACAGTTACACATCAGATTGAAACAGCGAGCCACTACTTTGCCTAAACAAATGAGGCCGAGATCCAACTATCCTCTATATTTAGGGTTTACATGAAGGCCTGTCTGTCTCTGCAGTGACGCACACAGTTCTGTCTATTTCCACCAATGCTAATCCAGAGCCGCTATCCGTTTATACAGCGTCGAACAGGCCAACCCCGGGCTTAAGTGATTGATGACTTTAGCAGGGCCCAGTCCGCGACCACAGACACAAACACACATCACTCAGGCCAAAGATAAGCAAATGGTGCAGCCGCTGATGGTCTTAAGTGCTCCACAAACACAGGTAACGCAGGCCTGTTTCAAATGGAGCCATTACCTAACTGCTGCCGGCTACTGCAACCGGAGCAGGGTAGAGTAAAGGTACTGGGGAGTATTTCAGGTGGAAGTATTTTGTGATTGTAGCTAGTTGAATGAAGTACAGTGGTTCTTAAACTTTTCACACTAAGTACCTGAGATAATTTGGCTTTTTGAGTATTACCAGATCTAAACCTGGACTGTATCAGGATTAAATTAGAGCTAAATCAGGTCTAAAATGAGGCTAAACCATGGATAAGGGACTTCTAAATAATGACTAACCCAAAGAAAGAAACAAACTCGCGTATATCTTGATTAACCTACAGACATACAGACGTAACCCTGACCCCTAAACCTATCCCTAATCCTAACTTTAACCCTCACCCTAACCCCTAACACCTAACCCCTAATGCTAACCCCTAACCCTAACCTCTAACTCTAACCCCAACCCTAACCCCTAACTCCTAACCCTAACCCTATCACTAACCCTAATCCTAACTCCTAACCCCTAACCCCTAACCCCTAAACCCTAACCCCTAACCCCTAATCCCTAACCTGTAACCCGTAACCCCTAACCCCTAACCCCAACCTACAGAAGTTAAAAAGTAAGATAACAAATATATTTAGACTCTATATCTTATTACGTCAAATAAGGAAACACCATAAAAATGACACTGAAAATTCAAACGTTTAAAAGTCCCATGTTACACAAAAAAATGACTCATGAGAGCTTTAAATCATATTATAGTGTTGTTACCTCATCAAAAACATACCTGGAGTTGCGTTTGTTTCATTCAACCCTTTATTATTAGTCCATCCATATCTCCAAAGCTCAAAATGCTCTGTTCTACCCTGTGATGTCATGAAGTGGTAGTTTTCAAGTTAACGGCTACTTTTTACCTTTAGTTTAGTAGAGATGGGCAGTTTCAGTTTCGATTCTAATGTTTTCTGTTTGAGAGATTTTTGATGAGGAAAGAAACACAGATTTTGCAAACAAACAACTAATCAGAAAGAGTAACCCAAACATTTACTCAAGTATCAGTTATCAGTATCAGTCCATTTTATTATTCAATTAACTGTAACTGAGTGAATGTAATTTAGTACTCTTAGTATCAGTACTCTAACCAGAATAAAAGTGTGAAACAGGGAGAAGAGGCAGAGTAGGCTGGTGTGACCTTCATCTGTTGATCTGGGAGCACGAGGTTTTTATCCAATCATCATCATCATCATCATGTTGGTCCCTGATACTGTGAACGCTCAGGGCAACGGCATAAAACTATAATCAGATATGAAAGTGTGCTTTATGTGATGGTGGCACAGAGACAAGCTGAAAAACATGATACGGTTTATAAAGCAGGCTGGTCACGACGATAAAATTTGTATTAAGATTTGGTTTAGTTATAATTTAAACTCGATGTTGCGCTGGACTGGAGTTACATAAGCCATATCATTATGACCACTTCCCTGATACATGTAACAGTTACTTTTTGTCTCATTTTTATCAGTAGGGACAGAGAATGAGAATTGTTTTTGCTGAAATCCTGTGTAAATATAGCTATGTATTTACTTCACTCATGGTCCCTCTATGTGAAATTTTTAATATTGTCTTTATTGTTCTTGCAAAGTCACGTCAACTCCAACTCTCCAGCTTTCACGTACGCTGAAAGTCAAAATACAGGCAGTGATCCCACCACACACTTTTGGTTACTGGCCCACCTGTTGAGAATTACGGATATAGGCCATAATGTATATTAGATTAAGGTTACTATGGAAACTAAATTAAGTCAAACCATGCTTCCTGTGTTTTAGTGCAGGGCATAGGCTGTACACAAAGTAATTTAAACACTAAACAAAAGTCAGCTCTCTCTTATACACAAAATGAGTCAGTTTTGCATAGTATCTTTGCATAATATCCCCAGGCCAGACACTATTGATCCAAACTTTCCACACACAGTCTCCATCTCAGAATACTGTGCTTTGTGCAATATCCTCACTGTTATAGTCCAACAGTGTGTGTGAGTTTAACCGTCCTGTGTGCTATGCAAAGTGTTGATTTTGGGATGTTGAAAAATAATCTCTCTATGACTGGATAAACTATCTGCCAAATGGTTTTGCATGTGATACAATTCCAGAACAGTACGCCGCGTGTGGTAAATGATTTTCATACAAAATATTAAATACATCAGTCATGCAAATGTGTGTTTACCTCACTATTGAAATAAACAGTCTGCTGTGTTTCATGCACGTACGCACTAAAGACGATACGGCAAGTCTAAATGATACATGGTCACATTTTTATATAGCGCTTTTCCACTTTCAAGGCTCTCAAAGCATCATTCACGTACACGTTTATACAGAGTACACAGATACTGGGGGCGAGGTGGGTTATGTGTCTTGCCCAAGGACACAACAACAGTATTCATTTGTGGGAGCTGGAATTGCACCACCAACCTGTGGGTCAGTGGATTGGACTGCTCTTCAAATGATGTTTATGTCAAAGGCAGGAGTCGAACCATCAACCTTCAGATCAGTGGACAAACACTCCACCAACTGAACTACTGTGTACCACATGCAGAATGCACATCTGTTTTGAAATGTTGATTTTTATTTATGTTTTTCTTTTTTAATGGGAAAGTATTTTCACAGTTGTGTATATTAATTAGATGAAGTTAATGTAATTGGATAAAACATTAAATAATGCAGAAAAGAAAAACTAGTAGAAAAAAAAACAGATCAATTGAGTTGTTTTTGTTCTGACCTCAAAATCTACATGCAATACTTTACTTTTACTTTTTACAGGTATTTAAACATGTTTCCTGAAGCTGATTTTTTTCATGTGATACTTTTACGTTTACTTGAGTATTTCTTTTGCTCCAGTATCTGTACTTTTACTTAAGTAACAAAACTGAGTACTTCTTCCACCACTAGTAAAAGTAAGGTATATGTAACCACTCACATCTTGTTGTTATTAAATAGCAATAAGTACGTGCAAAACAAATACTCGCTGAGCTACATTACACTTATGCCCCATTTACTTTGTGTTTTTTTTCATCCTGCTTTTTCTCTCTGGCACAGTTAAACAGTCTCATACAAGTCTAGAGACCAATACAAGACCATTTTTCTCTCATTGGTCTCTCAAACCTTCCAGTTCCTGTTTCCTGCTGCAGTGTTGCCCAAGAATTCCCACACACACCGCTGAGATTAATGCCATAAATCTGTACCATGTGAGTCTGCATGTTTTGTCACAGCTGTCCTTGCACTAGTGGGTATTTGAGTTCATCTGATGCATTTCCGGGTCACATGGGGCTGTGTCAAGGCCTGAAACCGGACGGGTCAAGCATTCAATCAAACGCCAAGGCTGACAGGTAAAGACGGTGGACATGAGGACATAAATCTAAGCTGTGATACTGTCCGCTGCAGAAATAACAGTGTAAAAATACATAGGGGATAATGCTGGGTTATTCTGTCTATTTAAGAGATGAGATTCACTTGTCCAAGGATGAATACACAAGATCCACATAATCCTGCGTATTCATGAATGAGATGTACACAATGCTGAGTCATGAAAAGTATTTCTGTTTAACTGCAGCCTAGATGACCAACACGCAGAATATCAATGCAAGGTAAGTTATTGCTGGGTTTTCGGATGGCGTCATAATATTATATCAGCCAATGGACATAGCTAACGTGCTAGCAGTTACATTATAAACAGGAAGTGCTCATGGGTGCGCTTCTGGCTCCATCGACTCTGGCTCCAATTCACTTTACATTGAAAAATTGTCAGTCCTCTCTCTGTAACTGCTGCTGTCAGGCTTGTCATTTTGGGCTAAAAATGTTCATATTAACCCGCTCTAAACGATCCTGGTATTTTAATTTCGCTATTGTGTCTGTAAATCAAGATATAAACATTAATAACAGACAAATCAGGCGCCTTCTTTCCTCAGTGTTGCTCTTGCTAGGTTTGTTTGACAGCGTTGCTAAGCGCAGTCCCCTGTTAAACCAAGCAGTGCAGGCGGTACGCGGCATTACCTTCAACAGCCTTACTCCTGATTGGCTTTGTGGTTGCTATGACACCAGCGGTTGGAATTCCAAATATGGCACTCGGCTCCAAATTTGCCTCCATGAGCGTCATTTGACTGGAGCCGAACACTACGGGTGACGTCACACTCACTTAGTCCACTTCTTTATACATTCTATGGTCCCCCCTCCCATCTGTATAAAATAGTATTGGCCTAAAATGCTAAACTGTCATCTGAAACCCAGCAGGAGCAGTATCAGACATATCTTGAGACATTATTGTTTTAGTATCTTTTTAGTAGGTTAAAGTTGAAAATTCTTGTAAGTTATTTTATGAGGGAAGGTTGACCAAACAATAATGACCTTATTCCCTCAGGCCCACTTTTGCTTGTAAATGACACTAAACTGTGCTTTCTTTGTGGTGGCCCTTTCGGTTAAGCGGGAATCCCATTCATTTCAGTAGAGAATTTAAAAAAAAACTACTTTTACAGCTTAAATCTGACATAAAGTAGGCTGATTTGTGTAAAACATTTCTACGTTCATGTGACCAACAAGTCAACACTGCACTGATTCTCTTGGAGGCTTTAAAGCGGTTCTGTAGTCCCTATAGAACATATTTACTGTCAAGATCCGCAGTTCTATGCAAAATAATACAACCCGAATTACAATGGCGGCGAACATGACAACTTCCGGTCTAAGGTAAATAAAATAAATAAATATCAATAAATACATAATAGCGAATAACAGAAAAATATGAAATAGATATAATAAAAAACCTGTAAAAATACTATGAAAAAATGCATGCAAAACCTGAAGACAAATGTATCACCACCAACTAGTATTAATGGATTTAGTTACTGAACATTAAAATAGGATTCAGTAATTAGTAGCAGTAGTAGTAAATCAAGCTCTCTAATCATTAAGCTCTCTCTATGTGTAAGCTCACGTAGATACATGCCCATAACAGTATTTTTTAAGCTGGATGTCTGCTTCAGTCACATGGTTTTACTGTCATGTTCAGTTTGACGTCAAAACATGCCCCTCACACCAACACTTAAGACGCATGACCAAAGTGCAGATCTGCATCTAAAAACACGCAGCTCCTTAAACTAAAGCAGATCATTCAATCAGGAAATGGGAATGTACAGATTGGATCGCAAAATGTAGCCGGTTTGTGCGGGCCCATCGGTTACACAGCTGGAGCGATGTGTTGGAGCATAGTGTTCTTGAACGGGGCCCAAACAGCTGAGTGGAGACGCAGTTCTCAGCAGGTATCTGGAAGCCTGATAAACTGTTCTTCCTTCCTCATTTGTTCCATATCACAGTCATGTAAGCTGTCATCATCGCACCAGGACGAGTATGAAATTAAACAGGCCGTGCTGACGTCAAAGGTCTCTCCATATGATCCAAAACACCCGAGGAGGGATCCACAGAGAGAAGAGGAGTGGAAACCCGACCAGATATCACATCAGACATAGACTGATAAGGCTTACCTCGGTATTTAGTCATCGTGCAGTGAGTTCAAGTTCCTAAAAACTACCCTGCATCATACGTATTCCCCACAATGGGTTTATAATCATTTTTCACAACTATTAGAGGCCAGAGCAGAGTTTCGCTGTCATGCCGAACAACAACTAGCATGCTAATGGCCTTACTTCCTGGTTTGCGGAGGATAAAAATGGTTTATAATTAAATGCAGACAGTCTCATTTTGACTCTAGAACAGCTTTTTACATATTGTTATCACATCTTGTCCTAGTGCCATGGTAGTTTTAACAGTCTAGACCAACCCCAGTACCACAAATACCACACCAAAAATAACCTTCACTTTATAATCCAGTGCCTTAAATGATATATTTTCCCATTTTGCCATATGCATTTTATCTGCTTATGTAACTGGGATTTACAATGACCAGCAACAATAAATTTTTATCTCTATCTTACCCAGAAATAGCCCTGAGAGTTACTGTACTCTGTAAATTGAATTAGGTCAAAGTAAACTCCACGAGAAGCCCATATGTGCATAAACATGAAGCACAGCAGTATAGGGATAGGGACATGTTATTGTGCAGTACTTGTATATTTATGTAGCTCTGGGTGCTGTGGATCCTATGTGTTTAACTGAGAGCGCGGCTGACGTCAGACTAGAGCCGACCTGATCAGAATAAACATTTGTGCCATACCAGCTTTATTTAGAAAGCAGTGTACATTTGGCCAACACGCTGTTTACAAGTCAATACTGTATATAAACACAGCAGACCAAAGCAAGGAAATATACAATACAAGAGTAAATAATGTTCAATACTCAAAACAAGATTATGTTGAAGTTTCAGATCATTCAAAGGCTTTCAGTGGCTTTGGATAACGAAACAGTGAGATTTACCCACAAAGCACAAGTCATCCATCTATCAGTATTTTTGGGTAATATAGATGTTTTGTAAAAGCACTTCTATCCATGGGTTTCAGTCCTGTTGTAGGTAACATTTTGAGGACTTTTTAGCCATTCAAAAGGTATAATGTCTTGCTTTTAATTGTTAATCGCTATGACAATCTTCCTTATTTTTCATCATTCTGAAACCCATAGTTATAAAGCATTGAAACGCATATCCATTTATTTTCTTGCACTTATCTGGGGCCAGGTCGCGGGGGCAGAGGTCTAAGCAGGGACTTCCTTCACCCCGGATGCATTGAAACATATTTACAATTTAATAATAGTGAAAATCAGGATGTTGTGTTATGACCAAAGAAAAAAAAAGCGCATTTATATTCGCTAAAACTAATTTCAAAGTCATAAAATTGACATGTTATGTTTATGTGTGCTGAAGAATCATGGAAACAGTTTCAACAAAAGTGCACAGTTCCCATTTACAGCCATTTTCAAACATAAAAGAATCCGTGTTTTGATTGATTGACAGAGCATTGCAGAGCGGGGCACGATGATAGCTTCACCTTGTGCATTCATGGTAAATAAAATGCTGACTTGTTAGTTTGGCTCAGACACTATAAACTGTGGTCTGAGACACGTTTGTAAAAGCGGCCCTTTGGTGCAGTGACGGTGACGCTGTCCAGACACCTCACGCCTCAACACTCGCCCTGTGTGGTGTCGATGAGAGGGGCGGGGATTGACAGAAAGGGGCGGGACTAATAGGTTACAACTGCACAGAGGTTATCGGGACGGAGAGTGTGAAACAACCCACATCTGGATATACAAAGAAGGTTTAACTGATATGTGGCAAAATTCACATAATTCTCTATCTCCATCGTGTCAAACTGAGCTGGACGACGAGTCAGAATTCTACGGTGGAATAAATGTCAGATTGCAGTTTGTTGACCTGGTTTGTGGTTTATATGTCTGTAATTACGGCGTCTAACCACATGAAGCAAAAACTGGCACAGTTCAATGTCTTCTCTGTCAGTATAAATAAACAAAAGTGAAACGATTTTTTTTCACGGTAGCTTCAGAAACCTGTGCCATTATTCAACCCCAAAGACGTAATGGTTTTGAGTTGAAAGGACTTAAACCGTAAAATGGATTTGACAAGATTATAACTCCAGTTCTTAACAAATAATGATAAGATCCAACACAGATGTTTCCGCCAATAACAACAAATCTCACATAGAGGTGTATAGGCCCCTTCCCTCTATCTGAAATTATGTCATCATTACATTCCAGACAGTGAATGCAACTTATTGGAAAAAAGAGATGCATTGTGTTAAAGGAGCGACAGTATCTGGGTTGGTTTGTGCACTGATCTGAAGGTTGGCAGTTTGAATCCCGTTCTGGACGTAAACATCATTGGTTTTGTGATCAGATCCGCTCACATGTTGGCAGTGCGATTCTAACTCAAACAGATGAATGCTGTTGTTGTGTTCTTGGGCAAGACACATAACCGACCTTACCCCCAGAGTCTGCGTACACTGGTGTATAAATCTGTGTGAGAATGGGTGAGTTGTTCCTTGATGTAAAGCTCTTTGCCTTGAAAGTGGAAAAGCGCGATATAAAAATGCGACCAAAAAACGCAATACAGTTATAAAAAAATATCTTAAAACACTCTTGGCATTCTTTTAAGTATTTCTGGCCACTGTTAGTATCACTACAAGAATTATTTATGATACTTATGTGTTCATTTAGACTGCTTAGACCCCTGGTAAACTGCACTGGTACACAATAGCAGTTTCTACTTTGAATGAAGGATCATTTACTGAAGAATGTAACAAAATACCATCCAAAGAGAAATAAATTCAACTTTTTTTTTTTTTTTTCAAACTCGAATCCCCCCTCTTTGACCCTTCTGTTACATCTAATATTTACGAGGAAAACACACACAAGCACACATCTGGAGATAGCGTCCAGTCTGCGACACCTCTCCACGGGTCAATCCTTAAACTCACACATCGTCCCAGATCAAACGCACCCTCCAGACCCTGACCCACTCCAAAACGCACCCCTCCACCCCTCTCCCTTTAGGACGGGCTCTAGCTTTGACCCTGTCCAGGCACTCCCATAAGACAAACAGTCCCGAGCCTCACCCTGGACCTCGGGGAGCACCCACAGCCCTGAATTATGAGCAGAGATAGAGAGACTTATCTGAGGTCACTCTCAGATCAGCTGTGGAGATACTAATGTTGACTTTTAAGAACTTTAAAACACAATATTAAAGTTGTGTTTTGAGTGATTCATGCATATTTTTAAGGAATCTTCATTGTCCTGCATCCGAGGCGTCACTGCTCTGAAAATTCCCCACTGCTCTGGACTCACTTTATTCTTTAAAAGTTTTTGAATTGTATTTTATTTTTGGTTTTCTTTCAAAAACTGTGATACATGGCGTCAGCAGCATTAACACAAGTGGTTTTGGATGAATGTTGCAACAAAATGTAAAATGAGGATTCACAGATTTTTTTATTTTTATTTTTTTGAAAGTGTGTGTGTGTTTTTCTTGGATTTTTTATCTTCTATAGGAAATGTCCCAAGAACGATCATTGTCTTCTCACGATAAATGATATATAAATTTTTTTTTTAAATTGTTCCATCCCTACATTCAGTAAACTTTCATTCCTTCCTATTCTCCTTTAGGTCTGTCTTTTCTGAGCAGAGCCATGCACAGCCCAGGCCTGACCTCTGCTGACCCTATCGCTCTGACTCATGTTTTCAGACTGAGCTGGAGCTAAGTGTGGTGTAAATCTGTGAATGTCCATCGCTCGCTTCAACTCACCTCAATGTGACCACAATGTGACCTCAGTCTGACCTTAATCTGACCTGCAACTCTCAGGACAAGAGAGACTGTCCTGAACAGTGTGCGTCATAATCTGAGAATGGGAATCTACGACATGTGACTGAGCACAGCCTGTACAAATGTTTAGACGTTTGTGTGTGTGTGTGTGTTCTTGTGTGGCTTAATAACAGAAGTGAATCCAGTGACTTCCTATTCTAAATTGCAGAAATGAAAGACGTTTTTGCATTTCACCATAACAAGCAGTAGATTACAGTTTCGATTACTTATTTTTATTGCTAAAAAAGGACAAAGTGAAAATTTTGAAGCCTACACATATGAAGTGTTTAACTGTCTGCATAATTGCAAATTAAGCACATAGCAGTGGGCGGAGATGGCTAAGTGACAACAGCAAGACTCAACCGAATTATAACTCTGAGTGAAGTAATTATGATTATAGATTACCCATAGATTACAACAGGTTTTACAACAGGTTTTACAGCAGCTATGGAGCTCAGTAGTAACAGTCTGCTCAGGTTCCATTCATTTTTTCCATAGACTTTGGAAAAATTCAAATATAGAGTTTAAAGGCATCGCAGTGGCTAACTGGCTACGTGCTAACTAATATCCATAATGCGGTTGTTTTAAGTCCAAAAAGGCAGTTTAAAATGCAAGATTCTGCACAATGTTTTAGTAAATTTGCAGTTTATAAAGTTTCAGAAACAGATTTTAAATAAAATTATAATTCTTGTGGTGAGTCTTGTGGTCAATTGCCATGTAGCTAATTATCCCCTTATTTATTTATTTATTTATTTATGTATTTATTTATTTATCTATTTATTTATCTATTTATTTTTTTTATATATTTTTTATTTATTTATTTTTTATTTATTTATTTTATTTTCCAGAAAATCTATTTTTTTTAAAGTGAAATTTAGTAAAAAAAAAAAATACAAATTCTAAATGAATACTTGTTTATTTTCCATCCTTCAGAATTCAGATAAAGATATGTTGAAAGAATTGCATAAGAATGGCCTATATTCCCTTAAAGGCCACTGTAAATTGGGTTACCTTGTTATGGGCTGGACTCCTGTGTGTTCCAGCGTCCCCTCTCCACAGTGGGGTAATGACAGTGTTTAAGAGCAGATCACATGTCTTTACTCAGCAAACAGCCAGAGCCCTGAGTCACTACAGCACAAACATCAGCAGTGGACACGGTGCAGAGATGTGTGACAAACATCAGATACACAGCGATGAACGACACTTATTCCTCTGTATCATAATGGGACACACCGAGGGGGACGTGACTTGTGTGTAGAGCTGAGAATACTGATATCAAGATTGGAGGTTGATGGTTCAATTCCTGCTGCCACTATTTCCTATATGCCTTTAAGCAAGATACTACACATTTACTTAGGATTGTGTGAAGTACTGTGTTTCTGTGATTGATGGTGGTGGAGGCCTTCGGTGCAGTTTTATCAGATGAGTTTAAACAGGCCTAGGCTCTGTGCACATCAGCGCCTGGCAACCTCAGTGTTAGCGTCACTACTTTCTGTCCAAACGTAACTCTATGAGGTTTTTGTTGATTCACGCTAAAATGAATACATATTTAAAAATAAGGCAGCGGACAGTGACTTGAGGGTGAATGGCTTTGACGACATGTTAAAGACAACGTCACCAGAGGTCATTTCTGCGATTAGAAAGGTAAGTGTTTGTGTTTCAGTGCGAACGTCTCAGTCGTCCAGGTTTGATCCATAGAAAAAGCTGAAGTTAAATCTGTCAACTTGTGCATTTTGGACTGTGTAACCTTTTTGGTATAGAGGTCAACTACCTTCATGGAATTGTTTTTGCTTATACTGAAATGTTCTATGTAATGAAGTAAAATGTACTGATCTTGCTTTTTTTAAATTAGGCTACTGGTTTGTTTCCTTTTTGCATCACTTTAAAAAATACCTTCAAAACATGCATTCTTATTGTGAATATGGTCGCCTGTGCAGAGATTTTACCTGTAACTTGGCCCAATGACCTGCTTGTGTCCATGGAGACAGATGACTTTAATGCCATAGTGTGGATCATAAGCAAAATATTGGCACAAAAACTATTCTAAATCTACAAATATGTAAAAAACGAATAAATAAATAACATAATACAGCTGTCCCTCATTATAACGTGGTTCACCTTTCGCAGTCTCACTGTTTCCCGGATTTTTTAATGCAATTTTTTACAGCATATAAACGTGTATTGTGTTCTTCGTCTTGATTGGCTAAGGGACTATAGAACATTGTCCATCAGTCTCCTCCGTGCCGTGTCTCCTGTACAGTACAGAATGTGTTCAGCCAATTTTACATAAATGTTCGGCAGTGTGACTCTGAAGTGCTGTATTTTTGCAAGTTTTCTCCCCGACAAAACCCACAACGTCGATGAAACATTCTGCACCGACAAAGGCGCCTACGAAGGTTTGAACTTTGAGAGTGTTTAAGAGAGAAATGTGAAAAAAATGTTAGTGTCTGTGTGAGAAAAGTGTATAAAGTGTGTGGTGAGGGGTTTTACAGCCTTAAAACATACAGAATAATTGTAAAAAATAAAGATGACTACTTCGCGGATTTCACGCATTGCGGGTTATTTTTACAACATAACCTCCGTGATAAATGAGGGACCACTGTAACAAAACATTTCCCAGTAGTGCAAAAAATCTACACATGATACATATTGACCCCAAATAATATTGTCCTAGCTTTAATATACTGAACAATAAGTGGATATAGTAATTATTGTGACAGGCTTTGGTGGCAGAGTGGTGTCTCCATCAATTATTATTATTATTATTATTATTATTATTATTAGCCATATCAAATATAATAAACAAGAGCGCCGACAAAGTCATATTTTATTCCCCCTTTACAGTGTTTTGTTACTTCTCGATTCAAGGTGGTGATGCAAATGGGCACATTTTGTAGACTTATACAATTTTCATAAACCGTCTTTATTATAATTCTAGACAATACTAGACAATACACATCTTCATCCAGGACAAATGACACTGAGATCCACCATGATGGAAGTAAAGTACAGCACTGTTACATAAGGCCTCCATGAAAATACAATTCATTTCCCTGTTCTCGTTCACACAGGCCCAAACACGCACAATTACAATGTCACCCTTCAAGGTCACTGTCATAACACGGGACGTCCCACGCAGACAGCAGCCTCTGACCCACCACAGCCTCTGCTCTATGCTCGACCCGGGCCAGGGGGCAAACCTGACCAAAAACCATCTTTACAGAGATTACTAACCTTTACGGCTAATTAGAGAGGTGTTCCATTTGGTGTGTTGAAAACGCGGTCGGAGCGGGAGCCAATGACAGAGCAGCAGTGTCCCCATATCACAGAGATGCGGTGGCCTGTTTGTATGGGCCGATCTCTCATGTGGGACGTCCCGGGGAAAGACGCTGAGGAGATGAGTGGGTGGACGGAGCCGTGTGTGGCGCAGTGTACACAGTTCTCAGTTTGTTTGTTATGCTCCAACTGCACAAAGTGTATTTAAGCTTATTATGGTTCATTATTGCAGCTAAATATAGAAGAAATGCGAACTGAATTGACACGTGTTGAGGTAAGGGGATCCCCAGCTGCACAGGATAATGCCAAGGTAAACCATATTCCCACCAAGCACTCATTACATAATAGAGGGATGAACTGGGTGAAGTGGACATTATATGTGTGCTGCTTTCCTGCATTTATAAAAACTTGTTTTTCTCTCTCAGAAAACTGGAAATAAATCATCTTATTCTCTATGTTGTAGTTTGTAATTGCTATAATAAAAATCTAAAATGAACTTAAAATACATAATAGATTAGTTACCCTGGAGAAAAGCATATTAAAGGTTCGCTACAAAGCCTTTTCTAGATAAGGGTTTGTCACCAGCAAATGATATAGTTTTGGCTTGAATGTTCCACAGTATTAGTGAGAATGGAGGATTTTCAGGGTATGTTTGAGCAATACAAACACCCATAATAAAATAAATGCAAGACGAATAAGTTACGCGTATAATAGTTTAAACATTCCAAACAATGTAACATCTTCACAGAGACAAGAACATAAGAAATCAACCTCTGTGACAATAAAAAAACATCATACGTGTGCCTTTGTGTCATTGGTTTCTCCATAAAATACATACGTGGTGTTATACGTGACATTATATTCATTTTTTTATATATATATTCATTTATAATTTATGTACTAAGTAGTTGTTGTTGTTCCACTTAGGAATGCTTCATGGCGACAAATGCAGAATAGTAGATTTTATTTGCTCATAGTTATATCAGCTTTAATGGAAAAGTGGTTTCTCAGTAGAGACACGAGTGTTCTTAGAATACCGTGGTCAACCTCCAGCAGATGACCCATGTCCACTCCACAGTCATGAGTGCTGTTTCTTCTTACAAACAGTTTATCACATGCTGAGAAAAGTCACTCATGGACATCTTTACTGAATCTCTCTTGAAATAGTTGTAAATTCCTAAACTTTGGATCTTTAAAGGTGTCCTATGTGACTTTTTACGTTAAGGGTATTCCACAGATTATGCCTCCATAGGGATAAGCAGTTGGCTAGAAAAGTTACATAGTGCACCTTTAAACACAAAATTGGCCTTGCACATCATAAACAGCAGCTCCACTTTCCAGTCTGAGATCCCATATCGAATCTGGCATCTGTCACTCTGGTATTTGCACCATATGCCACTAAAAAATCTCCCAGATATGTCCCGGAGAGCCGTCTGGAGCACATATTGCCAGCAGAATGAGATGCTGAATTGGAGAGTAGTCTTACGACACAAATTTTGACATTTTGAGAGCAGTCCTTTGCAAACAGGATCCACACTTCTCCAACTTTACCCCTAGTTCCCATAGACCTTAACTACAGGCTTGTGCAGAAAATGACCACCTTAAGTCTGTCTAACCACGCTGCACGGTGACCAGGGCACGGCAGCTCCTGATTGGTTGAATATTGACAGATGTGGGCAGTGATTTGTGGGTCTCATAATTCAGGTTGTAATTTGCAAAGGGAAATGTAGGTGACTCAAGTTTGTGTGTGAGTGAAGGAGGATTATGAGAGCTGCCATGTTTTATGCAAGATCATGATGTTGCTAGCATTATATCAGCTGGACAAGTTTAACGCCAGCTGATATAATGCCCCCCTCCCCCGAACCGCCACCTTAACGTGGTGGAGGGGTTTGAGCACCCGAATGATCCTGGGAGCTATGTTGTCGGGGGCTTCATGCCCCTGGTAGGGTCACCCATGGCAAACAGGTCCTGGGAGACGGGTCTGACTAAGAGCGGTTCAGAAGCCCATCATGAATAGAGAAACAACGAGGCCAGTTACGTCGCCCGGACTGGCGTTACCGGGGCCCCACCCTGGAGCCAGGCCTGGGGTGGGTGCTCGGCAGCGAGCGCCTGGTGGCCGGGCCTTTCCCCACGGGGCCCGGTCGGGCCCAGCCCGAAGAAACGACGTGGGGCCGTCCTCCCGTGGACCCACCACCTGCGGGAGGAGCCATGAGGGGCGGGTGCGGAGAGATCCGGGTAGCAGTCGAAGGCGGGGACCTCGACGACCGGATCTCTGGACATGGAGACTAGCTCTGGGGACATGGAATGTCACCTCGCTGGGGGGGAAGGAGCCTGAGCTTGTGCGGGAGGTTGAGCGTTACCGGCTAGATATAGTCGGCCTCACCTCCACGCACAGCTTGGGCTCTGGAACCCAACTTCTTGAGAGGGGTTGGACTCTCCATTTCTCTGGCGTTGCCCGCGGGGAGCGGCGGCGAGCTGGTGTGGGCTTGCTCATTGCCCCACAGCTCAGCCGCTGCGTGTTGGGGTTCACTCCGGTGAACGAGAGGGTCGCGTCCCTGCGCCTTCGGGTTGGGGACAGGTCTCTCACTGTTGTGTCGGCCTATGGGCCAAACAGCAGTGCAGAGTACCCGGCCTTCTTGGAGTCCCTGGGAGGGGTACTAGACAGTGCACCAACCGGGGACTCCGTTGTTCTCCTGGGGGACTTCAACGCCCATGTGGGTAACGACAGTGACACTTGGAGGGGCGTGATTGGGAGGAACGGCCTCCCCGATCTGAACCCGAGCGGTGTTTTGTTATTGGACTTCTGTGCTAGTCACAGCTTGTCCATAACAAACACCATGTTCGAGCACAAGGGTGTCCATCGGTGCACGTGGCACCAGGACACTCTAGGTCGGAGGTCGATGATCGACTTTGTTGTCGTGTCATCTGACCTCCGACCGCGTGTCTTGGACACTCGGGTGAAGAGAGGGGCTGAGCTGTCAACTGATCACCACCTGGTGGTGAGTTGGATCCGCTGGCGGAGGAGGAAGCCGGACAGACCTGGCAGGCCCAAGCGTATTGTGAGGGTCTGCTGGGAACGTCTGGCGGAGCCCTCTGTCAGGGGGGTCTTCAACTCCCACCTCCGGGAGAGTTTCTCCCTGATCCCGGGGGAGGTGGGAGACATGGACTCCGAGTGGGCCATGTTCTCCACCTCTATTGTTGATGCGGCTGCTCGTAGCTGTGGTCGTAAGGTCTGTGGTGCTTGTCGCGGCGGCAATCCCCGAACCCGGTGGTGGACACCGGAAGTAAGGGATGCCGTCAAGCTGAAGAAGGAGTCCTATCGAGCCTTGTTGGCTCGTGGGACTCCTGAGGCAGCTGATGAGTACCGGCGGGCCAAGCGTGCCGCGGCTCGGGCAGTCGCAGAGGCAAAAACTCGGGGTTGGGAGGAGTTCGGGGAGGCCATGGAGGAGGACTATCGGACGGCCTCAAAGAGATTCTGGCAAACCGTCCGACGCCTCAGGAGGGGAAAGCAGTGCTTCACCAACACTGTTTACAGTGCGGGTGGAGAGCTGCTGACCTCGACTGGGGATGTGGTCGGGCGGTGGAAGGAATACTTTGAGGATCTCCTCAATCCCACTGTCACGTCTTCCGAGGAGGAAGCAGAAACTGGGGACCCAGGGGCGGACTCGTCCATCACCCTGGCTGAAGTCACTGAGGTGGTTGGCAAGCTCCTCGGTGGCAAGGCTCCGGGGGTGGATGAGATCCGTCCTGAGTACCTCAAGTCTCTGGATGTTGTGGGACTGTCTTGGCTGACACGTCTCTGCAACATCGCGTGGCGGTCGGGGACAGTACCTGTGGAATGGCAGACCGGGGTGGTGGTCCCTCTGTATAAGAAGGGGGACCGGAGGGTGTGTTCCAATTACAGGGGAATCACACTCCTCAGCCTTCCCGGTAAGGTCTATTCCAGGGTGCTGGAGAGGAGAATCCGACCGATAGTCGAACCTCGGATTCAGGAGGAGCAGTGTGGTTTTCGCCCTGGTCGTGGAACACTGGACCAGCTCTATACTCTCCATCGGGTCCTCGAGGGCTCATGGGAGTATGCCCAACCAGTCCACATGTGTTTTGTGGATCTGGAGAAGGCATTCGACCGTGTCCCTCGTGGTGTCCTTTGGGGGGTGCTCTGGGAGTATGGGGTCCGGGGCTCTTTGCTAAGGGCTGTCCGGTCCCTGTATGACCGGAGCAGGAGCTGTGTTCGCATTGCCGGCAGTAAGTCAGACCTGTTCCCGGTGCATGTTGGACTCCGCCAGGGCTGCCCTTTGTCACCGGTTCTGTTCATTATATTTATGGACAGAATTTCTAGGCGCAGCCAGGGGCCGGAGGGGGCCTGGTTTGGGAACCACAGGATTTCATCTCTGCTCTTTGCAGATGATGTTGTCCTGATGGCTTCTTCGAGCCAGGACCTGCAGCAGGCACTGGGGCGGTTTGCAGCCGAGTGTGAAGCGGCTGGGATGAGAATCAGCTCCTCCAAATCCGAGGCCATGGTTCTCGACCGGAAAAAGGTGGTTTGCTCTCTCCGGGTGGGTGGTGAGTCTCTGCCCCAAGTGGAGGAGTTCAAGTATCTCGGGGTCTTGTTCACGAGTGAGGGAAGGATGGAGCGTGAGATTGACAGGCGGATCGGTGCAGCGTCTGCAGTGATGCGGTCGCTGTATCGGTCCGTTGTGGTAAAGAAGGAGCTGAGCCGGAAGGCGAAGCTCTCGATTTACCGGTCAATCTACGTTCCTACCCTCACCTATGGTCATGAGCTTTGGGTAATGACCGAAAGGACAAGATCGCGGATACAAGCGGCTGAAATGGGCTTCCTCCGCAGAGTGGCCGGGCGCACCCTTAGGGATAGGGTGAGGAGCTCGGTCACACGGGAGGAGCTCGGAGTAGAGCCGCTGCTCCTACACGTTGAGAGGAACCAGCTGAGGTGGCTCGGGCATCTGCTCAGGATGCCTCCTGGACGCCTCCCTAGGGAGGTGTTCTGGGCATGTCCCACCGGGAGGAGGCCCCGGGGAAGACCCAGGACACGCTGGAGGGACTATGTCTCTCGGCTGGCCTGGGAACGCCTTGGGGTCCCACCGGAGGAGCTGGAGGACGTGTCCGGGGTGAGGGAAGTCTGGGAGTCCCTGCTTAGACTGCTGCCCCCGCGACCCGGCCCCGGATAAGCGGAAGAAAATGGATGGATGGATGGAAGTTTAACGCCCCTTTTACACTTTTTACATTTGCATATACGGACCTTTTTATATCTAATTTAGACTTGGTTTATTACTGGTTTAATAGTTGATTTAATTGTACAGTGTTTTAAACCAAGACCTCATTAGGACTGTGGCCGTTTAACCCTTTTGTCAATTGTTTTTTGTATTTTTTTGTATTATAAACAGTTCCATCCATCCATTTTCTTCCGCTGATCTGGCGCTGGGTCCCAGGAGCAGCAGTCAAAGCGGGGACTCCCAGACTTCCCTCACGCCAGACACTTCCTCCAGCTCCTCCGGTGGGACCCCAAGGCGTTCCCTTAGACAGTTTTAGTTTTTCCTCAAGTGATGCAGAAAAGAGGAAGCCACTGTCTGTGCAATTGGTCATGTATGTTAGCATGCAATTTATATCCCGTATAACTCAGAAAGTGAGTTGGGGGTGGCAGTTTTAGGTATGAGTGGAGAGTTTAATCTGCCTTTTTACTTATAATACTTCTCTCTGTATACAGTTTACAATTTTGAGAGTCTTTTTCACACCACTCCCCTTTTGGTCGTTTAATCAATGCACAGATGGTACAAATATTTGGTGTCCAATGCAATTTTTCCGTTCAGTTCTTTCACCAAACCTGAACCCTGACCATAAACCAATGATATCACTTCCTCCCTGCACCTCCTCTGGTCATTGGAATAAAGTGTCATCTCGAATAAGCACATGATGGTGACAGTGTGGTGTGAACAGATGCAAAGTTCAGTACTTCCTCCTCCTCTTGTGAAAATAGTAGTAGTCAGAGGTTAAAGATGTTGTGGGGAAATGGGACGTAATATGTGGTAATGGGTTAAATGCGTCGTATTTTGCATTTTACCCTGGAAACACATGTCATTACACATCGGAACAAAAGTTTAAATGTTCAAAGTTGCGTATGTTCTTTTCTTTTGTATTGACCTGTTACCTAAGTGATTGCAATTCTGTACGCAAGCTACTACCTTCAATGCTTGCGATAGGTTTATTTATTTACAACGCAATATACCAAGACTAGCTGTTTAAAAAAAAAAGCCAGTGTAATTCATGAGACAAACTTTAATTAGTATTTTTTTTTTTTTTCTGGTAGAAAGACAAGTATATATTTTGCATTAATTCTATTACATATGTTCTTATTGCTAAAAAGTACATTGAAAAACATGCATTCTTGTCCTCAATGGGTGTCTCTTCACAGATCTGACCTGTACTTGGTGCTTTTCTCCATGGAGATAGATAAAACCATACTGTGGAGCATTCCCCTGACCCCTCACCAGAAAGGATAGTGGACCTTTAAAGCTGAAGTACCCAACTTTTTTTCTTATAAATTAACCAAACTGTTTTTTCTCCACAGATAGTGTATTGTAAAAGAGGAACATGACAAAATCACACAGGTAGAGTAGTTGCTGTCTGCATCTAATTGTAAAACATTTTATTTATTGCAAACATAAGCCAATTTGAGTCTTTATAAGCTGCTTTGGGGTGAGAGCTGATTGTCTGTGCAATTATGGTCCACCTTGCTTCACTTTTCTGCCTGAAAAAGCTATTTTAAAGCTGTGCTAGTGGCCAAATTATTCTTGCATGTGAACACTAGGGATGTGCGAAAAGCTAGGGACTACTTAGATTTAAACGCACACTTCTCACGGCTTGATTTGGTAGTTATATTTTACCCATATTGTCAGCTTGAATTTCTATTTCACATGCATCTCACCCCATGTGCATGTGAATGACAGAGGTTAAACGGTGAAGATGGGGTTTTCTGAGATCGGAAACAGTGGTTAGAAAAGAGGAAGTCTCTGCTGATTTTATTGTAGTAGTGGTCTCGAGATAGCCAGCCAGCTGCGGTGGTGAAAGATCCGCCGCTCAAAACTCACTCGCTTTAACTCCCACCTGTTTCTGCGTCACGATCGATAGCTGCTTTGATGCCTGGGAGACAGAGAGAGGGGGCCATCTGGGGGAGGGAGGGAGTAGTGCGGGTGCAGGCCTACACGACCCACGGGACCTTCGGGTGTCAAGGGCGCTTTGATCCATCGTCCCGCCCATACATGTTCAGGAGGGGTGCTCTTTACCCCCTCTATCCCATTCACGGGCACCACAAACACGCCGGGACCCCCACGCTTCAAGACCCCCCTCCCCTCTGTGATCCTCTGGGACAGGTGAAATAGACACCCGCGCGCTCTCTCACACATACACACACACACTGTACCATATGCTCACAACACTTTCCCGCCAAAAACACAGGAAGCAAATGCAGAGGCCCACATGCATTGATATTCTATGAGAGGGAAAACGGGGGAGGGACGGGGCGTATTATCTGAACGACCAACGCAAGAGACCAATTCACTCTCACCACATTTCTTAGATTAAATGTACATAAACTTTTACAATTTCACAAAACCATTAGAATGAGAATAAGGAATATTATGTCACAAACACATCAAAACGGTTAAGATTATGAAATACTTAACTAAACGAAGCAATAACTTTACTTTAATAGCACCATTTCTGTTTTAAGAATGAAACTGACTTATCTGTATAACTTTTCAGCCCAAAATGTAACTAAATAAAAGCTTTTTTTTCACTTTGGACGTTTTTATTGCACTAAAAATGTGGAAAAACATGGATTCTTGTCTGTGAGTCGGCTTGCATCTCCACAAACCTGACTCTTACATTGGCTGGAGGCGGGACTTTGGCTATAATATTACACAGTATCGCATAAAAACGTATCTATCTCCATGGACAATGTTCCAAAGTATGGCTTTAACTGGAATCATGCAGGTGAAAGTTACGCAGTGTTGCATTAATAACTCAAAAACACAAAACAGAACAGTTACGGTTTCTTTTACAATATAATTACAGAACATTAGCAGGCCTATTCTGCATAGTTTCAACTGCCTCAAATATATTAAATGTCTGTAAAATTGTACCCTCTGAACAAAAAACTCTCTTGGTACACTCAATCATTTGGAAAAACACTGAAAAATATAATTATTACACCAATAAAATGTAAATTATCGGTTTCTATCTGTTACAAAACATTTTTCCCATGATATGGATATGCAAAGATTCCTGGAAACAAGGATTTGTAATTTCACTTTGCCAATGCTATGGGCCATATTCTTCCAATTTAAGTCAATCTATGTATTTAACCATTACATTTTCCACTTTACTTTGAATCTATGTGCAATACTGAATTAAAGCTCTACGTTCTTTAATCCATGACTTCTAGTGCTATGACAGATTTGCCTTTTCTGTGTGAAGTCATCGGACAGGGCTGAGCGATGGTGGCCCTGTGTGGCCTCATGTTTACAGACCGCGTGCTAAAAGACCCTTCACGCCGCTCCAGACAGCAGTTTATTTCTTTTCAAAGTCATATGCGGCCCTGCGTGCGTGGATACATCAATGACGTAAACGTGTAAAACTTCGAATACGTAAGCCTCAAGATTTAAAATGAATAACAGTGACCAAATGAAAACCATAGCATGAGGAGATTTGGGTTAAAGTACAAAAGTGGACATGCATTTATGTAAAGGTAATTCAGTAACATTAGCGTGCCGGCTTATAATGAGATTTATGAGCAGCCGGTTCATGTGGAGTTGAAATGTGTTCAGGTTAAAAGTAAAAAAGTCTGACAGAAAAACCACAGCCGCGAAAGAACAACTGACACGAGGATACTGACAGTTAGAAGCCGAAGGGAGTGAGGGGAGCAAAATAACAACTGCGTATGAGTTAGTGCTATGGGAGGTTCTGGTAACTGTTTGCACTGGTAGTATATGATCTTGTTCTGGGAAGTAGTGAGGAATTCTATGGCTCAAGATGTGGATTCATTTGATTTATTATGAGTTTCATATTGTGTTTTGGGACTATAGCTTAGCATGGATGTAGTTCTGGTTTAGTCATAGTTTTGTCCAGGTTTAGGCTTAGTTAAGTTATCTTCTTGTTAATCCTGATGCAGTAGATCTGGTTTACAGTTAGTTTTTGCCCAATTTTACTGTTTTTACATTTCAAACTTGATACTTTACAAGTTTCGACCTAGTTTAAGTTCAAACCTGATGCAGTACGTCCCATTTTAGAGCTGGTTTAGATTAGGTTTAGCTCAACTTTTCTCAAGATTAACCCTAACTTTGTCATTGTCTTGGTCGATAATTGGTTAATGTAATGCCTTAGTGAATGTGCAAGACAAATTTGTTCCCTGATATGGCTTTAAATGTATCTATCTTCATGGAGACAAGCACGTGAGATCACCCAGTCAAGTAACAGGTCAAATCTGTGAAGAGGCAACCTCACTCTCAATAAGAATATGTATTTTTTCATACTTTTGATCAATAAAACAGCTGTAAAGTAAAATATGTTAGATGATTTAAAGACCATACACCGGAAAGCATTAACATCTGGTGTATTCCTCACGAGAAAAGTTACACAGTGCAGCTTTAAGTGAGAAAAAACGTCATAATCATACAACATTTGAACAGATGAAAAGGGCATAGACGTGGAGACCAGGAAACTGCAAATCTAGTGAGACAGCAGCGGGACAAACAGAGCGGTCATTGTGCCACTGTCCTGGTTAACGTTTTTAATGAAGGAGCCACTTGCGCTGCCCGGCCACAAACTGAAACTACACAGCCTGACTCACAATCATTAACACTGGGCCAATACAAATGAACTCACACAAGCCAACCGGGAATCCATTGACATGATAAAGACATAGGAGGAAAAGTGGATCCGAGCCAACCCCCCCTCTTCCCTTTCCCTCCACACACACACATGTACTGCACACATGTACTGTAGGCCCTTTGCAGCAGGAGCAGATGGGAGGCAGAGGTCTAACTGAAGTAAACAAACAGGGGCAGGCTGGACAGACTGGAAACAGCAGCAAGTCAGTTAGATAATGTAGATAGTGTGCTAAGACTAAGGAGTAAACGGGAAAACGTAGTCAACTGCCAATTGACATTCAAGATACAATCAAAAGCAGAGTTTTACATGATGATAATGAAAACACTCTTTGCTTAGACAATAGAATGTGATTTTCAACATTAAATATTAGTGTTTTCTTTTATGTGTAATCCCTCAGTTATCCAGGTATTTTCCACAGTGGTCCATGGGCGTATATATGTCTGTGTTGTCTTATACTTGATATACTCTTTATATACTATGCTCCGATACAGCTTAAGAACATTCTAAAAGGTTCATTTATGCCTCGAATATGACATTTTTAGTATTAGTACTTGCTCAAATTAGTATTTTTCTTTTTTTATGAATGGTGAATAAAGCCAAAACCAATATGATCTAATATAATATATCTTCCTGAAATAAGAAACAGGCCTCTACTTTGACAATGTTTAAATCCAGGCTCAAAATAGTTCTGTTTAGCTGTGAATACGACTGAAAGTTTTCTTATTCTGCACTCGTCTCTTTTAATGTTCATTTTAATGTTAATGTTTATGAAGATTATTAGTGATTATTTATTTTTTGATTTGTTGTATTGTGATTTTAATGTCTTTTTTATTCTGTAAAGCACTTTGGATTACTTTGTGCATTAATTTTGCTATACAAATAAACATGCCTTGCCTAATCTAATACTAGCAGTGGTATACTACTACTACTACTACTACTACTACTTGATGTGGAAAAAGGTTAATTTCTTAGTCATCCCTTATATGTAAACAATAAAAATAGTAGCAACAATTATACTACAAAGTCAAAACAAACACACTACAGTACAGTGATTCCATTAATCCAGAAAGACATAACATAAGATATATTATTTGTTATTTTCCAACATTAAGGTCGTTGGTTTATAACAAAGAGATCCAAGATTAACAGGCTGTATTGTACCAGAGCCGAGTTACATTTTGTTCAGAAACACTTTGTTCGATTTGCTGGCAGTTTTGTAGGTTGTAATGTTTTATATTCGGGTGTGGTTTGACGTGGGATTACGGATTTCTATGTTCATTTGGCAGTGTCCTACAAGTTTGTACTAAAGTCACGCTCTGAATGAAAAACAACTTAGCTGGACATGGAGTGCTGAAGTACAACTATGAATCTAAACTGCATACCCCATTCCCACAATAATACAGATGATTACTGCGATTCTAGGAGCCAACGGGGCAAAGTTCACACAGTCCAATGTGAATGTAAATTACTTTTTTAGCCATTCTGTTTCCAAGAAATGCAATTTTCTCTGATGAATAGGCAATTTCAAAATTGTGGGCGAAATGACCCCTCATATTGTGGTGGAACAACCATAAAGACTAAGATCAGAGTTGAACCAGCGCCATCAAACCCACGGCATTTGATGCACAGGAAGTCTCTCGTGGTCAAACGTTCAGATTCAAAACAATGAGCGTCCTTGCGAGCAGTACCAGAGATCGCCCTTCTCTCCTCTCTCTCTGAACACATATTCTCCATCTGATGTAAATGTGTGAGGCATATGTTGGAGGCTGTGTACGGTTGTGTTCAAACCAAATGTTTTTCATACGTCAAAAATGTCGGCAGGAGTTCAGCGTCTGTGGTCAGAGCATTCTCTCCTCATTCCTCACAGCCCCAGTCTCTTCTGGTTTGTTTCTTGCTTTTCATCTCACCTTTGTTCATTTGCTCTTACTCTTTCACTGCATGATGTCAATATATTTTAAAAGGTGACATGTTACACAGAATCAACTTTAATGAGCTGTTAAACATGTGCTTCCTCACTATTAGTTTGTTTACTCAAAGTTATATTTCGATTGTTTTCTGCACAATTAACTAATCATGTTTAGTGCACAATTCAAAGCTTGAGCACTCATAAAATTCCAGTTTTCACTTTCCCCCTTTCCTAATCCACATTATTTTCCTTTCCTTTGACACCTTTTGTCTCCATAAATATATTATTGCTTTGCCATGAATGTTCAACAGTATTAAATCAAACTATTCATGTTTTCATATCTCAAATCAAAGTATCTACAGTTAGTGCGATCGACTCTCCATAGATCTGACTTGCAACTTTGCCTGGTGTGGGCATCTGTTTGTCTCTATGAAGAGTGATACGTTGAATTTTAAACTGTGGAACATTCCAGGCAAAGCAATAACATCTCCATCAAGACGATCAACTAGGTGGCTCTACTCCATAAAAGTTACGTAGTGCATCTTTAAATTACATTTCAATTAAGACAAACAATCACTGATGAAGGGATTATTCATATCCAAAGTACAGCTACTGCCAGTGATGGGAAGAATACTTAATTATAGAATACTGAATACCTATTAAAGTGTATTGTCAGGTATTCTGTTACATGGCCCAATCAGAGTACTGTATTCTGAGTACTTTGAATACTTTCACGAAGCGTTGCATATAAATTATAGAGTCAAGACGCAACATAGGATTAAAAACAGCTTCATATTTGTTTCACTGTTTGTTCTGTATTTCCTCTCACTAACTGGAGAAGTGAAAATTACATATGCCTCACAACAGCTGTATTTTCAGTTTTTCTCACGGATATTGTGCAGTTTGAAGCTTTAATTGTGTCATCAAGTTCTGCCGTTCCTGTATTCCTTCAATTTTAGCAAAGTAACTGTAATCTGAATACCATCAAATGAAAAATAAAAGGTTAAACGGACACGAGCTTTTAGAGTGAAGACGTTTTGCTACTCATCCAAGCTGCTTCTTCAGTTCTGCTTGAATGAGCGGTGAAACGTCTTAACTCTAAAAACGTCTGTCCATTTGACCTTTTGTCCTTTTGCTATTAATCATACCTGGACAACTGAGGGATTACACAGACACCAAAAGAAAAAGAAGTAATCGTACCAGAATACTGTTACTCAAAATTAGTACTCTAAATACGTATTCTCAGTACATCTATTCAGTTACTTCCTTACACTGACTACTGCTTAAATATTTCCAAAGAAAACATCCAAGTTTTGTTAAGGTTTAGACATGACCAGTCCCCAATATTTATCTATTGATCTCAATTCATTCCCTGCAATCTTAAATCTGTAGTTCCACTCAATTCGTTGCTTTTTATCTTTACTTTCTCACAGTGAAACTTAATGTCTTCAGCAGCTGTCTCCGTGAAGGCAATACAATGTAGGGGACACGAACAAGATGGTGGACCGAGGAGGGGGGAGGGGGAGGAGGAGGAGGAGGAGGAGGAGGGGGTCCGTGCCACTGGATTCCTTCACACCAGTTGTTGAAAGCCCCTAGTTTAAATTATGTGTGTCCAAATGTCTCCCACAACACCCACAGCTGAACCAGGTGCATTTGATCAAACCTTGGACCCTTCCTCTAACCACAGTTGTCAATGGAAAACATACAATGCACGACATGGGATATCTTTACATTGACTTATTCTAGGAGGCAATGGCTGCAGCAGGTGAATAGTGAATGCAAGGGGCTTTCCGAAGAGAGGGACCCAAGCCACAAAGGAGTTAAATGATTTGAGGAAAAGAAAGAAGAAAAAGTCCCCCTGCACAGTTAGCGGCCTCCCCTGGACCTTTATTAAAGACTTGGTTCACGATTGTCCGTCTGTGGGTCTATTCAGAGGCACTGAACAGTTAAGGTGCACTTCAGGGCTCTTTAAAGCTCGGTTTACAGCCAGACAACGGCAGCTTCAGTTTCACAACAACAGCTCAGAGAAAACAGGCAGCATGAAAAGACCAGAACCAGGCACAGCACTGTCACTGCAGTGCAATCGGACATATCCCACCAATATAGAAAGATCAATGTTGGTCATATTTGTCTATTTTGGTCAGTCAAATAAGCTACGCATTCTTGTGTTTACCCCATGCTGGCTAAGGTTACAATTACACTGTACATTTTCATATTATAAATGAGAAATTCTGGTCATCTATGAACAGTGCCCCTAGGTTTAAGTTTTCAAACTCATGAGAATCCATCTTGTACGGCTGATCCATTTGAATCTGCACAACTTTTGGTTCAAGGCAAATTTTTTGACAAAAAGTTCACAAAACAAATTCATGGACTTCCAATGTAAAAAATGTAAAACGTTTACACCTTATTCTACAAAAAAATGTTGTTTGCACATTTTTATTACACCAGGTAAGAGCATATTTAAATAGGCTGCACTGGTAGAATATTAAAATGAATATAAACTTTTAATATGCGGGAAGTGAAAAAGTGAATTTAGAGCATTTCTGGTGGCCATGAGGAGTTTCATAATGAATTCAATGGTGGTTTGTTGAGAATGTTTTGGGGTATGGAAGTAAAGTTATGCAGCCCAGGACCACAGCACAAATGACAGAAATGTGATGTGGATTTTCCACTGCGCAGACCAAATTCACTGGCTTAAACGAAACGTCGCAAAGCACAGGTTGAAAAGTTGAACATTTGTTGCTGTTACTATTATTATTCCACATGTATCGGCGGGATCAGTGAGGGCCCCGAGCGACAGGGAAGTCCAGCCAATGTCAACACAGCACACAGTCCATCTAATCAGATGCTCACATCGGCCTGTGGAAGTGATGCTTTCCCCATACCATTAGTCCAAATATGACCTGAAAACAATAAAGGCAAAATGCTAATCAAACTTCCTCTGTCCATGCCAAAAAGTACTTTACATGAAATTATACTTGCCTGACAAAGACCATGCATGCCAAATTCACTTTTAATTTGGTTTTATGCTTAAATATTCCATGCAAGATGTCACTGTGTGCTGCTGTTGGACATTATACACTGCCAGACCAAAAAGAAGTCGACATCTGGATTCAACTAAGCAAATAGGTTGGGGCTGCTGCAGTTGGTCAAGTCTAGGTTCAGCAACAGTCTGTGCTCAAAGAATGTGGTCAGCTGACACCTGAATATACTGAATGACCAGGTTATTCCATCAATGGATTTTTTCTCCCCTGATGGCACGGGCACATTCCAAGATGACAAAGCCAGGATTCATTGGGCTCAAATTGTGAAAGAGTGGTTCAGGAGCATGAGACATCATTTTCACACATGGACTGTCCACCACAGAGTCCAGACCTTAACCGCATTGAGAATCTTTGGGATGTGCTGGAGAAGGCTTTGTGCAGCGCTCAGACTCTACCATCATCAATGCAAGATCTGGGTGAAAAATTAATGCAACACTGGATGGAAATAAATCAAGTGACATTGGAAAAGCAAAATCGAAACAATGCCACAGCAAATGTGTGCTGTAATCAAAGCTAAAGGCGGTCCAACAAAATATTAGAGCGTGGCCACTTTTTCTTTAGCCAAGCAGCGTAGTTGTTTAGCATTAGCATGTAGCATGGTAGGTATCTCATGCTATATGATCTTAACCATCTAATTTTATACAGTCTTGTGCTAGACATTGTTAATCGTCACCAATCTGCTCTATTAAAGTTTTCAGAACATGAGCAAATTTATAATAATTTACTGAAAATAATATAAAAATAAGGTATTGTTGTAGAAAAAGTAGCCTGAGAGAAGAAGAGGAATGAGGCTGGAGTTCTAACGCAGGAGAATTGTATTTACCATCAGTACAGGACCCAACACCCAGACATTGTGATAATGTTGTATTGCTCATTCTCGTCCACGCTGACTGTGCTCTATTGTTTTGTTGTCGAGAATATTATACCTCTGACAATGTAAACCACGATAACAAGGACTGAGCTGGCAGTGTGGGACTGGCACAGCACAGAAATGCATTAGATTTTCAAAGAACTATTTAGTAATCCTTTTATTGCAAATCATATTAAAACTCCCCTGTTCTTGTAGAATTTGGGTCTGTTGGAAATGAGCCTATGCAGTATAAGTTTTTAATGGCAGCAAACCAATAAGAACAAAGGATAAATATTTCAAACAAATTCCTACCGCTATCTCAGTCAACCCTGATTCTCTCCGTTACATAAGTATGACGTCTTTGGCACAGAGAGCTGACTATAATTTCAATCATCTTTTAATCCAGCTATTATTTATAAGCACTCCAGTAACTACGCTGGCATCTCTCGCAGGTAAACACTTAAATGTGACAGTTGTAGTGACAGCTGCAGCAGATTGATTTATGAGGCACTTGATGAACACAATTGGGTGCAACACTGTATTAAAATGCAAAAAAAAAAAAAAAGCTGACTTCCTTTTATCAGATGGTTTCAACATATTTTGTCCTATATCAAGAGCAAAATACAGTAGGAAAGAGTAGTATTTTTCGACCTATTACGTTGCTTACCAGGCTTTTTTTTTTTGTCAAAATAAAATGTTGCTGTATGTGATAGCCAAGATTGGTTTACGAAAAGCTAAAATGGGTTAAATAGTTGTGTGAACTACAAACAAACTCATTGATAAGGGTTAGGTCTTTCCTCATCCCCAACACTAGATAACCAAGACCATAGAAGTAAGCTAAAGTGCCAATGCTTTTAGTAAGAGGCCATTCATAACATCCACGTCATGGCTTAGTGTCAAACATCGCAAGTATGTATCCGAATAGAATCAACTGTTCCGGGATAGAGGGCAGCTGTGGTCTTCCCATCCCCATTTTGTTTTGTTTATATAGAACTGCGAAGTTGCTCAATATTCAGATGTCTCAAACAAGCAAAGAGACAAGGCGTCCCATGACAACTGCAGATCAAATAGTTTTTGCTCATGTGATCTTTGCTAACTCTGAACGGCTTGTACGGAATGCCGAAATGTTTTTTTAATCATTTCCCAAAGCGCACGTCTGTATACGGCAGCTCCTCATGAACGTGGAAGAGTTAAACATGACCTGATGAGATTATATAAAACTTTTAAATTGAAGGAAGTTAAATTATAATTGAAGTCTGAATGAGATAAAGTTGTCAAGATAAAGTTGGAAGTTGAATTAGTATTTTGGTATTTTCCTGTCTTTTATAGTTTCTTAGCTTGTGTAGTTGAATGTGTAGTTAATTTTATGATGATTATTTATGTTTTGATTTGTTATATTGTGATTTTAATGTCTTTCTTATTCTGTAAAACACTTTGTATAACACACACAAGTTGTACACAAAGTAATTCAAATAAACTTTCCCTGCCTTGTCTTTGGGAGATTCAAATTAAGACACATACATTTTGAAAATTCAGTTTAAATCAGAATAGGCCAGTTATCCGGTTTTCCTGACATGCATGTAAACGCAGTGACCATGTTGAAACAATGGACATATCCCCTTTGGTTGTCTAATACATCTGATTTGGTCCTGAATAGTAACCGCACATAAGTCCTGCCCCACCAGTTCTTGGACCTTTGATTTGTCCGAGTCCTGAGACCAAGTTTAATCCTGGTTTAGATCTTTTCACTTTATGAGGTATATAAGACACTGAACACTGGCAGCTCTTTCAACCAGGCCTCCATGTGCTCTCCATTCACTCTTTACTAGCACACATGGTGAATATGGTGGAGATTCCCGCTGGTTTTATACTCTTATTTAGTCCTACTTTGAGATGGAGTACAGAACAACGCTCAGCCCATGGTTTCTCCCTGCATTTTGACCTAGTTAAGACCACTGGTTAGTCCTGGCTTTCCTCTTGACTCAAGCTGCTTTAGAAGACATGACGCAATCCTTGTTTTTTATCCCAGATTTAAATTGTATAAAACCAACTTTCATGAGGTTTTTACTGTGTTATAATGGTGTTCCCTCATCGTGTGCTTACTCACAGTTGTGTTTCAATTGATTCAGGCATTTTTGAGTCATCCTTTTTGGATTGTGCTACTTTTGAAGCTTGTGTGCTCTGAAAATGTGTTTTTTTTTCACCTACCCCTCATTTCCACGCACTGCACTTACTGACTCATATGTTAGTACACATATCAATTTTTCAACAATAAAAGTAAGCAAAGTTAATAAAAAAAATCTGCTGCTTGCCACAATGAAACGCCACTATGAAAAGGCAGCCACTATAAATTCTACAGTTTTGAACATGAAGTCAGTGTACAGTTGTCCCTCACTATATCGCGGTTCATCTTGTTGTTTCGCAGATTCTTAAGTGCAGTTTTACAGCGTATGAACGTGCATTGTGTTCTGCGTCCTGATTGGCTAAGGGACTGCAGACCATTGTCCATCAGTCTCCTCCAAAGTACAGAATGCGTTCAACCGAATTTACATAAATGTTCATTCGCAGTGTGACTCTGAAGTGCTGTATGTTGGCAAGTTTTCTCCATGACAAAACCCACAACGTCGATGAAACGTTTTGCAACGACAAAGACACCTATGAAGAGTTGAACTTTGAGAGAGTTTAAACAAGAGAGAAATGTGAGAAACCATTAATGCCTGTCTGAGAAAAGTGTATAAAGTGCGTGGTGAGGGGTTTTACAGCTGCAAAACGTATATATAATTGTAAAACATTTCGTCTATTGCGGGTTATTTTTTAGAACGTAACACCCACGATAAACAAGGAACCACTGTAAAACACTTTAGGACTTTAGTACTTATTTTGCATCTTTAAGGAGTCATGGAAGTGATTTATTCAACCTTTTACAACTTAAATGTTATCATATAGCCAAAAAATAACAAAAAAATTCCCAGTAGTAGAAAGAAAATGTACACATGATACATATTGACCCCCAAAAATACTGTCCGGGCTTTCATATATGTACATACTGCACTTGTTTCCATTATTAAGCTGTTCTAGGTCAAAATTGCTATAATGCAAAATGATACTCCAGGTTTGTTATAGTTTAATATTAAATACCTGGCCTAAGCGTAAAACTATCTTCTTTGATGTAGCCAATTGCTAGTTTAGACCAAGTTAGAACCTGCTTTCGTTCTTTCTACTTTATGAGGTATATAAGACATTGAACACTGGCAGCTCATTCAAACATGTGCTCTCCATTCATTTCCACTCTTTACTAGCACTGCACACACGCTGGATTTTCTGGAGGTGCCCGCTGGTGTAGTCTGGCTCGTATTACACCTCTCTCTCCCTCTTTCTCTCTCCTCTTTCTCTCTCTCTCTCTCTTTCTGCGGCTAAACCTCTCATTCCTGCAAATACCACATCAGAGAGCGTTGGCTTCCCTGCTAAACAGACGCTCCACCGCTCCTCCACCTCCCACCAACCTGAGAGGAGAAAAGACCACCGCTGCTATTATGTCCACGCTCAGAGGAATCCAACTCCAGGGATGCGGCTGGTGCTATCATAGTGTTTATACAAGCATGCAGAGAGGAACTGAAGGGGTCTCAAACGGGGGTGCACGACTGTTGGGACATGTATAAGGCCCTACTGTAAAAACTCAGGAGTCTATTGCAGTTAATGGTGGATTCACTCCAGCCTTGGTGAACATGGTTTCAGTAGTTTAGGTAGGTGTCGATCTGGTTTAATCCCAATTTCTTCATGTAGGTTAATAAAGTACAATGTGTCTTGCCCAGGTACAGATATAGAAGCAGGTCTTTGGGTAAAAATGAAACCACTGTGTCCTGTCTGTTTCTAATTATTGGCGTTTTATCAGCAGGGTAGTTGTTGTTACCCTTAAGTGTGATGTCCAAACTAAACTCTGGCTTCTGAAAGTTGTGAAACTCATTGGGGTGATTATTATGCATTATGAATAACTTTAAAGTGCTGCAAATATTTTAAAATGAACAGTTTAAATACAGAAATCTGATACAAAATTTGGGTCAGGGTCTTGTATTGCTACATCCTGTTTTGACTTGATGTTGCCTCTTTATAGGTCCTGACCTGAAGCCTATTAGGTTTTAGCCTTATTTCATACTGGTGGTCTCTAAAAAGTCTAATTATCTGAGGTAAAATGAAGCAGAGTGAAGCTTTATCATAACTTTGATATATATTCGCTTATAAATTGTCCAGATCTGTCTATGGTTTGGAGATCCTAACTTCCAGTATAGTTCTGAGCTGCCCCACACGTTCTAACAGCTTAATGTTCACTAACCTCTGCGATTACCCCCTGTGCGACCATATGTGTGTGTGTGTGTGTGTGTGTCAGTGTGTGCGGATGTAATGAAGAAAAGTGTGTAAACAAGCTGTGCGAGGAGCGGCGTGCGTGGGCCTCGATTTGGCTGTGGTTTTGTTTTCGAGGCAGATTTAAAAAGTTATGAGCTTCTAGTGAGCTAAATCTGGTGTTTGTGTGTGTGCCTTTCATGTCTGTGTGTGACTAAGCTCCCCCTCCTCCTCCACACACTCCTACTGCACATGCTTTGTGTTAGACTGCCCCCTAGTGGCATCTGACTACTTACATATTTCAAAGCCTTTTCTTCCTTTTTGGCTGCATATTTGAAGTTATCTGAGAGACAATCTGGGTTTTTGTATTTTATGTTCCCACTAAACATTGTCCAGATGATTACTTTTGAAATCTTTTTTCCCACATTCCTTCTAATGTTCCTAATTTGTTAACATTGACCTAGAACAAACTTAGATTGATGGCATGAGAGATACGTGCATGTGAATTATACCTCAAACAACCCCCAGATAGTGTGTATACAGAAAATAAGATTGTTATATTTATTATTCCAGTAAACTTTGACATTTTCACTTCAAACTTGGTTTTCAGTCCCTTTGTAAAAAGTCTTTAACTAGTGTTGTGTACAAAAATATAGAGTTTAGTTTGTCCGCACAGGACTGTTATCATGCAAACCAAGAAAACCTTTAAGAATAGATTTTCAGCTCTGTTTGTAAATGTTTACATACAACATTATTATAATATATTATAGGGCATGCAATACACTGAGAATTGGTTGTCCCGCACAGTCATACAGGGTCTTTCCTTTGTCCGACTTATTTAGAGAATGTCACAGATTTTCGTTGATGTCACATGAATGTATAAAAAGTGATTTGTACATAAATACATGACAGTATATGTTTTGATCAATAGTTTCGGGGTGGCTTTCAGGATTGTATTATGTTGACATCTGTTGCAATCTCTCTGTGTTACTACTGATCAAAACTGAAAATCATGAGGCAACCATGTTATTGGAGTTATTAACAATTAGCGTAAAGGTCCTATATTACGCAACATTGACTCTTGTGAGCTTTAAGCCAGATTATAATGTTGTTACCACCTCAAAAACATACCTGGAGTGCTTTGTTTCATTGACACATGTTTGAGTAACCCTGCTTTATTGGGCTATCTCCATCCCCAAAGCTGAAAATGCTCTGTTCCACCTTGTGACATCATGAAGCAGTAGTTTATAGCCATCTTTTATCTTTAATTCAGTAAAGATTGGCAATTCCAGGGTTGAAATTATCTAAATGTTTCTAGTGAAGATGTTTGGAGTCTGAAAACACGTTGGAGCACTTCCTGCAGGGTTTGTGTGTTAAAAACTCCAGGTATGTTTTAATGAGGAAACAACATTACAACATAGATCAGAACATAGCGTAATATGGGTCCTTTAAATTTCCAGAGTATGTCCCTCTTTCTCTACAAGTTCAAATGGTCATCCTAAAGTAAGACATAGTAGTAGGAAAGACATGAATAAGACTGCACTATTTCACTTTTATGCCTTTCCTTCCTCTTTATAATTGGAGGACTTATCTCTTGACTTTTAAAGGCAAAGAGGATCTGTCTGGAGTGAAACCAGCAGATGTGGAGGTGATAATGACACTTTAAGTCCTCCTGTCCTTGGCTGGAGGAGCTTTCCCAGGCGTTTTGTGCGCACTCAGCGAAACAAGGAGAACAACAAGGGCTTAGGGAGCGGTCCTGTACACTGCGGATGTGTGCGCTGAGAGATGGAAAGATCATGTTGGAACTAATCTAGTCCATGTGTGGTTTAAAAGATGCTCACAAGTTTCTCTGTTAAATGAATAGCTTCGATTGTTCGTGTGTCTACTGTCCTAATTTCAACCATTCTTCATCAGATATACAGATTTTCGTAAATGTTATGCTAATATGGATTAGGAGCTGTGGGCAATAAGAAATAACGCTGTATTTGGTATCTCTACTGCATCCTGCGTGACAGAGGGGGACAAAAGGTCGTAGAGTAACTTTTCATTACAAACAGCCTCGTCACTGCTGTAAACCTATAGGCATAATTACAGTTTACCACAAGAATTATTCCATCAAACCAGTACGAATAATTAAAAAAAACAGAGATGAAAACTTGTCTAATGCACTTTTAAAGGTGTTCGTCTCCATGGAGATGCTGTTTGGAGTGTGGAGTTACCCAGAATGTTCGTCAGTATGGTTATTTCTATACCCATGAAGACAAGAAGGTCAGATCTGTGGAGAGGCTGCCCCAATTACAGTAAGAATGCATGTTTTTCACCGCATTTGTTACCAACTGAAGTATCTGTATTCAAGCTTTATATCTGCAAGATCGCTAAGTGTAATGCCGTATTGTGTCAGACTTTCAAAAGAAGTTTCATCGCTATGGAGACATGCAGGTGGCCCACCAGAAAAGTTTTAAAACCAAAAATTGAGTTTGGCCTTCCATACTGAGCTGAAATCTAACCTTTTATGGAGCTGCATCAGCCTGACTTTTTCTGTTTTCATGGGTTTCTAATATGGTGCCATTTTGAAGACAGCATTCAAAAGATGTCATTTTTTTTGTTTTGAATTGTTAATTTCTATGGCAACAACCAATGGAGAATGAGAGTCAGATGGCTGGTTACTACAATGTCCCATGCAGTGAACCGCATAAAATATGAGTCTAGTTGAACAAAAATTCCATCTACACTGAAAATCTATCATAACTTTCCTGAATGGACTTTCTCCCAATGATGTGGCTCTATGACAACACCTGTTTCCAATGCCCAGATCCTTTCTTTCTTTCTTTCTTCCTTTCTTTCTCTCCCTCTCTCTTTGTCTCTGCACTATAAGCGTGAACATCTTGAAATGGTAACGTCAAATCAGACCTGGGCTAAACATTACAGTGCAGTTGTCAAACAGAAAGTGAGCGGGCTCCAAGTCTCACTTTGACTTTCGACCGAACAAAGTTATAACTGTCTCCAGAAGAGCCAAAACACAAGAGGAACAAGAGGATCGCATGGGGAGTCAAAAGTAAGCAAAAGTAGTACACGTTAGAAATAGCTATTGCAGGAGTGTCCAGACTATGGTCCGGGGGCCAAATGCGGCCCTCAGACCAATTTTTATTGGCCCTCAGGCCTTCAGTTGAACTGGCCCAATTGATCATAATCATTACTTTCTATGGCAAAATTGAGTAATCCTATCAATATAACCTAAATAACATCACATTGCATTGTCATAGAGACCTAATATTAATATTTCAAGCCTTAAGTATGAAGTCAAAACTTAAATGCACCATTATTCACTGTATTGGCCACTGGCCCTCCGTGTCGAATATTTTTCAAGATATGGCCCTCGGTGAATAGAGTTTGGGCACCCCTGATCTATTGTTTTATGCAAAGCTCAGCTAAAGGCCAAAATGTCTTAAAAGGTACAATATAACTTTTCTGCTGGAGGATCTGCCACCTACTTTTGTTCGTGGAGATGATATTATTGCTTTGTCTATGTTCCTCAGTAGGGCATTAAACTCATTGATCTCCAGACAAGCAAGAGGAACAATCATACAAAGCAACAAGTCAGATCTATGTGTAGGAATGCATGTTTTCAAGTTTTTGTTTTTTTTTATGAATAAAAAAAACTGAAATTAAATAAAAGCTAGATACGGTGGAACATACTCGGCAAAGTAATAACACATCTATGATGACAAGTTGGAAAAGTTACATTGTGCATTTTTAAATCAAGCCTGTAAATGTTTAGTTATGGAATTCATAAATAAGGATTAAAATTCACCCGCCTACATCCACAAAGGGGGGCGTGCCTGCAAAAGTGAGAACATTTGGTTGTGTGGAGGCTCTCGGATGCAACAATGATAAACCAGGCTTTATTGCATTTCTGGAACTATTTAAAATCTTTAAACTCGTATGTCAATGATACAATGTTCTGATGAGTGGTTTACTGTCTATTGTTTGTTTCTTAATCAGACTCAGCGAACAGATTAAAGGCTCTGTACCTAATTGTTTCCATTTATTTGAGCAAAATTTGTCTTGCCCAAATATATTGAATAAGTAGCTCTTGAGGTCAAATAAGTCTCTGTACTCTCTGCATCTAATTATAAAGTTGAAAAAAATCCCAGTGGACGCTCAGAATGCATAAGGTAAATGAGGAATAACTTTGGACCAATGTAATCTGTTTAAAATGAACTAATTCTGGGGTTTTCTATTTTCGCAACTGTTAAAGTTTTAGAGCGATGCCAAATCTAACAACTAGCATGCTAATCCTCCTGATAACTGGACAATAGAATACTTTCTAATCAGATGTTAACAGCACGCAACAGATTTATGTTGACCTCAAGAGCTGCTTATACAATATATCTGTACTAAAACAAGACACATTTTACCCAAATACACATGAAAAAAATGAAGTACATGGCTTTTAATTGAGGGGTTTAGGAGTGAGGGTTAGGGGATCACAGACTGTATAAAGAAGTGGACCAAGGGAGTGTGGCGTCAGCTCCAGTCAAATGAAGCTCAACGATGCTAGCAGTTATAGGGCGAATTTGGAGTCGAGTTGCATATTAGGAATTCTGACTGCGTGTATCATAGCAACCAAAGAGCCAATACGGAGCGAGGCTGTTGAAGGTAACGCCCCTCATGCTAGTAGGAGCCACCTCAGGGAAAGAAGGCGCCTGATTTGTCTATTATTAATGTTCATACCTTGAGTTACAGAAACAATAGTTAAATAACGATACCAAAGACCAAAAGATCAAAATGACAAGATCGGCAGCAGCATTTACAGGGAGAGGGGTGATAGTTTTCCAACGTAAAGTGAATTGGGGCCAGAGACAATGGAGCCGGAAGTGCGCCCGTGCTATTTGGAATGCACAGGCTAGCAGGTTAGCCATGTCCATTTATACATACAGTCTATGTTAGGGGATAAATTAAAATTATTTCTTCATTATGAATAAAGTTTTTGTGCAATTCAAGTGTAGTTATTACAAAGAGTTACCATAACATGTATTGTTTTTATTATTCTAAGTCTTCTCATGCCATGTTTGAACTACCACGTCAGCCCATAGTTTAAGTTTCCGTCCAAGTTCAAAGTTCACATGGGGCTTTTTCTCTGAGTACATGAGCTGTGACATATTCTCTAAAACACACTTTGCTCTGACAATACCACGATGATTACCAGACTGTGGGGGTCAGACAGATGGGACGTCCCGCTGTCTGTGCACGTTTTTATGGAGGGAAAACTATAGCTCCTCGGTTCACGTCTCCTGACCTGGAACATATTCTCTGCAGTGAAGTCGGGTCTGAGCGTGCAGCGATGTGGCACTTTCCAGAAGCCATCCGTCTTTGGGAGCGTTAACAGTACAGTGTGTGTTTGACTTTAGCAGCTCCGAGGTCCCAGGCTGATGGATGCATGTCACAGAGCAATGACCTGCAGTGCTTTCCTCTGCTTCACACACTCACGTTAACTGGGTCATCAATCAGACCTGTGCTTTTGAACAGGTCTGAAGCTGTGGCCTTCAGTTCTGCTGTAAGAAGTGAAAAATGTGGACATATTGTGGTGATTTAATGATTTGTATGGAGTGATTTTGCAGGTAATTTATGATTTGGATTCACACGCACTCATGTTCATTGAGCAAAATCTACTCAAAGTTACTATGGATTAACTTCAAATCCAAAAAAAAAAAAGTTTAGTTGTATGGATAATTTCAGGTCCATTTAAACTCAAACTCACTAAACTTAAAGATGCACTATGTCATTTTTCTAGTGAGTTGTCTGGAACTTGTTTGTCTCCATGGAGATGCTATAGCTTTGACTGTAATTTCTGACAGTATGGCATTACATTGACCCATCTTTCTTTTTTTTTCAATTACAGGTGTTTTATTGGTTTGAAAAACATGTATTCTTAATGTGAGTGTCTCTCCACAGATCTGACCTGTAACTTGGCCGTGACCTGTCTGTCCCTATACAGATACGTTTAATGCCATGCTGTGGAACTCTCCAGGCTAAGCCATAACATCTCCATAGAGATAAGCATATAGTGAACGCTACTGAAAAAGTTCCACAGTGCACCAATTTTGAACAGCTTTGTTATTAAAAGTTTTAAGCTGTTTTTTAAAATGAGCATTTTCATTGTAGGTGTCCAATTTCTTTTAATCTTAGATCCTATTCTTGGATAGTTCCTGCAAACAATCTGATTTCTATTGTTGGGCTTATATATGTTCTTGTGGCTATTACATCTCTGTGGTACACTTTCCCTTTAACTACTCGTCTATGTACAGTTTCTCCATCATTATCTAACTCCCCCGGTCCATTTCTCACACAGCCTGAGTCATTAGCAGCGGTGGGGCAGACAGGGTGCATGCTGGGATAAGATCTGCCCCTCTGACCCACTGGACCTCATTACTGAAGCCAATCACAGACAAAACTTTAGCCTGATTACCCCGAGACATGAGCAAATAAACAACACACGGTTTGAGCTGTGTGAGGGAGAGAAAAGAGGAGGAAAGGAGAGAGAGAGAGAGGAAGGAGAGACAGGGAGAGACAGGGAGAGAAGGAGGTCAAATAGGGGGAGAGATGGAGGCAAAGAGATACAGAGAGGTGGTGAGAGGGAGTCAGAGAAAGAGAGAGAAAGCTGCAGAGAGAAAGACAGAAGGAAAAAGAGACAGACAACAAGAGAGAGAGATAAGTAGAGGGACACTGAGAGAGAGAAAGAGACAGAGACAGAAATACAGAGAGAGGGGATAGAGAGAGGGACAGAAGAGAGCCATAAAGAATGTGTGAGAGAGACAGAGAGAGTGACATAGAGAGAGAGCGACAAAGAGTGAGAGAGAGGGACAGAGAGAGGGTCATAGAGAGAGCGATACAAAGAGTGAGAGAGGGGGACAGAGAGAGGGACATATTTAGAGGGACACAGAGAGAGAGAGAGAGATAAAGAGTGAGAGAGAGGGACATAGAGAGAGAGACAAAGAGTCAGAGAAAGGGACATAGAGAGAGGGACATAGAGAGAGAGACAAAAAGAGTGAGAGAGAGAGAGACATAGATAGAGGGGCATAGAGAGAGAGCGAGAGAGAGATAAAGAGTAAGAGAGAGGGACATAGAAAGGGGGACATAGAGAGAAAGACAGACATAAAGAATAAGAGAGAGAGAGGGACATAGAGAGAGGGACATAGAGAAAGGGACATAGAGAGACATAGAGAGAGGGACATAGAGAGAGAGACAGCCATAAAGAATAAGAGAGAGGGACATAGAGAGAGAGAGAGAGAGAGAGAGAGAGATAAAGAATAAGAGACAGGGACATAGAGACATAGAGGGACATACAGAGAGAGACAGACATAAAGAATAAGAGAGAGGGACGTAGAGGGATACATAAAGAGTGCGAGACAGAGAGAGAGAGAGAGAGAAGAGGAAGGAAGACAGAGAAAGAGAAGAGGGAAGTACATGCACAACTTAACCCAATGATTCTATGTCAGATGCCCTCCCAGTGACCCACACTTTTAACCATGTTTGTGTTTCCATGTGCTCCTGTGCTGGTTCATTCATGCACATCTCCCACACTACAGTCATGGCACTGTTTGTTGACATTTAAAGGGGAAGTGCCATTGTCCACAGAATAACATCACAGCAAGATCAGGTTTCCACAGGAGAATGGATTAGGAATTGTTTTGAAATGTAGCATTTTTAAAGGCAACTACAACCATCATGAAGACATTAAAACACTTACACATTTAGTCCTATTTCAAGAGGAGTTGGAATCCCAGGCAAATACTTTAACTTTTTTATCGACTGGAATAAAATAGAGCATAACTTGGACGAATAACTGTTAGATATTGCTGTCATCACTTGATTCATACTATCCAGAGTTACATACTTGTAGTAAATTCATGCATACCTCTAGTATTCTTTGAACTTTTGACTACCCCATTTTGACGGTATCACACAAAGTAATCTACAATGTTCTACCAATCTGACAGAAGAAAACCTTGAGGATTATAAATGACTATATTATGCATGTAAACATCTGCCCATTCCTGGCTCTTCCCCATGGACCGACCCATCACGAGGTCCACAGGAGACCCAAAGACCGGCACAGGCAGTCACAGCTGAGAGGAGCTGATGAATGAGGAAATCACCGGCACAAATCTCATCTGCTCTTGTGTGTATGTGTGTATGTGTGCGTATGTGTGTGTGTGTGTTCCCTATCCCCGTGAGGACCTGACCTGGAAACACACTGACCCATGGAGCCTCCTGCAGCCACTGGGACTCATGTTTAAGTCTCTAAGGGTACAACGTTTGATGACTTTGCCTTTGGTTCAGTCCATAGTTTGTGATGACTGATGAAGCATGTGTATGTAAGAGAAAAACTATGCTTACTTTACGCAACACATTTTAGTGACAAAGGTATGAAAAGATATTTAAGTTTTTGTTTAAGGTTGAGGTATATTTATGCATTATTGACCTGTGCATCTGACCTCTCAGGACCAGTGGGTGACCGCAATGTGGACCCATCGCCAGATCTTGAGCTTTGGCTTGGTTAGGTGTACCCAGCTAGAAGATCTGGAGTATCTAGAAGATTTAGACCAGGCATGCCCAAACTGTGGCCCAAGGGCAAAATGCGGCCCTCAGATCAATTTTTCTTGGCCGTCAAGCTTCCAGGTGAATTGGCCCATATTACCTTAAACAGTACTTTTTATTGTATATCTCTGAAAATCTACTTCAACAAGCCCATATCAAATACTTCATGTGTCCTATTGAGGATGTAAGCGTGAATAAAGATGTAGTGGTTCAGTCTAACTTGTAATAATAACACAGATTTGAAGAATTCACTGTACTGGCGACCAGTCTATGGCTCAATCGGCCCTCAGCTTTGTCTGTGTTTTTATATGTGGCCCTTAATGAGAAAAGTTTGGACACTCCTGATTTAGATCTATTGTTTTGAGTCCAGGGAAAAGCCAAAAACATCTATCGCATGTCTATTGAAAATCACTCCAGAATTCAATCCATTTGGACATAAACTGTTGCAGAAAAAAACAAACTCGTGTTCCAAAAAGATGTCCAAGAAATGCATTTTAAAGAACAAAAATAGCAACTTCTGAGTCCTTGTCCTATATATATTCCATGTGCAGAAGATTCCAGCACGTCCTATATCTGTGTAGAGTAATCAGAGACATGTTTACAATGAAGTATCACCAGGACGCCTCATGTACTCACACACTGCACGTAGGACTTCACATGGGTGGGATACTATTAAGTAACAGTAGTATATTAGTTATTGTAAATATTTGCAAAGTAAATGGTAAAACTAAACCTTATTGTACAACAGTAAAAGTATCTGATCGCATTTGAAAAGTATTTGATAGTTGCGTGGTAGTATACATACACTGGGGTGTTGCTGTAGTAGTAGTAGTAGTAGAAGTTGTAGTGGTTTTTAGGTCACTTTTACCCTGGTATTTTCAATTTTCCCATTTAGTATTTGATAGTTACAGTGCAGATCACATTATTTAGGTTAAGGTTTTAGTAGTAGTAGTAGTAATAGTAGTAGTAGTAGCAGTAGTAGCAGGTCACTTTTACCCTGGTATTTTCAATTTGATCGTTAAAGTACAGATCAAATTATTTAGGTTGAGGTTTTATTAGTAGTAGTAGTAGTAGTAGTAGTAGTAGTAGTAGTAGTAGTAGTAGTAGTAGTAGTAGTAGTAGTAGTAGTAGTAGTAGTAGTAGTAGTAGTAGTAGTAGTAGTAGTAGTAGTAGTAGTAGTAGGTCGCTTTTACCCTTGTATTTTCATTTTGTCCATTTAGTATTTGATAGTTAAAGTGCAAATCACATTATTTAGGTTAAGGTTTTATTATTAGTAGTAGTTGTAGTAGTAGCAGTAGTGGTAGTAGTAGTAGTAGAAGTAGTAGTAGGTCGCTTTTACCCTGGTATTTTGAATTTGCTCATTTAGTATTTGACAGTTAAAGTGCAAATCACATTATTTAGGTTAAGGTTTTAGTAGTAGTAGTAGTAGTAGTAGGTGGTAGTTGTTATTGCTCTACGTGAGTACAAGAAGTTTTTAAGCACTACCCCTGAAGTCAATGGTATTACAACACGATCTGATTAATTTTCTGTCTGTTCGAAGTTTCCCTCATTCCTGTGTCATCGATTGATCTGTTTAAAAAGAGAGAGAGAGAAAAAAGAGGAGAAGGAGGAGGTGGGGCCAAAAGTTGAGTCTTCATTCACAAGCTGGCGGAGGTCCAAGGACATTCTGTACGCTTTTGTTTTGAGGAAAAGTCCAGAATACGTTTGAATCCTTCTGGAGTCTGACCTCCTCTGTCTCTGCTGCCGTCTGCTTAGTGCCTGGCTCAGAGTGGTTTGCTGAGATCACAGTTTTAACTTATCTGCATGGGTCTGTGTACAGTGTTAAAAGGCAGCTGATTAAACTCTATGAGAAAGTGGCAAAGGCATGAGCTCACGCGTAAACTACGGCTTTGAAGTGGATAAACACTACATTTGTAATATGTTGTACAAATACATATGTGAAAATGAGAATACATGATACAGCTGGAGAGAAGAATGGTTTCAAAACGCATTTTAAGTTTTGTTTAATATTTGCCAAGTTTAAGCAGGATGTAGACGTGGTTTGGACATAGAAAGAGAGATATATACAGAGAGAGACATAGAGAGGGACATAGAGAGAGAGACAGACATAGAGAGGGACATAGAGAGAAAGAGAGAGACATACAGAGAGGGACATATAGACAGAAACATAGAGAGGGACATAGAGAGAGACATAGAGAGAGAGCAAAACATAGACAGAGGGACAAAGAGAAAGAGAGACACACAGAGAGGGACATAGAGAAAGAGACAGAGAGGGATATAGAGAGAGAGCAAAACATAGACAGGGGGACAAAGAGAAAGAGAGACACACAGAGAGGGACATAGAGACATAGAGAGAGGGACATAGAGAGAAAGAGAGAGACACACAGAGAGGGACATAGAGACAGAAATATAGAGAGGGACAAAGAGAGAGACATAGAGAGAGAGACAGAGAGGGACATAGAGAGACAGAGAGCGGGACATAGAAAGAGAGAGACACACAGAGAGGGACATAGTGACAGGGAAATAGAGAGACAGAGAGAGAGAGAGAGAGGCTTAGAGAGAGAGAGACGAGAGACATAGAGAGAGGGACATAGAGAGAGGGGCATATAGACAGAGACATAGAGAGAGAGAGAGAGAGAGAGAGGGACAAAGAAAGCCATAGAGAAAGGGACATAGAGACATATATATATAGAGAGAGAGAGAGACAGAGAGAAAGACAAAGAGAGGGACATAGAAATAGAGACATAGCGAGAGGGACATAGAGAGAGAGAGACGTAGAGAGAGGGACATAGAGAGAGACAGATAGAGAGAGATGGAGAGAAAGAAAGAGACATGAAGAAGAAAAAAAAAGAGAAGATTATTCATCAATTCATTAAATCATGAATTTATTCATCATTTTAAAAGGAAGATTGGCAGATTGGCAAATACATGGCTTCCATAAAGAAAAATATGACTGCATGAAACATATGAAACTGATTCTGATTGTGAAGGTCGCTGTTACCTTGGTATTCTTGATTTGTCAAACATAACACCAGTGCTCCAGTCCCATATCAGACAGTTTATAATGTGATGGTTAGAGGGCAGACCACATTATTTAGGTTAAGGGTTTTTTTTAAGATGTGATGTAAAATGAATTTAACAGATGCAGCCCAAGTAAAATAACAAAACACATTCAAAATTCAGTGATCAATGAAAAGGGACAGGATTTGGAGCCAGTTTTTGCCCCCTAAAAGCTGACTCCAAATCTGACTATTCTTAAAAACAAATGTCTTTAAAAATAAGCCATTCGTGTCACACTATTTCAACACACTGTATGAGAAAACCATGCTTATGTGGTCCATTTCCAGCTCTCAGATTTGCGTGTCAGTATTTTCCCTTGTTTATTGCCTGCGTATTTGTACAAGTGCATGGTCCGCAGATGTCCACTCGCTCCCACAATCAATAAAGAGCTCTTTGTTAGAAAAATATGAGTTTGAGTGGAGCTCCCCTGATCCTGCTCTGTGCTATAAACACCACTTATTAGACTCTATGAACTGGCATGTTACAGCAGCTACATCACAAGGTGCATTTGAGTGGGGCCTTTGGCTGGGGTCTATCACTAACAGTCAGAATGAGTTTCTTACAAAAGTGTGGAGGAGGTATTGATGACAGAGTAATATGGGGTGTGCAGTGGATGGAGACTTAGGCTACATTTCAACACCAGGACCTATTAGCTATAGTTTGAATGCATTTGTCAGCTGCAATTGACGAACATGTAGCAGGTAGGTCTAACAAGTAGTTGTGCAGGGTTCAAAGGTGAAGGAAAAATACTGATACTTCAAAATATTACTCAAGAAGAAGTGCAAAGTCTCAGAAATGACCAAAAGAGTAAAAGTGTACATTTCTGGGGAGCTAGTACACTCAAGTAAATGTATGCATGGCTTCAGATTTAGAATAAGCAGCGTTGCCATAGAAACAAACTCAGTGCATAGTATTGTATCTATTTAATGGTCAAAATATACTTCAAAATATTACTCTAGTAGAAGTACAAAGTCTCAGAAATTACTAAAACATATTTGGAGAGCTACTATACTCAAGTAGTAACTATAATAGCATCCATGGCTTCAGATATAAAATAAGCAGCGTTGCCATAGAAACAAGCTCAGTGCATAGTATTGTATCTGTTTAATGGTCAAAATATACTTCAAAATATTACTCTAGTAGAAGTACAGAGTCTCAGAAATTACCAAAAGACTAAAAGTGTACATTTTTGGAGAGCTAATATACTCAAGTAGTAATGGTAATAGCATCCATGGCTTCAGCTTTAAAATAAGCATTGTCATAGAAACAAACTCAATCCATAGTATTGTATCCTTATAATGGTCAAAAGTCCTCAAAATGTCGCCTATAAACAGAAAGCTGACACAAATGAATATGGGTTTGATTGTTCAAAGGTCCCATAGTAACAAGACACTAAATTAAAAGAGAGAGAGAAAGAAACACCTTTCATAGCATATTCCCAATTCAATAAATTTCAAGTTTTAATTTTCTGAAAGTTAACGCTATGTATAATATTTAAACAGACAAATCCTAGTGCGTTTCAGTCTCGTAAAGTAAACAGCAACCAGCGCAGCCATGAACTAACAATGAATCAGAGCTGCGACGTGTGCAACGTTTACAATCTCCCTTGAGCAAAGTTTGTTCAGTAGTGAGGTCTTTGGCCCGAGGCTTTCATAAGTATAACTTCTGAGATGACTGATGGATGTGGGTGTAAACCGAAAGCGCTGAGGAGGAGGAAAACGCCACAGGGTCAGAACGCGGGGTATCAAGTTGTGTCTTGTGTTAGCAGGCAAACTGGGGCTAAGCTCGGGCTAAACCAGGATCAAATCAGGTCTGGATAGAACTAAATCAGACCTGTAAGGAGGACTGGCCAATTAAGTAGGTTCAATTCAGTGATCAGCTTGGGTTTTTAATCAAGTCAAGAGGTCTACTATCAGTAAAAGTATGGATTGGATGGTGTTTTGTGTTAAATGGCACATATGACAACTGTTAAAATTGATAATGAAAACCATTTTAGTTGTTTGTAATAAGACAAACCAAAATTATTATGATTGTCATTTTATTATTATTATTATTATTATTATTATTATTATTATTATTATTATTATTATTATTATTATTATTATTATTATTATTATTATTATTATTTTATTATTTATTTATTTGTATTATTTTCATTATTATTATGTCTTTATTTTTATTTTATTTTTTCTTCAGCCATTTATGTAAGGACTACAGAATACTAAAGGTCCAAGCTGGATTGAATTATGTATAAACCATAACTAAATAAATACTAAATACTATTGTCTTAGCGAGGACTTCAACAAATCTGAACTAGAAACAAAATCAAACAAGAACTAAACCTGGATCAAACCAACTCTGAATTCAGATACAAGTAGGTCAAGTACTCCAGCCAAGTACTATTTACCAAAATCTTAATTCGAGACGGGACATGGTTATCTGGGTACTACTTTCCCTCTGATACGAATGCCGTGGACACATTTCATAATGAGTACCAACTAGGTCTTCCCAGGACAATAAAAGATCAAAACAGGCCCAAACCAGGATTAAACCCAGGATAAGATTCAACAAGTCCAGAGCAAAACCAGTGCAAATCCTGGACAGATAAGTTTAAAGGAGGAGGAGAAGGCTGAGGCCAAAGTACACTGTATCAAGTTGTGTCTTGCACCACTTTGGTTTTCCATTTTGAAATTTCACCAAACAGTTCATGAATATCTACACTCTTATCTCTCAGACAAACTAAATACAACTTCAAAAACTTGTCAAAAAGTAGCCGTAATCAGTCTTTCTCTTATCTTTCGTGTGCTAAGGCGTGTTTTACTAACCTTTGATTCAACATAGACGGAATATTTAAAACTAACTTCAAATCCAAACTAAACAATGCTTTATCAGCGTGCGGTGAGTGCCCACAGCCTTCTGCACACACGCTCTCTGGGTTAGCTGTGCAGGTCTGGGCGGTCAGTGCATGTTAATACGGTGCTGTTGATCCAGTGTTGACTTAGCCATTAAGAGCTGTGGTTCTTCTGAAATCCAACCCTGTGGCTCTGTGTTTGGCTTGGAGCAGGCGGCTGGTGTAACTGAACAGTTGGGTTACAGCCTGGTGTGCATCTAATTATTCAAACTCTTTTACTCAGAGATGAGAAAATAAAATGTTTAATTAATGCATTTTTCCATTTTCTGCTTTGTTTTTCATCAATTCACTCCCTCAAGTTCCCTCCTGAACATCACGATACAGGTAAGGTGGGTGTCTTGGCCAAGGACACATCCAAATTTCAACCACAAATTTGTCAAATGCTTTATAAATCCAGATCTATTGTAAATTATGAAAGGATTTTACTGTCCAAAATGACATAAACAATTATATTTGACTTGTATTTAATGGTGCACTATGTAACATTTCGGAGAGCCACTAAGCAAAGTTATAGGTCAGATCCCACTCACAGTTAGAATGTGTGATTTTCAAGATTTTTTTATGTTTTTTCCTAACCAGAATACCATTTTAGATTTTTGCACAGTTGCTTCAAGTGTGCAAATGTCGTAACAACTTGAGTTTTATACAGCAGAGTTGGCTTACTCTATCCACCACCAAACCCTCTTCCATTGCGCCTCCTGAAACCTCCATCTTGACCCTCCTGTATCACCATGGTTACATCACAGTTGGACCGCTCCGAGTCCTGCCCACACCTCAGACTGCTGGACACATGTGCTCATTCAAACAGACTGATCCTGATTAATCGCCTTGGCTCAAATACAACAATAAACATGGAAAGAAGAGCAGGATTTTTCCCATCAACCCCTCTGTCATGTCAAACATCCTGATTTCAACATTCCTCCCAAGTCATTTGCACTGACTCATATGTTAGTGCTTCGCCAATGCGCGCTACTTTTAAACTAACACAAGGAATTATGGATTTTCCCATTTTTTGAAACCTTCTGGTCCATGGAACACTTATCCTAAGAGTTATTGCTTTAGAATTAAAGGTGCACTATCTTTTCTGGAGAATCTGCCAACGGCTGGTCTCAATGGAGATGTTATTGCATTACCTGGAATCTCATAAAAAGCCTTTTTCCAGTTAAGAGAATTCAATTTCCTTTTGCAGATGAACTTACCTGGATAATTGAGGGATTATTTGACATTGCATGGAATGTTTCACAATGTCAGGTGATGCAAGGCCAAGTCACAGGTCAGATCTGTGGCTAGGTGACCCTGCCCACACCACAGACTGTATAAAGAAGTGGACTAAGTGAGTGTGACGTCGCCCATAGCAGTCAAATTAAGGTTAGCTGTTATAAGGACGAATTTGGAGCCGAGTTACATATTTGGAATCCCAAATGTGAGTATCATAGCAACCAAAGAGCCAATCCAAAGCGACAATGTTCAAGGTAACACCCCTTCCCACCCGCACCGTTCGTTTAGCAGGGAGCAAGCGCTTAGCAACACTGTTAGTCAAGGCTGTTGCTAACCTTTAGGAAAGAAGGTGCCTCATTGGTGTTTGATTCATGGACAAAATAACCAAATAAAAAGGATCATGTAGCGCGGATTAATACAAACATTTTAAGACCAAAACGAGAAGCCAGCAGTTACAAAGAGAGGGGTGACAGTTTTTCAATAGAAAGTGAATTGGAGCCAGAGTCAATGTAGCCGGAAGCGCAGCCAGGCTCACTTACAGCTTAGAACGTGACAGCTAGCACGTTAGCTATGTCCAGTTATATACACAGTCTATGGTTCACACACAACAATGCATGTTTTTCAAAATATATAACACCTGTACTTGACCTTGAATAAATGCATCGCAAGTATGTTTAATGCCATACTGTGGAACATTCCAGGCAAAGCAATAACATCTCCATGGAGACAAGCCGGTGACATATTCCAGAAAAGTTACATAGCACACCTATATAAGCCTTCTAGTGCCAGGAGCTTAATCTAGACGAGTATCAATCAATGCACGGAAATTCCCAGGTCTGATTGCAATAGCCACTATACAGTTCATATAAGTTACGTGTACTCCATTTTTTTCATCCAGCGTTCCTTTATTCTTAAGCTTTGACGTTATGAAGACATTTTGGCAGATCGCTGGGCCTACGCTAAAGTCCTTCCAGATGGAGCGATGAATGAGCGTCGAGAAAGAGGTCCTTGTTCAAAGAATCAAAGAGAGTCGGACTAATTTGAGCCTGACGTGACATTACAGAGTCAAAGCGAAGGGATCGGTGAGGGGAGGACGGAGGAGGTGGGAGATGAAGGGAGGACAGAGAGGAAAGTGAAACTAGGGAGCTACAAGGTAACAAGAAATATGGGTGAAATAGAAAGTAAACTAAACAGTATGTAGTTTAGGTTTGTGGATAACTTTATTTTAATGTAAATATGTAAAATAAGTTGAGAGAGCTGGAGATTTGAACCTGAATGAACTGTTTGCACTTAGTCGCTTCTCTGAGTCTGACCCATGACAGTGAAACAACTGTAACTGTTACCACATGGTTCTCATTCAACAACATCTCTGATTGGACAATACCGTCTGTCCCGGGCAGTTAATTCCTTATGGATCTCATTCGACAAAGTGTATTTTAAAATATAAACAGGCAATATCACTCTTTTTTTCCCCCTCAAACAGCAGTTTTTAGAATATACTACTATATGAAGTAAGATGTTTTCTATAACTATAACTATAAAAGTCAGGTGTAGTTTATTATTTAGTTACGATTAGCATGGGGATAGGAGTAACATATAGCACCATTATGTAAGTCTCCCCTGGTATTTCAATCAAAACAAACTTTAACTTAAGAACAAGTCCTGTGGGTGACTTAGCATCAAACTGAAAAAGAAACTATGCTGAGCATATTCAGAGTTTCCCAATAATGTAAAGGATCGGGTGTGAATAGAGAAGTCTGGGTATGCCCGGATAACCCCAGAAGGAAAAGGACCAATAGTTATACAAAATTTAAAACATGAGACAGAAATAAATGAGTCAGATGTTCAAAGTTGTGCGTCTCCAATAGAAACACACGATAAGACGGATGGTCAAAGTTCAGACGGTGATTTTTATAGTTGACACAGCTGCTTTTACCAGTCACTCCTTACTAGTGGTGGAACGTAACGAAGTAAAAGTAGTAAAGTACTGTACTTAAATGTAACTCTGGACTTTACTTGAGTTAACTTTAAAGTGGATATTTTTTATTTTAACTTCATTACATTTGAGAGCATGTACATGTACTTTCTACTCCACTACATTTTTGAGCTGGATTGAAGTCAAAATTGAAGTTAAAGTATTTTTATTACTGTCTGAGACCTGCTGAAAAGGTTGAAAGGATTATTTTGAACACGTTTGTAGTCTGAGCAAACAAAAATATACAAATAAAAACACCTAAAAAAAACCTATTGATTTAATTGTTTCTGTTCAATACAGTTGAAGCTTTATAAGACCTCGGAATCAGCGCAAAATACTTTTACTTTTTACTCTTTATGTACATTTTTTAACTGGTACTTTAATATTTTTGCTTAAGAGTATCTCCAGTATCTCTACTTTTACTGAACAACACATTTCTTCCACCACTGCTCCTTACTGCCAAAACTTTGTTATTATTCTTACAGCCATGCATAGACTTTTTTAGCAAATTAGGACCGTTGCCATAGTAATTAACAATTTAACACCAAATATTACATCTTTTGAATGATGAAAACTCCTCAAAATGTTGCCTTTACATGGAAAGCACATGGAACCCATTAAGAGCCCATAAGGTAAAAATAAATTAGTTATGTGTGTTTTACATGTAGGAAGTCATAACATGGTCCTCAGCCAATTTCAATCATATTTCCAAACGCTCCACAAAATAAATACAATGCAGTGACGACTTACGCACTAAAGGCCTTCAGTCAAATTTGTGCACAAACTGTGTGAGTGTCATTCTGGTTTAAATCAAAACACATTTATCTGTGTCCTAACGGGACCGGAACATTTTGTGTTCGTGAAGCAGCTGCAGCTCAGACACTTCGGATGTTCCTCTGCAGAGTTTGAACCAGTCATAACTCACATCTGGAATATTTGTTTTGTGTACTTGAGTTCATGCTCGTTAGCTTCCTCTCCAGATTTGTTGTTATATGTCTAATATGGCACCGCATGCATAAGCTGTCACTTTCTTCTTCTAAGGCATTTTGAAGTCTATAGTTTTGTGAGTGAAGTGAAACTAAAAACCTGCAATATATGAGATCATGGATTTAAAATGGATTTTTCCCATGTTTTTTTCCCAACATGATTCCCATGTTTAAAAAATAGAATTGGCAGAAATACACAGTGGGAAAAATCAATCCGCATTAATAACAAAATATATATATATATAAAAAAAACACTTATTATTTTCTTGTCTGTTTCTTTGTTTCCTTTGCATGTTTCTATCTCTTGTCAAGTCCTGTTATATTTTGTACTGTACTGCTTTTTTTCATAAAATATAATAATAATAAAAAATAAATAAATAAAATAACATAATAATAATAATAATAATAATAATAATAATAATAATAATAATAATAATAATAATAATAATAATAATAATAATAATAATAATAATAATAATAATAATAATAATAATAATAATAATAATTAATGCACTTGTCTTTTCTTGGAGGAGGTTTAAGATTTGACCCGGTAACACATTATTTTTTTTTTAATTTACACTGAAATAGTATAGAGCTGAGGAGGCCTTGACTTAAAGGTGAAAACACATTTAAGTAACTCCTCTGAAATGTACCACAGTGTGCAAAAACCCCCATACTATCTGCAAGGAGACAACCAGGTCAATTTACAGGTGAAACCAGTGCAAAGGTAACCCCAGTCACAGTAAGAATATATGCCATTTTTAAGTTTAATGCCATACCGGGGAACAATTCCAAGCACAGCAACAATATACTGTATTTCTGACAAGCTAATGAACCAGAAAAGTTACATAGTGCACTTAGACAAACTTAATTTACCCATGAAGGAAATTAATTGGCAAAAAAAAGCTAAAACTTCATATTCAGACGTTACTATTCATCATATTTTTTTGCGTGTAACAAGGACCATACTGTGTTCCAAAGTTTGTTCCCGTATAGTGCTGTTTATGTTAGTCACAGCATTACACAACTTCACGTGCCAAATCCAATAGTAATTTTCACATGAGTCCTTTAGTCATTTCCTCACTCCCAAAATTGAATAAAAACACTGATTAAAAATTCCTTTCTGAAACATGCTGATGTGTACTGGTATTTTGGTACTGTTATTTTTAGAGACAATCTTTGCAGAGACAACATTCACTAACCTTGGGCCACCTCCACACGCCCAGTTCGTATTTATTTCACCACATTTGTCTTGTTTTTACTCAAAGCTTTTGGTAAAGGCTGGACTAAGTCTAACAGTAACACAGCCTGACAGTAATATCACAATAGTTTATTTTTCTGTCGATCCGCTCAATAATAAAATACAGTTGTTATTATCATTCCTCATGCGTCGCCCTCAGCTTCCAGCACAAACATGGCGGCTGCAGAACTGCTCGCAAATGTCCAGTTATCGCAGGAATAATATTGTGCTTGTGAATTAGCATGAAGCAGGCCAGGGCTATACATAACAGGGCAACAAATCACTGCTGGACAGATATGGGGATGTAAACTAAGGGAAACATTGTGCAGGCAAAGTACTAGGATAAAGTACTACAAGCCTAATAATGCAAGGTATACAGCTTTTATTTAAACATTGAATGGAATAGATAAGTTCTACTGTGTTGTGTTTTGGGGCAATACACTTTTTCCCATTTTCTCTCAGTGCGTTTGTACATTGTGGGTAGGTTTTTTTAACATTATGTGACCTGCATACATACTCACATCTTCACTACCTACCTCTCTGGTCCCAGTGACATAACTTAGTTAATATGGGTTCAAAACAGGTTTTTCCTTTAATAAATACAGTGTTATTGGTCCAACTTCTGCACACATTATACAGTATTACTATAGGGCAGGGGTGTCAAACACATTTTCCCCAAGGGCCACATCAGCAAAATGGTTTCCGTTTAAAAGCAGATGTAATGTAAAATAAATACAACTACTTGCAACTTGTTAATTAACTGTTTCTGAATTTATTACTTACTCAAGTTACAAGTATTACATATGCATTTCCATTGATGTAAAAAAAATATATATATATATATATATATATATATGGCTGTGTAACTATCTCCTGATAAACTGACATTTTAAGACAGTCATAACTTTTAATTTACCTTATTGCGGGCCACATAAAATGATGTGGTGGGCCGCATTTGGCCCACGGGCCTTGAGTTTGACACATGTGCTATAGGGGTTAACAGGGATGTCAAAAGCTGTGCATAATTTTTCCTCTTCCTGGGTTGCCAAAGCTTACCCGTACAGCAGTTAAACAGTTCAACAGCTACACTGCATTATTTCACTTACATAAACCATATTCTTGAAAAAAAGTAATCAAAACATTCTCGGGGTATAGTCTTCCATACAAAAACAATGTATTTCCTGAGCTCCAGTCTCTTGTTACTCACACCTCTCCACACAAGCCCAGACTCACAGTGTGGGACATACAATGCGTCAGCTCATTATTGGTTCAGCGTAAACAGGAAGCCGGTCACAGGACGTCGAGCTTCGTCATCAGACCTCCCAACGTTTCAGGAGAACAATCCGAGCGGGCCCTAAAAATACATCGTACCGGTTCGTACCTGCAGGAGGAGAAGGGCAGGGGCAGGTCCGAGCAGGCGTGTTTGTGTTGGGTTTATCAACTGTATGGGCGTGTGGTTAGCTGTGGCGGTAAGCAGGCAACCGTACAAACAAACTGTGGTCTGCGCTAAAGAATGGAGCAATTTCCTGGTACACAGAGGGATAAAGGAGCGCGACAAGTCCAGACACATGGGCCATGGGAGAGTGCGAGTCTGAGAGCTGCAAGGAACACGGTCACTAAGGAAATACCATATGGTGTTATAATTAAGGGTATTAAAGCAGCCTTATGTAACTTTCTGGATGTGGCATGTCACCTACAGGATTCCATGGATACAGAAAGTTAAAATCGTACGACAGAACATTCTCCATGGAGATAGAGAAGTTTTATGCTGGAGGAATATTTTAGCATAAGGAACAGAATTTACATCGAAACAGCAGGTGAAGTAGAGATTCAAGCCCACGAAGAGAATGTTTTTCACTGCAATAATCAACATCCACAATGAAAAAAATCATGCCTTTATTTTAGTCGACTGTTTTGTTAAAAAGTTACACACTGGGGCTTTAATGTCAGTCTTTCAAAATCAACCAAAAGAGTTATTTTTCCAATAATTATGAGTGTATGAAGACATGTTTGGCCTATTTCTTTCTAAAACTCTGAAGCAAATCAAATGTGTCATCCCTGATTTTTTTTTAGGATAGTACACAGCAAAAACACATATTACAGAGTTGTTGCAGTATATGTAAAAATCTCATCATCTGTTAACGGATTTTTCTGTAAATGAGTTTCCAATCCAAAGGGAAAAAAAATTACAAAAAGTGTAGACGTTATTTCAACTTATACAAAGCAGAATAAAGTAGTTATGTGGTATGCTCATAATATCTGTCATCGCTAACTGGACCAAAAACATGTCAACAACACTTAAGTCCATATGCAGTTGATTTGCAAGGCCACATGAAGAGCAGAGAACAGCATGTAAACACAAACCACACAGTCTTATAATGGTGAACCTCAGAATGAGCTGTGTTACTATAATGTGGACTGTCAACAGATTTGCAGAGGCGACAAAAACATCCACACAAGAGATGTAGCGACTTTAACTATAAATAGTAGTTAATTCTATTGTTAAACTTATTTGGTATTGGGGTCACTTTTATTGTTCCTTCATTACGAGACGGTGTAATCCCTCATTCATTCAGAAGTTCAAAGTAGAGACGGTTTTAACTGTAGTCATCTGGACATTGTTTTGTTCATTTAATACTATTCATAAATGAGGCTTAGGATTATCCTGCCACTGAGCTGCTGAACATTATTAATAGACATGCACCATTGACAGTGATCAGATCTAAAGGCAAACATTTACCCTGAGTGACTGGAGAACTGATCAGACAAAACACCTTCATTCTCGGGTTGGTGCTGACTGGGATGTTTATACATCTGTACTACTCAAACTAGAAATGCTGAATCTAACTATCATAAGAACAGTTTAACAAATGTGTTAACTGACTGTGCTCCTACTAATATAATATGCTTAGTATTCAGAAGTAGTTTCTCGCAAACACCCCCTGTGCAGCATCATGACATCATGACCACTGGCAGCACTTTCTCTTTTAAAATGGTCAGCCCGACTGATGTGCAACAGGCCATAAATGGATTCTCCTTCCATAGCTGTGCTGGTGGCATTAACACCACATTTATTAAGCTTCAGATACTCTCTGTTCTCCTTTGACTGATCTATGAGCAACCTATGTTTCAGAACATGTGAAGTTCCTTCTGCATGGAAATGCGCTAAGGTCACACCGCTTCATAAAGGGAGCGACCCCAGCAACATTTATAACAATCCATCCATTTTCTTCCGCTTCCACTATCCAGAGCTGGGTCATGGTGCAGGTGTCTCAGCAGGGACTTCCAGACATTCCTCACCCCAGACATGTCCTCCAGCTCTTCCAGTGGGACCCCAAGGCATTCCCAGGCCAGAAGAAACACACTCCCTCCAGCGTGTCCTGGGCCTCCTCCCGGTGGGACGTGCCCAGAACATCTTCCTAGAGAGGTGTCCAGGAGGCATCCGCAACAGATGCCCGAGCCTCCTCAGCTGGCTCCTCTCGACGTGGAGGATCTCCCTATCTCTAAGGGAGCAACCAGCCACCCTATGGAGGAAACTCATTTCGGCCAATTGCATCTGCGATCTTATCCTTTCGGTTATTACCAAAGCTCATGACCATAGGTGAGGGTAAGACATAGATTGAGCGATAAATCGAGAGCTTTGACTTTTTCTTCTTTACCACAACAGCCCGATACAGAACAGTCTCACTACATCCATTTATAACAATTATAACCCAATTTGATTTATTAAGAGTATTGTTAAAGTCTTTGAGAAAGTATTTTTAACTAGCTTTCTGAACATTTAACTGATAAATGATATTTTCTCTGGTTTTGACAATAACATGTTAACTGTGGCTTTACTGACCTCGCTAAAGCTTTTGATCTGGATGACCTTTACATATTATTGGATAAGCTTCACTCTGTAGGTATGAACAGGTCCACCTTCCTTTGGTTTAATTCTTACCTTCATCACCGCCAACAGTGTGTTTTCTTTAAAGCAGCTATTCTAATCTGCCGGTTAAATCAACACTTTTTTTGAAGCCCTGCGAGGCGACTACTATTGTGGTTTTGGGCTATACAAAAACAAATTGTACTGTATTTATGTTGTACTGATAAGGTCAAACGAGAATGAGTAAAATTAGCGGTGGACATTGTGAATTCAAACCTGAAACTGAATAACTTGGAATAAACAACTGGCCATGTCTCCATTTACTGTAGTTTTTGCCTCAAATCTCTATGGTCAGAAACTTGGCTTCTCAGTTATTCCACAATAATATTATAAAAGTATAATGTCACAGTTTTAGCATAATATCTGATGTCGTGGTTAACCTTTATCAAAAAATCTCTTTGGAATTCAGAGTAAAAAGTAGAAGTAATTGCATTTTCAGATGATACAATGTTCTAAGTTAACAATTCTGTAAAAAATGGACATATTCCCTGACACATTTTCCACATGAGTTGACTTATAAAATGCAGTATTGTGGTCAGTCACTTTTGTATCATTGTCCAAAGTGATTTAGGTTGCAATGCACAGTCTGCTAGTCTTCAGTTATCAGATCGCTACATTGCCGAATATTCATTGATAGTAACCACCTTAGAAGCTCCACCTGCCCCAGGACTGACTGACAATGGGCTTCTCTACGTATCACCAATCACAAGAGGATGGTGTCTTGACCAACAGTACAAACATCTACAAAAGCATGACTGTCGATGTTGTAGTGGTGGGACTTTTTTGGATATGTTCCTTTCAAAGAGTCGTTCAAAAGACTGGCCCTTTTAACATTCATTCATAAAAGAAGAAAATGTGATGAAAAGAGAAAAGGCCTAAGTGTAGATGTGATTAAAATGGTTCAAAATGAAAGTGAGAATCCATTTATCCTTCCAAACTCTGTGCAAACACTACAATAAAAACAATCATTATTATCATTGCAAATATTGTTTTTGTGCAAAAATCTTTCACTCGTGTTGCCTTCTCTGCTTCTCAGCTGTTTCGTAAATCAGTGAAAGAAAGAAAGAAAAAAGAAAGAGAAAGGAAAATAGAAAAGAAAAAAGAAAGAAAGAAAGAAAGAAAAAAGAATCAAAAGAAAAAATAGAAAAAAAGAAAAATGAAAAATGAAAAAAATGAAAAAGACAAAAAAGAGAAAGAAAGAAAGAAAGAAAGAAAGAAAAAAGAAAGAAAGAAAAAAGAAAAAGAAAGAAAGAAAGAAAAAAGAAAAAAAAGAAAAAATTAAAAAAGAGAAAAAAGAAAGAAAGATTCATTTCAAGGGGCTGGTTAAATGAGACGATTCTTTCATGAATGTTACACCACTAGATCTACGATTAAATCTACTAGAGACAGACTGATATATCAATTTGTTGAGCCAATATTTGCATTTTTTACACACATCTGACTTAAATCTCCAACAGAGGCAGATATTTTGTTTATACCAACAAGCTGTTGTAAGAATATGCACAAAGCTTTATTTGAACACTTAACTATGAAGAGGACACTGCTCAAAATGTGGCTACAATTTGAGAAAAATAAATAAAAATCTGCCCTAGATATCAGCCCAAAACTATGAGCAGAGCCTTCGCAGCCATCGGTTTCTCTGGATTCGAAACAAGCACTGTCTTTAACATGAGTCACTGCATGTTTCAGTGTATTTGCAGTCTCATATAAATATCACACAGACACAACAGGTGACAGTTAAGTGTTGAAAACTCTCCGAGGGCCTCTCAGAGTTCACATCCAGTGCAGAGGATGAAATGTAGCTTTTTTTGAATGAATGTGTGAAAGGAGGAGTCCCATCCCACTCCCAAGTCTTTGCATATATTTCACCGCTGACATGTGACACAGTTAGGATCAGTCGGCACTTGCACCTTTGACTAAATAGAGCCCGAACAATGTTATCATTCTTCCATTACTGCCTAGACACTTAACCTGCCATAAATTAAACCTACATTTGTTGTATTTGTCTTGGAGGGGAGCCCGTAGACTTCTCGCAGTTTTACGCTAGGTTGTTATACCTTCACACACATGCAATATCCATTAATGCATTTCATTCGCTTGCTATAACGCTGAAAGTCGAGCAGATTACATAGAGGGTTAGCCGCTTGACGATTCCCATTTGAAGTACGCACAACTTGTTTTAGTACAGCTCATTTCCAATATTTTCAAAGCTTAATTGGTCTAGGAACCTGACTTAAGATGTTTCTGTTTATCTGGAGGACTGGTCTCTGATCTGGAACAAAGGTGTCTTGTGTGTCGAAGTCTGGAGATTAGGATTAACCCTTTGATGGCTGGGGTAAGTGCGGCGAACACGGGGCTGCAGATGTGGGGTGTGATCAGGGATTTAAAATGAAAAGTGAAAACAGTTTGGAGCAATGCCCGTGAAAATGATTCAGGATTCTTATAAAAGGCTGCAAGTATGTGGCTATTTATGGTAGTGACGATGGCACAGTGGGTTAAGAAGAAGGTAGCCATTCCATCCTGTAATATTTTTGAGTCAAAAGTTAAATCAAAGTGTTGCTATTATCATTACTTCTGCAACTAATGATTACTACAGCCCTGCAAGACTCTAGTACATCACAATACATCACTTTTGTCCTTTTGGATGTTGTATATATGGACAATACAGCTAAAAGTTGTCTATTTTATTCTTTTTATCACGGCATTTATCATGTTCATCATTTATGTACTTGTACTTATTTGGTGTACAGATCAAACCAAACGCTGTGAGGAAATGAAAAATGTTGGGAGGTACTTTTGCTTTGGTGAAAACACAATAGTAAAGCATGTTTTTCAAAGTAACATCACCTTCTGTCAGAGGTATAAAACCCAGCCTTTTATCATATCACCTCGTAAAAATGTGTCCTCACTAGGTTCAAACAAAACTAATAAACCTGAGTAGTTTCGATCGTAAATTAAGTAACTTTTTCACAGCAAAACCTGTTAGTCCAGGATGTTACTTTGAATGCATGTTGCTTTACGCGTGTCTTTGTCTTAGCATTATCCTCTGCAGTGGAATGACATATGCTAAAGATAGATTCAAAATTGTCCAGACTTATCCAACGCTTTGAAGTGCAGCTTTTGGCAATAAACTTCAAATTCTCGCTCAATTTCCTGTTCACGGTGTTATATGATTGGAGGGATGAGATCAGCGCCTATAGACCGTTGTATATTACACACTTGTTATAGTGAATGATTACATGTTATGATCCCAAATGGACAGGAGACGTCCGAAATCCATCCAGATTTAGTGAACAAAAGCCAGTTTAAGCGGGATGTGTGCGCCAAATGTTGAAGACGTCAGGGTAGTGATTTTGAGCTTATGGTGATTCTGTTTCATAACTGGCATATATCAGGAGTTATACGTATCAGCGCTGCAGGGCACAATTTTAAAGGATAACTTCAACTATTTTGCTTCAGTGTTTTGCTACTGATGTTATATCCTGCTTTACTATTGCCTTATATGTATTTTTGGTGTATGCATTTGTTCACTTGCTTTTCTCACTCCTGGCTGTGATGAATAGAGAACGGTTTTGCAAATTTTTCCAATGCTTCAACTTATTTTTTGGTATTTAGCACAATTTATAATGCAAGCAGAATTTAGTTAAATGTGATAAACTTTGATATCTTCAGTTCTGCTTATAACTCTATGGTCACATTAAAGATGAAGCTGACATGAAGACGCAGAATAAACATGGTCTTGAGAGAGAATGAGAAAAATAGACGGAGACAGAGAGAATGAAACTGAGTTTGTTTGCAAGGCTTGACCACTTATCATCCCTCTACAACACATGTGACAAACTCAAGGTCCAAGGGCAAAATGTGGCCCTTCACATCATTTAATGTGGCCCTCGACAGGGTAAATTTAAAAGTATGATGGTCTTAAAATGTCATTTTATCAGGAGATACGCAGTTACACAGCCATATTTTTACATCTAGGCAAATGCATATGCAATATTGGTAACTCGAATAAGTAATAAATACAGAAACTGATAATTAACAAGTTAAAAAAGTACTTTGAGCCATTTTACATCTGGCCCTTTGAGAGCAGCGATTATGCTGATATGTCCCTTGGTGAAAATGTGTTCGACACCCCTGCTCTCTGTTGTATTAAAGGCCTTACTTTTCTTGTGGGATCTGCTTTGTCTTGAATATCACACTATAGAATTAAACTTAGCTATCGCCATGGAGACAAGCAGGTGATTTTTTTTTTTTTCTTCACAGATCAAACTCTAATCCATTTGTCAGTACATAATCATTGGACCATCATGCATTGAGAGCATGTTTTTACAGTGTGACAGTAATGGGATGGTTAACATATCAGTGAAAATTAGCCAATTACTGTCTCCAAGTGTTTGTTGTGATTTGTGTGATTTTAAAACAGCTCCTGGCAGAGGCATTCTCTCAAATGGTTTCAATAACCATTCCTGTGTAACAAAAACAAACCATTTACACATTTGGACCATTTCGCTTTCTGACTCACTTTCACCTAAGTTACATCTGTACGATAAAGTATCTCCAAGTGCTACAAATAACACAGTGGTGATATGATTAGCTCTAATACAATGGGATCAATCTTTTTCTTTTAATAAAATCAAACAATGAAACAGTTAATAGTGAAACGTGAAAAGTAAAAGGGAAAACATATTACCTATAATTATATCTATTGTAAATATTTTTGAGGGCCACAACTGCCCTGAGACAGATGTAATATTCCTCTGCCATTTTTGGTCCAACATCAGGATTAACAAAAAAATTAAAATAAAAAGAATACTGTGGCATACTGTGAGAGCTGGTAGCAGACCCTAAACCATAAAAGTCAAGCAGTGCACCTTTAACATGTGGTAATTCAGTGAAATATCAACTACTGTGCAGAATAGGAAACAGTTTAAAAATGTGCTATATAAAAAATGGAGTTGGGTTTCAGAAAAGATCGACTTATTCCAGACATATTCATTATCCCTTTTTGTATTCAACTCTGTTCAAACTTTTAACTTTTAACTTTAGGAACTTAATTTGTGGTCACATTGCACACATTCATACCATGGATACAATAGTAATTATGAAAAATGAATGGGGGCTCCTTGAGATGGGGTGAGGAGATCAGTCACATGGGAGGAGCTCAGAGTAGAGCTGCTGCTCCTTCATGTTGAGAGAAACAAACTGAGTTGGTTTGGGCATCTGTTCTGGATGCCTCCTGCACGCCTAGAAGAAGTGTCTGGGATGAGGGAAGTCTGGGAGACTCTGCTTTGACTGCTGCCCCTGTGACCCCGTGAAAATAAATGGATAGAAATGAAATTGATAAGTAAATATCTAATATATGATGTACATTGGGTTAGCAGTATTGCAGCGAGTCCATAGGATAAATACATTCCTTTCATTTTTAAGTTTGTTAGGAATTCTGATCAAAGATGGAACAAAAGATGTAATGGCCCATCTGTTTTTCAATACAAAAAAAAAATGATATTGGCTTTTTTGGTGATTATTACACAAATAATATGTTTTGTCTTGAATTGATTTTTTTTTATGTGTATATAATGTGGAAAACAAAAATAGTGTTGAATATGATTTTCCAGTGGTTTGCTCAGACATCAGCGCACACTTCCCCCTTCTCTCTAGGTGAAAACGTCTAAAACGTCTTGATTCCTGAAGTTATGTTTTCCTCTCACGCTGATCTTTCACATATCCGTGGTTTTGCGGTAACATACTGTAGATGTATTTGATTTTACAGTCTGGCTTGTTGTGTGAGAAAGTGGCTATAGACTACTACTATTATTATTATTGGTGGAGGGGCCCCAACTCGTGATTACACTTGGTCTTTTAAAGGCAGGGTACAGAGTGAAAGCAGACAGGCCTGCGTCTTGGCACATGCACCCAATTTTAGCATTTTGGTTTTGTTTAGAAAAATAACAGCAGCCCTCCCCTTTAAGAGGAGCTTGTTTGAATAGGCGACCTGTAGCTGGTCTAGGTGGGTGCTGGTGCATTCTGGCCAAAAGTGTGTGGTTAATGTAAAAAGTGAATGCTGGAGTAATTTGAGTGTCGACAAGCCAAATCCTATGTGGCTGTAGAGCAGCTATGTACATATCATTAGATTATATAACTCAAAGTGCAATGTTAAGTGCTTGTGAGGTGTAAAAAAGCATATATTTTATTATTATTTGACCAGGAAGAGGTTCAAGACTCCACGGACCAAGGGCAACGTTACTGGCAAAAGGTGAATATTATTACGATTATCAGATGTTGGGACAGTGCTATTTAAGATGTGAACTAACTTACTAACTTTGTTCATTTGGTTGACTCCTTGTGTGTGTTTTTTTTTTTTTTTTTTTATTCCAGATGCCCTTTCTGCCATAATTAGCTGCTTTACCATGATTAGGACAGTGTTTGAAAAGTGTCTAAGAAGCTCAACAGCTGTCTACAACTGCTATGTATTTAGTTTTAATCCAGGTCTGGACTTTTTCTTAATGGTTGCAATATAGGATCAGTGCCTTGGCAGAGGTTAAAGAAGTCCTTTGAGAGAATCTAGTTTAAATATTCCTCTATTGTTTCAAATACAGTTTTTATATTGAAAAAAGTTATGACGTTTACACAATACCAGTGGGAGGAGGTTAAGACTGAACCTTAACGATATTATTAAAGACCTACAGAGCTTGTGTCCGATCTATAGCTATAATCTATGACACTCGTGGATCATTATGTTATAATTTGCACATTTGAAATCACAATACAGTGGTCCCTTGCTATATCGCGGCTCACCTTTCGTGACTTCGATGTTTCGCAGAATTTTTTATTGCAATTTTACATGTTTTTTTTACAGTGTATGAACATGCATTGTGTTCTGCGTCCTGATTGGCTGAGGGACTGTAGACCATTGTGAATCAGTCTCCTCTGTGCCGTGTCTCCTGTACAGCACAGAATGTGTTCAGTCAAATTTACATAAATGTTCGATCAACACTACAGCGGAGCAGCGCCAGGACGAAGAGGCACGGTAGAGTAACTGTGAAATACGCGTGAGTCACTATTAATTAATTAAATAAGAGAGAAATGTGAGAAAATGTTAATGCCTGTCTAAGAAAAGTGTATAAAGTGTGTGGTGAGGGGTTTTACAGCCTTAAAACATATGTAATAATTGTAAAAAATAAAGCTGACTACTTCACGGATTGTGCCTATTTTGGGTTATTTTTAGAACATAACCCCCACGATCAATGAGGGACCACTGTATTAATCTAAAATGGCTTAGTAAAAGAAACAAGTCCACCCAAAGGGAACTAACGGCGCCATAAATGTCATCACAATAAAGAAAATTAAATTGGAGAATGAAGTAAGTAGAGAGAAGTGGGCGTATGTCGGTGAAAGTGGGGATTGATCGGCAAAATGGCATCTTGAATATAAGCCGTTAAAGATTGCTCAAACATGTACAAATTACTCCAAATACAACTTTGAGCGGTAACATGCGAAGAGAAGCAACTATAATATGGGTAAGAGCTCTGTAAAGTGGATTTTGTGTCACAGTTCTGCCGGTTTCCTTGTTAATTCCCAGTCCAGTTTTGTTTCCCAGCCTGTTCCAGTTCTTTGTTTGCTGCCTCCCTGTTTTTCCCGCACCTGACGTTTATGACTAATCAGGGGTGTTGCCTATATGTTCTTCCTGTGTTCAGTTTGGGTTGCTGGATTGTTGTTTGTTCATCTAAGACTCGCAGGCTCTGTATTTCCAATAAACCTTATGTATTCACCGGGACAAGGAGTTTGGCTGTGTTTTTTTTGCGTTGCACATGAGTCCAGTTACTACCTGTGTGACATTTTGCTCCAATACAAGATGTACGCTGGCATTCTGAATCAGTAGCACAGTGATTTTATCCCAGATGCTCGTCCTGTCATAATCAACATTTTACTGTGACAAGTGCAACGCGGGTAGCATGTCCATAAAAATGTAATCCAGTTATTGCCGTCTCCAACTTGCTGACAACACTAATTCAGTCACAAACATTATTGAATAAGTACACTTTTCAAAATAGTGGCATATAAGTGGCCCACCCGAAAAGCCACGCATCTACCCCTGAACTAGAAGAGGTCTCATGGTTGGCAGAGGTTGTGGAAAACCTTTGAGATGTGAATGTGAATTGAATATTCTCCTATTGTTTGTAATAGCATTTCTTAACTGAAACATGTTGGTACTTTTTGGCAATACTAACACAATATTACCAATCAGACCCTCAGTCTTACAGCAAAATTGGATTACACAAATTGTATAAAAGAAAGTATTTATCAGAAATTGTCTCTTGAATTAAAAAAACTAAGTCCAGATGATGCCTTTGTAAAATCATGTCTGACTAAAGCTGTGCGTCTCCGGATGTGGAAAAAGTCAAATAGGATAAAAGCTTCTGTGGAACAAACACACTTTGACATAGAGGCTTGTGTTTTGTGCAGCTTTGCCCGCTGGCTTTCATTGGCAGCAGTTCATTGGATTAAATGAGGTGAAGTAGTTTGTTGGTTTGAGCGTAATTACAGCAAAATACTCATAGAGCAGAACTTCCCTTTACCCTGGAAATATTTGTGTTGGGATTTACTGTGACAGAAACAAACTACTATTAGGCCCACAAGAATGCAAAACCAAACAAAGCTTATGGTAATTACATATTTACTTTTAGCATAAAAGGCACATTATGTATTCCAGCCACAGTGGATCAAAGTAAGCTGTATTCTTGTCCCAAACCTGGACAAATAGAGAGTATGCTGCTGTTGTGTCCTTGGGCAAAACATTTACAGAAACCCATTTACTTTATTCCGGAAATTGCTGTGTGTGTGGGTTGTATTATTTTCTATGGAGCTGCTGATCTTGACAGCAAATAAGTTTTATATGGACTACAGAGCCGTTTTAAAGCCTCACAGAGAATCGTTGCAGTGTTGAGTTGCTGGTGGACATGAACATTGAACATTTTACTCAAATTAACCTACTTTATATCAGATTTTAGTGGCAAAACTTTCCCCAAATTCTTAGCCAGAAGTGCCACCACAAAGAAAAAGCTGCATTTACGGAAAAAAAAACTGGGCAGAGTGGAATAAGGTCAATATAAGTCTTACATGAAAAGGCATCACATAGGACATGGTCACGTATAGCACTTTTCTACCTCTGTTGCAGCCAAAGCGCAGTACATTAAAGAATCACTTACCATTCACGGTGGCTGAATGACTAGCACTCACACCAAGAATGTTCTGGGTTTGATTCTGGGGTTGCCTTGGCCTTTATGCATGAAGTTTGCATGTTTCCCTCTCTGTGTCTGGGTGGGTTTCTTCTGACCAGTTTCCCCGTCAACCCAAAAAATATGCTCCATAGATAGCTAAGGTATTCCTGACCAAGACTACATCAAGTTTTTGAGATGGGTGCCACTGCTCCTGTCTGGCTGTACAAATATCAATATTTTGGGATCACATGTAAATCTCTCTTCTAACCATAGACTCTATAAAGAAGTGGACTAAGATATTGTTCAACTCCAACCAAACGCAGCCCATCGAGGCTAGCAGTTATAGGGTGAATTTGGAGGCAAGGAATTCAAACCACGAATATCATCCCAGGACACCAGGATCATGTAGAGCAGGTTAATATGAACATTTTAACATGACGAGCCTGACAGCAGTGTAATAGTTCTGCTAAATAATAATTGCAGATGCCACAGAATAGAAATTGTAGTGGATTTTGTCTAATTTAGCTAGTATCTGCCACTTCTGCGCTGCATGTTTTTGGTATTGTGAATATGTAGTGAATGGAATGTTTCTGTTTTGTATGTCTTTGTTCCCATTGCTTGTCCAACATGGATTTGAAGACAAAAGGCAAATTTAATCTAATCTAATCGAATAGTTAATATTATATCCTATAGGCCATGTCCATCTGATCTCCAAAATCTGGGGTTCATAAAGTTTAAAGCTAGTTTTTACTGAGAATTACACTCAACTTAATGCACATGTACACATCCAAATAACCCCCAAAAGTCCAGACCCCTACGCTAACTCTCCCCCCACCCCTCTGTTGACTTCCCCTGGATTTATTAGCTGCACAGGGCCACATCTGCAAACCATTGGGCCTGTTGTTGTTTTGTTGAACTCAGAGACTGGACACTGGACACATCCTCCCATCCCCCGCACCATTTTGTCTGGGTCACGGCGCCCCAGAGATAAGGCCAGAGGAGAAGAAGCTGTTGTTGTTGTTGCTGTTTGTAAGAGCGTTTGTATGTTCAAGAGTTTATGAATTATAATTACTTACATGGCGGTAGAGTTTTCAGGTTTTCAGGAAAGTTATGGGTGATTTTTTTTTTTTTTTACACTGGTCAGTTTGACAGTGTGTGGCTTCTGCTGACCACCCAAGGGAATGCATTTTGCTAGTTTTAACACAACAAAGTATTCAAATAAACACATAAAACTGCAAATTATTACTGGCATCAATTTCATTTTGCAGTGTAAGATCCCAGCTAGAAAAAACCCTTCTCCAGCTCACTACTTACTATCCATAAGTTTCAGTATTATGAAAATGCCATAGAAATTAACCATTTAAACCTACATCCTATGCTTTTTGCAGAGTTAATAGTCCTCAAAATGTCACCTACAAATAGGAAGCTGAAACTGACAAACAGTTGGTGGGATAGACTCAGAAATGTTCGATATCAGTGAGCAAAACGATAAAATAACACAAAAACGTTTATAATGCTATTGTTACACTTAATATATGTGTTTCTAAGCAGCTATAGGTCGTATATGGGTAGTCCTGTCACAATAATGGGGATTTTTTTTTTTTTTTTTTTTTTTTTTTCTCTGTATTACGATAAGAGTTGAGCTGTAGATGGTTGAATTTATAACTTCTGTGGCTGAATATTGGTTCATTCTGCTTTTTATGTGTTGCAGCTCATGTCTTTAAATGATACTATTTAAAAATGGTTTACTGGGATTATCCAACTGTATTGCTTTTGTGTCATTGGGGTAAAATAGTTTCAATATTATCGTTTATCGTTATATTTCTTTGTAGCAATATATCATGCTTCAAAATTTGTTATGACAGGCCTATATACGGGAAACTTGAAGCAACGAAGTAACTGTAAAAAGTAGCATGACAACATTTCTCAGAATCAACAAGAGTTTTACAATTTACCATATAGTACAGTAAAAATACAGTAAAAGCTATACATCTGGAAATGCTGCTTCGTTCACGCTAATCCTCCTATTCCACTCAATGACAGGTTTTATTGTCCCGCTCTGGAGATAAACCACCCAAGTTCATTAACATGCTCCCAAAAACAACTCCTCCTCTTCCCTCTCATTCTCTCTCCATCTTCTCTGCTGCCAAACAATGAACTTTTTCAATGAGAATTACCATCCAAATGGAGCATATACAGTCCAAGCCTTTCCCCATTTCATATTGATGGTCCTCATGCATGTGAATAAGACGCAGCAGGAGACATGGGCTGGACCGAGATGGAGATATTTGCATGTTTCATTAAGCAGTTGTCCGTGGGTGGTCTTGCAGTAAGTATTATATATGTGTGTGGATGCATTTATCCTACAATTCTTCAGGATTGAGTTGAAAAGAGATGATCTGTGAAACCAGGGGGATTGTGCGGAGGAGAAAAAGTGTTGTCAGATGGAAGAGGAGCGTATGGGTGGCCAAGTGCTTTATAAAGTTATGTAGGAGGTGTGTGTGTAAAAGCAGGGGATCTACAGTAAGCCTAAGCACACAGTGGAATGTCAGTGATGAATAAGCTCTGTACCTGCCGGAGGAGGGCCTTCCCATGATGCAATGTGCCAACCGATGGAACAGCCTGTACTCTGAGGCTGGAGTGGATGTATCGCCAGCTTTGCACAACTGTTAAGATACCTGAATGATTACAGGGAAAGATCTGATCTGGTATTGCAAAAACTCCCATACTCGTTATGAACTCCATTTTTTAAAATATTTGAGTATTTCACCATCATGGAAAACATCAAATACTACGCGCTTTTGCATGTTTCATCTATTGCATATTGCCAGAACATATTTTAAACACACTATAAACATGTCCACTCCTGTCATCTCTATGCTGATATAGATATTCTCTCAAATATCACTTCAAATATTACTTCAGATTAATAGTGTCAAGTGCTTCACCTGTTTATTTGATCATTTGTGTGGTTTGAAATATATTCTTATTCATATTTGGAAAATCTGTCGTTAGACCTGTCTCGATAAATACTATATCGACTTATGGTTCAGTACATAACAGATGGAACAATACTTTTTGGGAGTCAGTATTTATCATGGGTACTTTTTTCTTTGTACTAATGCAAAATATTTGGGCAATTTTCTGAGATTTGAGCTGTAGAAGGCTGAATTATGAACTTCTATGACTTATTATAGACACAAAGTAATTACTTAAGTATCACATTCTGTTATTTATTTACTGCAGTTCATATTTTTTAACAGTTTTGCACCAATACTTTTTTGTGGGATAATTCTGCTTTATGATTTGGTTTCACTATTATCGTTTATCATCTATATTTACTTCAGAAATATACGGCACTTCAAAATGTGTTATCATGAAACGCATAGCTGCCATGTTTGTTTAGACATGAGTCAGACCATGCTTCTTTCATTACTTAATCCCGTTGTAAATCCTGCCCATCAGTGGGTCGAGATCAAATTCCAGACCAATCTCAAACTCACATCAGCACATCCATCCCATGTTTAATATTATGTGGCTTAATTTCCTTTGCAGTTTGAATCAAATCATTATGTGAAGTATTTTAACTATCCATAATTGACCCAGTATCACTATATGTATTTACAGAATGGATTACACCATCTCGCATCGCGCATGTCCAGTCACATATGGATTACCGAGTGCCGGGAATAGTCCTGTTGTGTTACCGCTTCTGCTTCTCCCTCATTAGTTTAGACCACTCCTCATGTCTGTGTGTGTATGTGTGTGTTTGTATTGTCCAAAGCTCTGGATTAAACACTTATGTCAGAACAGCAGGTGACTCAGACTCCGTGACGTGACAGCGGCTCAGGTCTATGTGCACACAATACAGTGAGATAGAGACAGAGACATAGTCAAGACAGAAGTGTTTTATTTCTAGACTAAACATGGGAACAATACTCACATCGAGGTGATAATCTCAGTGAACTAGTCAAATACTTTTATCTTAGGTCTTATCCAGTGAGCAATGTGTCACATATCGACATCTAGATCTTAAAATAAAATGCGTTGAAGCGAAGTGTGGGTTAGATTAATAATAACACTGACCGAGACATGTTTTTCACTATTCTTTGTGTTTGTGACCTCAAGAAATTAAACATAAATAGGTTGTGTTCATGTTCTACAAACTGAATGTCAACTTATAGCCAATTTGAGAGAGAATGCTTTTGAGGAGAGGAAAAAAAAAAAAAAGTGGTAATTATGGTCACATATTTATATAATCCTGGAGGTGAGGAGGGTTAAGTGTCTTGCCCAAGGACGCAACGACAGCATTCATCTGTTGGAGCTGGAATCGCACTGCCAACCTGTGGGATAGTGGATCTGACCGCTCAACTGATGATGTTTAATGTTGAAAGTGGGATTTGAGAGATGCATTGTACCAGGCTGCAGCACTAGTACTAATTTCCACTTGTAGTCCCTGGGCACTGATATTATAGTTAATTTAACAAAAAAGACATTCAAAACCTATAATTACTTTATCTTTTTATTCTATCCTAGATTTAAATCCTGCCTTTCACCTCAGTTTTAATGTATAAACTGTATAACGTTATGCAAGTACATGAATGCAACCCATAATGTAGTTTTAATGGTTGTGTTGTGGGGCTATACACAGTAAATGTATTATGTAAAATGTTCTTATTGGGATTTCCATGTTATAACTATATCCGGTCCATGTTCTCTTTAAAGGTGCTTTCACAGCTGCCCCTTGGGTCCTGGTCAGGTCTTGTACTGTCATGTTTGATTTGATCCAGAGAGCCCGGTCTAAAGGTCCAGTGGACTTTGGCTCGGACCTAAATGGGGAAACTGGTCCAACACAAAGTCTGTTTTCACACCTGAGAGTGCAGAGACTGGAGCTGCAGTGTTGTTTGCTGCTGTTAAAACGACAGAACAAATGAACTCACTGGTAGAGGTTTGGGTGGAGCTCAGACCACCACTTTTAGCCACTTTCATAGTCCACCACAAAGGAACTATAAAGGATTAATAAAGTGCATTTGGTTTGGAAGAAGGTCTAAAAGGGAAAAGAGGAGTAAGTGTTTAATTGTAAGAAAAAAATAAAAATAAATACAAAAACGTCATTGGCTAAGTTTACATGCACACCAAAATCTGATTATTATCTGATTTCTGGATCTTTAAAGCTATTTAAACAGAATTCAAACAGCAGTATTTGATGTGAGTAGTTAAAAGGGCCATGCTCAGGACGTTTTACATGTTTAATAACTCCAAAAAAATCAGATAATCACTTTTGTAACTGCAGCTACTGAGAATTTTGACTTTAAATTATGTTCAAAATATCAGCATTACTACCTTGAAAATGATTAAATCACTCAATTCTTCAAGCAATTTTGGGTTGGACCTGGTTAGTTCTGAGATGGGAGACAGCATGAAATACAAGGTGCTATAATATGGGTGCAGTGAATCTAGTACATTCTGTTGTTGTGTCCTTAGACAAGACACTTCACCCACCGTGCATCAGTGTCCATGTGCGCCGGTGTATGAATGAGTGTGTTTGTTTGTGTGAATGCAGGACCACAGATGGAAATATGCTCATGGCTACAATCTGTATCATGGATATGATGTTCATTAACATGTTCCAACCAAAATAAACAAATCATTTGATGCACAACCAGTGATGCATAAGCTTATTTACAGATGCATAGGAAAGTTTATAGTCAATGCCCCTGGGACTGTTGGCACTCAGAAATATGGGATAAATACAAATCAACAACTGAAAATGAAACTCCAGCTTAAAAGTAAAATAAGTTCATTGAGATCCTATTAGCATCTGCAACTTGTCCCACTGCGTTAGTCGTTTTACTTCACAAAAATAGCAAATATTAAAAGTCATAAAAATGTGTGTGATTTATGTGATTAATGTAATTTATATAATGTATGAAATTTGTGTTAGAAATGTTTTTGTTGTTTTTTTCCTTCATTTTAAACACTTTGTAGTGCTCCAAAGTTATTCCTCAGATACCTTATGCATTCTGAACATCTTAAGTATTCACCGCAATCATTATTTTATTTATTATCACAACAAGTAGCATGCTAACCTCACACTTCCTGCTTATCAGACAATAGAAGGCTCCATAATTAGATGTAAACAGTACACTGAGGGCTTATTTTGAACTCAACAGCTGCTTATACAGTATATCTGTACTGGGCCAAGACAAATTTACTTGAAACACATGGAAAAAAAATGGGTACAGTGCTTTTTACCATCAGTGGGTTAAAAATACTGCGTTTCTACATCACACCTGAAGCTGAAACAATACATTGCTGAGTCACTTTCTCCTCCCTCTCTCTCTGACCTTGAGTGTCCCAGTACTGTCAATCCACTGAGGGTTGCTTTTGGAGTATTTCTGTCCCATATCCTCAAAGTCCTCTTACAAAGCAGCCTGTCCAGTGACCTCTGACCGCTGGGGCTTCTGGGTAATCGTTCAACGTGCTGCTGTGGGAAAGTGGAACAGGTGATAAAGAGAAGGAAGAGGAGTCACATGTGTTTAAATGTGTGTGTGTGTGTGTATCTTGTTTGGACAGTATTTCCTCGACTAAAAGAATAAAATGGAGAGGTTAACTACTGCTCCTGTCCCGGGATGCTTCACCAGGAAGTCTGCCGGTGCCTATGACTCAGCTTTGGGTCTGTGTTTCGGCCATCTGGGTTAGTCACTTTTTCCACTATTTATCTCTAAACTCATTGTCTTAACAGGCTTTGGACCAATGGGGAGTTTTGGACACGATTTCAAAGTGACAAGATCTGGGAATGTACAAAGGCATGGGCCATTTAGTGAGTGTTTGAACAAGCGATGGCTGATTTAGAAAGTTAATTTAATCACAAAAATAAACATATCACATTGCTTCTTCAGATATTTTGTAACCACAGTCTAATATGCTACTCAGGATCACCGGATTTGCATCATTTATTTTGAATTTGAATAAACCAAAACAGCTCTTTCATAAAATATGTTTAAACAAAAGCATTTACCATATTTGGGTCTTTGTATTTTTGAAATGTTTTTAAAATCACATTATAAAAAAAGTGGTATGAATAGGGATGAATCCATAAAATACTGACATAATTTCTCTAAGCACATATGGTTATGCTATAAAAGAATGCAGCTTAGTTTATACATGTTGTTCTAACCTGACAAAACCCCAATTTGCATACGTGCCATATGTTTTCAAAGCGATTACAATCTGGGAATGTGGAAAATACATGATGTTTGCAAAGATAAAGAGCCACTTATGCCTCGATTTAGTGCTAATTGACCATAGCAACAGCCCTCTGCATTAGTTAATACAAATGTTTAGGGAGAGATACAGTGAGACTGAGAGAGTTTACTTTTAATGTCTGCAAATCCTAAACTTTGACTTAGACACTTTGTTGCTCCACTTGGGAAATTATAGTTTGACACAGTATTGCACATTACAATATAACAACACAAATATATTTCTACATATACACCTAAGAAAAAAAACAAAACAAGGTGAAATATTGTTATAGTAAGTGCTGGGTTTCAGATGACATCACAACATTCTATTGGCCAGTAATATTTAATAGAGATGGGGGTCAGGTAAAACAAATATAGTTAATTCTATAGTGCCGATAGACTTACAATTGTTGATTTTCCATTACCGTAACTCTGCAACCAACTGTGCTATCATGTAAATTCAAACAGCATCTCAAAGCAGAGGCATGGGGCTCTTTAAATATGTTACTGTCACTACGGTAATGTGCTTACGTTGTCCCTCGAAGATGACCAATCAGAGCGCAGGTGCCACCGTGATTCTCCCAGTCAGTTAATTGATGCATCAAAGGAAAAATAAGGATGGATATGTAAAATAGAGGTAGTTGTATGAAAAAAAAGGCAAAAGTACATGCTGATACTTCCTTTAACATGAGTTTTATGGCTAAAAAAGGAGGAAAAAAAAGTCTAGGCAAGCTAAACTGGTCTATAATGTGTTTGGGAAAGTATAATGTAAACAATAAGGAAATCTGGCTCTTGCCCCCATCTGGGACTATAACATCCTCACATTCTACAATCTGAAAAGCACCAGTAGAACATGTCTCATTCAGATGTGCAAAATGCTTCCGTGTCCATATGTCTGCTGCTTCTTTCAAGGTTAAACTTCTGTCTCACATCTGGGGAGCTGCTGTCACTGAGCGGTGGTTCTGATGAATTTAAGACCTGAAATCTCTCATCAGTAAATTCTGTGCATTCACTGTCAGAGCACAGCGATGGGACATACTTTATTTACAGTTGTTCCATTCAAATGACAGGAGCTTGGCCCTGCACTACCCCCAAGTCCATGGGTCAAAACCATCTGGAAAGATTTAGGCCAGAAAATGACTTTGCTTGAATGACAAGTTTGTCTAATCTCCGTCCATTGTGCTTTTAAATAGTGATTTCATGTCATTTACCTGGATTCTATTTTACTACTTTAAGTTTTACGCAGGACATTTGAAACAGCGAGGTCCATCATGTTGAAGTCATTTTTATTCCTTCTGGTTTAGTCCAGTTTAGACCAGGTTTCTTGGTCCAGTGCCCTGTTTTGGTACTAAGGCATACCTATTTCCATGTACATTTCCATAAGAACTTGCAAAGCGTGAATGTATTTGTTTTAAAAAGGGAGGGAGTAACTTGTGAATTAAGGGGCTTGTACTCATTTTTTTTTTCATGTATTTGAGCAAAATGTGTCTTGGCCCATTACAGATGCATTACATAAGCAGCTCTTTAGGTCAAAATTGTTAGGATTACTGTGATGGTAAAACTCTGCTCTGGTCTCTGAAAGTTATGAAAAGCACTTATAAACTCATCACAGTGAATAATTAAAATGCTCAGAATGTATAAGCTAAGTGAGGAATAACTTTGGAGCACTGCACTATTATAATGAACTGGTGTGTTTCATATTTTCAAGGAAGTAAAAATCAGATACAGCGTCTTTAACCAAGTTGTTTTTTGTTAATGATTTTTTTTCATTAGTCGGTCATAATCCGGGGGGAGGGACGGTGCCAGGCAGAATAGCCAGTGCACCCCCATGGCATTCAATCTCAACTAAATGTTCAAAATTTACACTTGTTTAAAATAGCTACTCAAATATGGTAGGAGGTGGAGGTGTGGTCACATCCAATGGATCTAAATGAACATGTAAAGTGAGCATCCCCATAGCTCCTCCAATCAAAAATGTCTGGTACCGCTCCTGGTTGTAGATATACCTTGTTCCAAAGTGTTGCCCCTGCATTATTCTTGGTTTATGTCCAGAATAGTTCAAAGTTAGATCTTACCCTATAGTTTTAATTCAGTCCCGATGTTAATTTTTGCACTTTTCCATTGAGGTTATGTTTTTTTTGTCTGTTAGAACAATCCGATCACCCTCATAAAGTCAAACCACGCTGAGGCCAGGGGTGTTGGCTGGTCCGTTAACCATCAGGAATCAAGCCCACATTCCTCCCAATCAAAGTCCTACTTCTACATAAAGTGCTCACATGCAGTTTTAATGCGCATACTGCACATCGTATAATCTTCATATGGATATACCATCTCTTGCACTAGAAGGACCTCAAACAGCCTTGAATAACCCTCAATTACAGTTATCGCAGTAAAGAACGTATACGTGTTTGCATTTTACAAGTGTACTATTGGCACATAGATTGTTTTTCACATTGTTTACCCTAAAAACGACCCAATTTAGCAAGATTAGGACTTGTAAATGTGAAATATATGAACCTCTTGTACTCACTTGACCTGATTAATTCTACACAACTAAAAGGCACTTATCCAAATATAGTAAGTAGAATGTGTATTTGCTTGTGTGTCTTCTATATGAAAATACATAACTTGAAGCCTTTAAACTTACATGTATAGATTCTTATAGTTGCACTCACTTTTCTAATGGAGAGTCCACCACATGCTTGTCTCCATGGAGATATTATTGCTGTGTTTGGAACGCTTCACAGTATGGCATTAACTGATCTAGCTCCATGGAGACAAGCAAGTGACACCATCAGGTCGAGTAATAGTTTAGATCAGTGGAGAGGCAAGCACGCTCACAGCAAATATGCAAGGTTTTCAATGCACTTTGGCCAATAAAACACCTGTATTTCAATAAATTTAAGTTAGACATACACATACAGCAGACAAAGCAATAACCCACACAAACACGCACACACATACACACAAGGATACACACTGCGCTTTTAAGCTCGGTGAAGTCACTAAATCCAGTTGTATATGTAATAAAGTAACTTAGTTCAACTGAGAATGCGTTCTGGAAACATGGTTATAAAACATCTCTGACATGTGCTGTACTTGCCTCTATTGCTAACCCAAATGTTACAGCCCCTGTCCACTGAGGAGAATCATTTGTTAATTCCCTTAAGAAAGTAAATTATAAGCAGCAGATGTGGAGTTACATAAAGTGGTGAATGGCTGGTCCAGGTGACGACGTTGTATTGGAAGAGAAAACATTTGGCCTTACACATTATTCATTCAGTTATATAAGCAGCGCATGAGTCAGTGAGGAAATCAGAACAGACCAATGGAAAGTTTGGTGTCCAGCAGTGAGAAGCAAGTTACACTGAAGTAACTATTTGAGCGTATTGTACTTGAAATATTAAGGTCACGTACGCACTTCAGGTTTGGTCCTGATGCAAACTTGGCTGAGTCCTTTTCAAGTCCTGGTTAAGTCCTGATTAAGTCCTGGTTAAGTCCTGATTAAGTCCTGGTTAAGTCCTGATAAAGTCCTGGTTAAGTCTTGGTTAAGTCCTGGGTTAGGGTGAATAATTAGGATGCCTGTTAATACATAATGTAAGAAAAGACTTTGGACCACTGCAAACTGTTTAAAATTAACTTTTTTGCACATGTTTGATTTAAAAAAAACACTGATACAGCATCCTATAGACCAAAATCTTATATTTTTGTCAAATAAATGAGGTACACAAGTAGTAATTTTAAGACTTTTTCCACTCTTTCTTATGCGACAATCACTGTATATAAATAATCTTGTTTTGAAGTAACAATACTCCAACAAGCACCATTCTGGAAAACATCTGTCCGTAAGAAAAAGCAGTCTAAACAGTGATAAGAGTGCGTTTATAGCATTTTGTCTCTAAAGTGTTTTAATAAATCCATTGCACTCTACTCGCTTCCTAATACATCAGCTATGTCACACACAGGTCCTGGCAGGTCCCTGTAAAAAAAATAAACACAGTGAAAATTGTGCTTGAACAAGTCCAGATTGAAAGGATAAGAAAAGGAGCTAGAGTTTCGTCTTTAAAATAGAGTATATTTGAGTACAGTGTGTGTGTGCGTGTGTGTGAATACGTATGGGATGACAAACTGGAGCCAGGGCTGAATCAATCAATCCCCATCCCCCCCAGTCCAGAGATCCAATCAGAGGATGTGGTTTCAATGCTACACAAACATACTTGGGCAAAGTGACTGGTGCAATCAGAAGATAAAGCAGACAGGGAAAGTTATTGACTAGCTTTATATTCGTGGAACGTATATTCTTTCAAACAAACAAAGCAAATCTTTATCTGTCTTTTTTCACTCACTGCAGCCAGCTTTTTTGTTGGATAAAAATTAGCCTACTAATTAATGATTGGCTTCAAAATGTCTGTGTATCCTTTTTGAGTATTTTTTAAGTAAATAGCAAGTCAATCATTCAATCAATATCATTTAAATATGAACATACTCACTCCTGTTCCTGTTTGAAATAGACACGTCAATAAAAATGTACCTTTTAAACTTTTTGCTTGTCTCCAAGGTTATTGCTTTGCCAGGAATGTTCCACAGTAAGACGGCAAACATATCTATTTTGCCGATTTTTCGTGGGTGTTACAAAAATACCTTGAAAACATCTATCCCAACAGATCTGACCTGTAACTTTGTCTGGAAGCAATACTGTCTCCATGGAAATAGAAAAACCATATGGTGAAACCAGGCCTGTCAATAGAAATTTGGGGGCTTGGGGCAATAAACCTCACACGGGACCCTCTTTTATATAAATTAATAGGAAGAGGGTCCAGTTCTGTGCCGCTAAGACCCTGGGCCTTGGGACAACAGACCCCTTTGTCCCCCCCGTCGACTCCCCTGGGTGGAACGTTTGAAAGTCCGCGGAGACAAGTATGTGGCAGATCCTCCATCAGATCGTATTAAAGGTGCTCTGTGTAATATGGAAACTTCTGATGATCTGTCAAAAGTCAGTGTAACCTTCTTGTGGTATTTTCATAAGCGTTTAAGAGCTACAGTGTGCCCCGTCCCTCTTGCCCCACTGGCCTCACCCTGTCATAATGAGCGCATTATCCAGATCAGAGAGAAACAGGTCACTACAGGCTGGACTATTCACAGTGTAAGCACCATGTGATCTATGAGGCAGCAAGTTACAGCCATAACAGACCTGCTGAGTGTAGTCGTGCACACAGAAAAGTAACTTATATTTGTTTGTAATGTAGGCTAAAAAAAGAATGCAACTGTCCTGACACTGTTTAAGGGTAAAAGGGATTTTTAAAAAGTTTAGTCATTCATCTTCTTTGCTCTATTCTATAAATTTTAAGCTGCACCATGTAATTTTTTTGTGGGGTGTTCAGTGCATGCTGGTCTCCATGGAAATGCTAATTCTTTGCCAGGAATGTTCCACAGTATACATTAAACGCATCCATTTTCCGTTTTTTTCTAATTTGGTTGTTTTTATTGCTTTAAAAAACATCACATTCTTACTGTGAATGGGCTCACCTCTGCCAACTTCACTTGCAACTTTCCACCTGCTTGTCTCCATGGAGTTAGATTAGTTTAATGTCATACTATGGAACATCCCAGGCAAAGCAATAACATTTCCATGGAAAAAAAAAAAAAAAAGTTTAGTCATTTATCTTCTTTGGCCTATTCTATAAATTTTAAGCTGCACCGTGTAATTTTTTAGAGGGATGTTCATTGCCTGCCAGTCTCCATGGAAATGTTAATTCTTTGTCAGGAATGTTCCACAGTATACATTAAACTTATCCATTTTCCATTTATTCTAATTTGGTTGTTTTTATTGCTTAAAAAAAACAAAAACACATTCTTACTGTGAATGGACTTGCTTCTTTGCAGATTTCACTTATAACTTGTCCTTGTAAGTCACCTGCTTGTCTCCATGGAGTTAGATAAGTTTAATGTCATACTATGGAACATTCCAGGCAAAGCGATAACATTTCCATGGAGACAAGTAAGTGGTAGACGCTCCGAGAAATGTGCATAGATGAGTTTTAATTCTATACCACTGATCTGAAATAAATCTAGTACAGTTATTATAAACATGTTTTTGGTCAAATACTATAGTACGTTATGTTATGTTATACCAAGTTACCAAAAGTGCAAAGAAATAGTGTCCTCAGACCTCCACAAACCCACTCCAAAACGAAACAGATGTGAGGCAGACAGGGCAGGACCTCTCAAAAGACATTAACACCTCATTGTCGGTGTCAATAAGTAACCTGGTCCATATATCTCTAACACAAAATCAATGAGATGTTCAAGATAACCGGATAGTTTAACACGGTTTGAGTTTGACTGGGGTTATGATTGTAATTGAGTAAAAGATGGGTAAACACACACGGGTCAAGTAAATATAACCCTCTGACACGAGAGCAAGCTGGAAAAAGATATGAGCAATACTGACCTTATTCAGGCTGCCCGTCTACTTTTGCCATAAATGTGACTAAACCGCTCTTTCGTAGTGGTGGTACTTCCGGTTAAGCGGGAATCCCATTCATTTTAATGGAGAATTTCGTTTTGCAGCTAAAATGTGATATAAAGTGGGTTGACTTGAGTAAAACTTGTTTGCAGCAGTCCAAAGTTTTTCAGAGCATCATAATTATTTACCGCAATGAGTTATTAAGCATTTTTCACTGCTTCTAAATGCCATTTCCATCACTGTAATCCTCACAACTAGCATGCTAACAGCGCACCAGCCTCACGTCCCGGTTTGAGTTATAAAAATGATTTATATTTAGAAAAAGAGAGCACACAGTCATCTCAGTGTGTCCCTAAGAGCGGTTTTACAATATATCTGTGCTGAGGAAAAAATGAGTTTACTTTACTACAACTCCTTTAATGGCCCTTTTACAAAATTGTCTTCTTTGAGTCAATTGCCTTTCTCACCCTGCACATTTTTGGCGACATTTTTTCCAGATCTGAGACAGGTTCAAGCCCCTGTCACTCCTCTCAGACTTTCTTCAAACTTAAGCTGGCATTAATACAGAGAGCGGCCACTGTGAATATTATACCATCAGACTAATGTTATAGTATTCAGAGTAAAGTGGTGCTTACAGAGTCTTTACCACACATCTGCTCTAATGCAGGTCTTTGGAAAGTGTAAGAAGTACTGACGTGCTATATTTAGGCCTTATTATTAGTATTAAAGGCCACTTCAACACACAGCGCTTTAGGTTTGGCAAAAGTAAAAAAAAAGTTTCAGCTCTTTTCAAAGCCACTAAAGATATTAATAATGCTGAACTTTCGTGTTTAAGGTGTTAGCGAGCTCCTGCCTGTGAGGTACATGTCGTGCCTTTGAGACTTTTTCCTTTCTGGTTTCAACTTTTAGAGCCGTCACGCTAGCACGGAGGGATTCTTTCGAACTTGTGTGGAAGTAAGAATCGATCACAGGCTGGGTACAGGCAATGAGATATAGTGATAAAAAAGTAGCATCTGTAATTTGAAGGTACACTGTGTAACTCTTCTGATGGAGTTTCTGTCACCTGCTTGTTTCCATGGAGATATTAATGCTTGGCCTGGAGAATTAAACGTATCTAACTCCATGGCGACAACTAAGTGACCCTACCAGGCCGCGTTACAGGTCACATCTTTGAAAAGGCAGGCCCGCTCACGTAAAGAATGCATGTTTTTTTCAAGATATGTTTTAGTAATATTAGTTTAATACTGTACTGTGGAACATTACAAAGTAGCAACATCAGCATGGAGACAAGCAGGTGGCAGACACTCCATAATAAAAGTTAGTTATTCATCTTTTAATTGATTCAAACTATTCTAAATAATGTCTTGGGAGAGTGTAAACAAATACATATTATTTTGATGTGGTTCTTAAAGGTACACAGTGTAACTTTTCTGATGGTTCTGGTTTCCATAGTATTGAATTGAATGCGTAAGTCTGCTCTCCACAGATCTGACCTATCACTTGGGTTTGTGGTGCCACCAGCTTGTTATGGATTTATACAAGTTCAAGAGCGTACTGTAGAACAATCTCAGCAAAGCAGTAACATATCCATTAAGAGAAGAAAGTGGGGTACTCTCCATCTGAAAAGTTCCGAAGTGCACCTTTAAATGACCCCAAACTACTTCAAAACCCACTGAGGCATTAACAGCTGCTCAAACATCCAGTTCTTTTAACATTACAGTCATTCACTACTTTTGGAGAAAAAAAATAGATCTCCAGTGCTCCATACTGAACAAAGAGCCTCATTGGTTTTCAAAGTAAATGCCCAATATCAGTGAAGGTATATCTGGGCTATATCTTCAAACCTGCTCCCCCTCCAGTGGGTAGTAGCCATTATGAGAACTCTTGAGTTACAGCCAAAGCTATGATCATGATAAAGATTTTTGGTGGAAATCTAGAACAGGGGCCATTTTGGTTCTTCAGCGACTCATAATGATTGGAGGAGTCCGGGACAGGAAGCAGGGGCCAGGGGGGTGTTGACAAGCATAGCTGACCCTTCACTCACTCATCTGGGACGAAACAAGAGCCGCTAGCTGACAGGACTGCATCCCCACACACAAAGAGCAGGGAGCGAGCTAGGAGCTAATAGCCAAAGAATGATGATTGTACCAGTGGTCAAGTGACACCAAAATGGACAGATACGAAAGATACGACAGCTTGGCACGGTATCAAACATGACTCAGATTAGATTTATTTATTTAATTTGGTACATTTGATCATATGAGACTCGTGAGGGTACATTCCCATTCACTGAACTAAACTAAACTCTTACTACTGCAAGAACGAAACATGAACTAGACCAGGACTAAACCAGGCCTAGAACAGGGACAAATAATCCGATTTTGATCCGATACAATACTATGCAGAGCAGCTCCAGATATTTTTGGTTGGAGCAGCTAAGGGTCTTCAATGTGGGTCCTCACGTGTTAATTTAAGCCTCAACAATGGAGCTTACTCACCACTCCAACCATGTTTCCTTCACCATTTTAAGCAAGTTTAAATCCAGTTTCCCTATAGTGATTTATAAAAGCTAATATGGAATTCTTTTTAATTGTAGTCTCATTTTGAACACTCTGTAGTTGCCATTTGAACATATTTAGTTGAGATTGTATTGGCTAAGTAGGACAAAAATCTTTGGTGGAGCTATCGGGGGTGCATTGGCCATTCCCGGGAAGGACTACCCCCCTCAACCTCCATGATAACCAATACTTTTTGATACTTTGTCAGTCTTACAACAATATAACATGGCCAAAAACCTCAAAAATATAGTTTAGCTGAGTATTACACTATTAATATACAGTAATAGGTTAGTGAAGGCACTGTGCACATGTGGTCAGAGCACCTGATGAAATCCTTTGGCTCTGATTCACCGACTGACCACAGCCTTCAGCATTTTATGATTCTCTCCCACAGTCAAAGACGTGACTGGGATTAGGTGAATTGGCAAATCCAAAATGTTCCACTGAGTTCATTTTGGTGAATAGTTTTCTGGCTCAAACTTTGGTCTCTGTGATTACCTGGAATTTGTCCAGCGTTTGCTCTTATTCTCTGAGCCAGCTGGGTTAGACTACAGCCTTCCAATGCTCTACATTTGATCATAAGATGGAATGATGCAATAAATATAGGCTTTCCATTAAAGGGAATATATGCTTTTCAGTACAACCGAATACTAGACTATAATGACCCACAGGAAAAATAGCTGCACCGAGATAATAGTATGTTACAAGGGGATTTTATTATAGGCGCTATAATTGATGTTTACTCTTAAAAATGTGAAATAAAACAGACCTAGCTCATTATTAATGGTTTACAGGGGTCCAAAGTTATTCCTCATTTACTTTATGCATTCTGAGCATCCTAATTAGTCACCATGATGAGTTTGTAAGTGCTTTTCACAACTCTCAGAGGCCAGATTTTTTACATCACGGAAATGTTAACAAACACCAATCAGTTCAATACAATTCAAGTTTATTTATTTAGCTCATAAAACTACTTTTCGAACAACAATTCCGATGGGGTGACTGACTTCAAGATGGTTGCTGTTGCTTCAGGCTCTGCTATTCATGGGTCTCAGCTTCCTGTTATATGCAACATTGTCAGGACTTTTTTCCATTTAAAAGATATAATATTTAGTTTTTGTTAATTGTTAATCACTATGGAAACGGTCCTAGTGTTTCATCTGAAAGTCATGTATAGGCGATGTTTTTATCCATGTTTTTTGGCCCTAGTTTTTGCTCTAGTTTAGTCCCAGCTCCTCCTATAGCTTTGTCTGGTTTAGTCCTGCATTTCTCTCCCACATTCACAGTCAACGCACCAGAAAAATCCCGATGTAGGTCACTTTATAACTTTTGGGGTTATAATTTGACAAAGAAGTCTACATTTGCTGGTCTTTGTAACCACCGCAGGGTTCTGTTCATTTGATTAACTCATGTGGTATGTAGGACCTCTTCACTCATCATCGTCTGTTGTAAAGAGATTTTGTAATGGAAACTTTTTCAGGAAGTCTTTTAACCTCAAAACAAACAAACACTTTTCATTCTTTGTCTTTTGTTAAACGCATCAAGATTTTACAAACAAATTTGAGCTGTCAGGTTTTTTGCATTGACTTGGAAGCGCCATCACAGTCGCATATTCAAATGATAACTTTAATATGACATGTTGAGTAAAATGATTATAGCATCACAGCGTGTAACTTGTTGGCTAACCCACCACAGCGTTTATGCTAACAGGAGTATTACAGCTCAACGAAGACCAGAATACATGTTTATTTACAGTTTATTTGCCAAAAACCAGTACGTTTTGATCCAGAACTGAGAGGGGACATGTAAACGTACATTTATGTGTAATTATAGTCATTGATTTATGGCTGGAGCGGGGACTGAGCGGTTTGAACATCTTGGAAAAAGTCCTGAACCACAGTTTAATGATACTGTTGTAAGTTATGAGTTCAGACGACACCAGCATCAATCACACGGAGCCACAGACACAAACTCTAGAGCTGGGATGATGACAGGAGCAGAGACAGGAGCAGTAACAGGGGTATAGACAGGAGCAGAGGCAGGAGAAGAGACAGTAGAGGCCGGACAAGATGCAAGAGAAGAGACAAGAGCTGAGAAGGAGACAAGACGTAAGCAGAGACACCTGCAGAAAAAGGAGCAGAGACACAGGCAGAGATAGGAGTGGAGACACAGGTAGAGACAGGAATGGAGACAAGAGACGAGCTGCTTCAGGAGCAGGGAAAAGACAGTAGCAGGGACAGGAGCAAAGACAGAAGAAGAGACAAGGGCAGAGACAAGAGAAGACAGGAGCAGAAAGAGGGGCAGAGACAGGAGCAGAGATGGGAGCAGTGACAGGAGCAGAAATAGGGGCAAATACAGGAGACGTCTCGGTCTAACTGTTCCGCTACAGAGGGGTGAGGACCTGATGAGGGCCAGACCAAAACCAGAGCAAACACTGGCAGAGGCATCAGGCGAACAGGAGGTCAGCATTTACAGACCAGAGTCTTTATGCAGAAGAGTTCACTATCAGTGCACACTGACGCCACGGCCTTGTTTCCATCCACAGGAACAGAAACCTACAATCTTTGGAGCACTAAATGGCATTCTAACCCATTTAAAGAGGGCACAAGTGATGTGTTGCTTTCCATCTAACTTTTCCATTAACATATTGCCTCTGCAAGGGTTAAAAGTTTACAAAACAGCGTATTATACACACTTGAAAGCACAAAATATAACCACAGCACAAACCAACTAGGGCTGTGACCAAACAGTATACTGCCTATGAGACATTTCAGGTCCGGACTAGTGGTGGGAATTTCAACTCTTTTATGAAATCGGAATTGCTTGGATCCATTTAGATCAAAAGACTCTTTTTCTATTTATTTATATGACAGAAGCCAATGTGAGAACTCATTTAATCTATAAACTAATCACAGAGAGAAACAACCAAGGCTCAGATCTGTTTAAAACTGAGAGCAGGAATGTGTTTATTATCTATGTTTTATTATGCATACTCTAAATAAAACGTTGCACTACAATGATAATAATTTAAAATCTAACTGTTAATATGATGCCAAATCTGTTATTTTTTTGTGTACAAAGTTCTTATTCATGTTCCCTGCTCTGCTTCTCTGCTGATTATTGTGTTGGTTCCACTTTAATCAGTAAAAAAATGCACGCAAAATACAATGAAAAAGATTTGGCTCTTTTAAAAATATGAGATCTGGATCCAAACGCACACAGTAAGGAACCATTCAAAAGATCCGACTCGTTCATGAACTATTCTGGAAACAACAACTGGAAATGAGCCATACACCATCCATAACATATAAAACACTGTGATGAACTAAAGTACCTAACACATAACATAAATTACATTTCTTATAGATTTTAACAGCTTTACCTAATCATCTACTTTGATGTAGCGTTCAGTGAAGACTACTTTTTAATTAAACCTTTGCATCTGATTTCCCTGTCTGCTTTACTTCTCCAGACCGTTAGTTCATGCTCCAAACCACAAAGATCCGACCATTTTGCCAAGTTCTTCTTCTGGCCTCCCTCCACCCTTCACTATCCCCCTTCATCACTAAACCCTCCTCCTCCTCTTCATTCTCCTGTGTTTTGTAAACCTTGTAACTGACCACAGGGATTTTTCTGTTTTCATAAGAAATGTAGTTTGACACTGTTTTTAAATGGACAGCGCACTGAGTGACCCCCAAAGCTCCTAGAAACCATTCACAATCCCACATGAGCGCATTGTAAAAGCATTGTCATTAATCTGGAGTGACATCTGTTTTTCACCAACTATTTTTCCCCGCAAAGCAACACAAATGTAATTTAGGAGCTCTGTGCTGGTTAACAAAGTCCCCCGATGAAACAGATAGTAAAATGTACCAGAAAATGTTGTTTGCAGCTTTCAAAGTGAAGAAATAAAATATGGCTTTAAAACATTCAAACTTACCATTTATTCAGTTCTATAAATGGTAAGTCTTTTCATTGCCAAACAAATGGAAAAACATGGATTGTTAAGTGAGCTTGCCTCTCCACAGATCTGACATATATCTTGGCATGGTCACCTTGGACATAGATACGTTTAATGCCATACTGTGGAACATTCCAGGCGAAGCAAACATCTCCCTAGAGAAAAGAAGTGATTTAACTTGAGAATTGGTATTGTTGAAAAGATCCATTACCATAAAACTGTTTATCCAACTATACAAAAACAGTGCGTGCTATGTCTTGCTATAGTTTCGATTACATATTTCATTACATCCTTAGTAGTTAGTCTCAGTTCTTTCCAAGCATTTTATACCCAACAGAATCAGAGTTGTGTTTTGTTTTCATGCATTTTTGAGTAACCCTTTATTATTAGTCTGTCTACAACTCCAAGGCTCAAAATGTTCTGTTCCATCTTATAATGTCCCAAAGTGGTAGTTTTCAAGTCAACATCTGCCTTTTACCTTTTGTTTAGTACAGATTAGTAATTCCAGGGCTGAAATTATCCAAATGACTCTAGTGAAGCTGTATGGAGTTTGAAAACACAATGAAGCACTTGATGTTATTACCACATGACATCACAAGGTGGAACAGAGTGTTTTCTGTTTGAGAAAAGAACTCAGCCTAAGGGAAGGGTTTGTGTGTTAAACATGTGTGAATGGAACAAAATGTGTGATTTTGATGAGGAAACAACATTAGAACATGAATCAGAAAATAGAGTCATGCGCAACCTTTAACAATTCATTTTTTTTTCTACTACTTTGTACATTTTATATACATACAGACAATAATTCATATATGAAGTAAGATATAAGGAATTATGTAGCAATAAAAAGGCAAGTAACTGTACTAATTTTGTGTATATTTTATGTTCAGATCAAATGTAGCCATCCTTTGCATACCTTCATATATTTCACTTCATAAATTGGATGTTTTCTCTATATAAAATTTAGAAAGTAGTAAAAATAAGGAGAAAAAAAAACCCAAACAAAACACTGAATGGGTTTGTCCAAACTTTTAACCTATATGTTCAGCTTCTCCATTTCATTTTATATGCCCACCATGTTCTTTCTAATCCCGTAAGGTCTCCAAGCAGAACGCCTTCAACCACATAATGTTTCAGAGGACGTGTGAAGGCCTGCACGCGGCCGCTTTCACAGTAATAAAAGCGGGAGATATATGGAAACACAATCACATATCTCTCTGCCGCTACATGCGTGTTTGTATTAGTGGTTCATTCAGGGCTCAGATATGGTATCAAGCAGCATTTGTATTGGCACGGCTAAAAAGCAAATACGAGCACACACACATGCACACGCAACCTTTTGTTTAAAGACACGCATGCCTCGTGTAATGTTTAAACTTATTTCATCAACAAAGCTACTTTTTGTGCCGAGATCTAAAATATCCCACAGATAAGCATACAAATGTGAAACCACAAGCCAGAGCAGTGACATTGGAGCAGACGCCAGATGCTCAGAAGAGTTTTGTCTCTAGATCAAATGAGACATTGTACATTAAAGGTACATTATGTAGGTTTTGATGTATGTAATGGCAGACATGCTATTTCCAGTTCTGTATTTGATATCCCACATGTATAAGGCCTGTCAGCACCTCTACCTCTCCTGCAAAGACAAGTGAACAAATCCAACGTCTTCCTCTGGTAACACCTTAGAATAACTACACTTTAACTAGCCTGAATAAAGCATTAACAAAAAGCTAATTCATAATGAACAAACAATGTATTAACAATGGTTCAGGGTTAATAACTACTTAATTAATACCCTGACCCCTAACCCCTTAATTAAAGTGATAGTATGTCACTTTTTGGATGTGGAAAATCACCTGCTTTCTATGGAAGTAGAAAGTTAAAACCATTCTTCGAAACCATCCTTCACAGAAATAAAGTTTGATGTGATTCTGCGGGAGACTAAAGCCAAAGGGACAACAATTCTATGGAAACAGGAGGCGGCCCTCCTCCAGGTCAAATAAGAGTCTGGTTTGTCAAGATGCGAGCCCACTCACAGTGAGGACACATGCTTTTTCAAAGTTGTTCAGTGCAATAAAACATTCATAGCATGAAACATGAAAAAAAACATGTTTTTATTATAGCCAATTTTGTATTGCCCCGGTACAAATATATCATATAAGCATTATTTATAGTCAAAATATGTGCACTCCGTGTTGGCAGAAAGTGTGTGTTAACATGCTAGTTCTTGTGTTAAAGTGGTGAATAACTAGGAGGTTTGCAATATATAAGGTGAGGAATAACTCACTGCAAAACAACTAAAATTAGCTTTTTTTTCCACATTTAAAGTAAAATCAGATACAGCAACTTTATTAAAATATTTGATCATTATGATGCCTTTGTTTATGCTGTATTAAGGCTAATTAAGGCAGTTATTCTAAAGTGCTATCCGTCATAAAATGTCACTCACTATGTATAAGCCTGTGGCCGAGCGATGAGTTTTGGTAGTATCACAGTCAATGGAGATCAGAGCCAGCAGTAGGGGACCTGCAAACTTTATTTTACTCCGCAGCCCAAACCACAGAGGCAAAATAATTATACATTAAAAACATACATTTTCACATGCCATAAAAACAACTAGCAATTAAGTATGACTGTGGTTGGGTTGGGGTTGGTTTTAAGAGGCCGGGATGCCTAGAATGAAATATGGCTGCGTTTGTGGTTTGAAAAACCTACAGGAATTGTCCAACACTAAAATGCCCACAAGTAATTATCTTCAAATCAACTTCTGGAAACAAAACCATAGGTAAAAGGTCAAAGGTCACTTAACATTTGTAGTGAGATAGAAGACAAGTCTTCACCTTCTCCTGTGTCAATTAGACCACCCATTGTCAATGCACTTACAAGTTAAACTGGATTAACAGATTAGGCAATAAGTGTTTTGTGAACAGTATTACGTGAGTCTGTGGAAGGTCAGTGCAACGGCTCCAGTCAGGTGTGAAACAAAGACAAAAACAACTTTGCCCTGAATCTGAAATGCAAACACAAGTCATTAAAAACAGCTAAACATATCAGTTAAGTCCACAAAGTAAATACAGAGAAGGTTGTTGAACAAATGAAGGAGGCTTACAGCAAATCACAGTGTAACAAGCTCACAATACAAAAGTAGTTTAGTTTAAGAGGTAATTAGCACACAACATGGAGAACAGGGACAGTATGTGGATTAGTATAGTCAGCCAAAAGTGAACCAGAAACTATTTTAATTACTTGTCCAACCCTTTGCATGTTGAATGTGGTCCATTGTATGTCACCCACTGATGTGGAAAGTCCAGTCGACTTGTCGTTTTAATGTGTTCTACTCAGTGCAAACCAATGCCCTTGTGGGGACAATAAATTATCTAGCTTTAATCATATTAAATACTATAAATACACACTTGGTTAATGCTTCATCTCACAGAGTAGTCACGAAAACCTTTTGCTGTATTTTCCATGTTTGAATAAAATTATACTTGCATTACAGTCAAAGCTACATGCTTAGGCATGGACAGCCTTGGATTCTCATGGGGTTGTCAGCTCTTAGCTGGTAACTCCCTTGGCCTAATGCCTTTGTAATTGCTGAGATAATTGTGCACTGAGATTGACCTACTTTTAAAAGTTGATGGGGAAAATTACGAGAAGCCGCACCAAAATCACGGAGGAGTGCAGTCATGACATTTGACGAAAATCAAAGTTTTATTGCCAGCGAACAAAATTTACAAACTTGAACTTAACCATAACTTTGGTGACATGGTACAATATAAAACAATCAATAATAGTATAATATATGTGATAAAATAAGGTACAGTACATAGACTTTGAATGACTGTATGTATGTTAATACGACAGACATTGGAACATTAGAAGGCAATTAACAGTTTTAGATTTTCTTAGAAAAAAGTCAAAAGCTGCCTAAAAAGTCAAAAGTGCTGTTTCATGTGTCATAATAAACCAAAAAAATGTAATACAGCAAAAACAGTACCGTATTTTTTAATTATGAGAGACTCTAATGACAGACAGAATCCAGATCTCCCATGTTCTACCGTAACTCGTCTTTAAAGTACTTGAGTTTAATACTGGAAATAGAGACCAGAGCTCAAGGCCTGTATTTTCCTCTTCACACTTTATCCTGAACAGTTTCTCAAGTGCCACTATTACACACCATTATCAAGTGAATTACAGTGTACCAGCAGCACATGTTAGCTTCTATAACACCCCGACGCCTGCCCCCCTCTGTACATGCACAGCTCTGATAGGCCCCATTATTTTAATATGAAAATTACAAACATGTGAAGACAGCCTGGCAGCGCCCCTGTTCGGCAGCCCATTGATTCTCTGTTGTTTTTTGGTACTCTCACTTCAAGCACTCCAGATTCTGCCAACCATAACAAAGTTGGCACTCAGTCCTCCGTCTCTCATGCCATGCACGCACAAGTAGTTTCGCTTACTCCTTCCTCATGATCTGTTTGTTTGGTTTTGTTACTTTTCCGAAATGGAAATTTTGAGGTCCATTGATGCTCCTCGCTCCGGGGAGAACTGTCTTAAAAACAAAAGGGTCCAGAGATGGGATCTAGATGAGAGGGATGGGTGATTTCTTTCCAAATCTGGGAATGGCAGTTTGCTCTGTCAACTCATTATGTGCTATAGATTGTGAATTGAAGTCTGTCAGTGGTAAGACTGCAGCTGTGCACAGACATACCATAAAACTAGGCTACAAATGTTTAGCATCCAGAAAGCAGACAAAAATAATGTACAACATTCACTATGCCTACATGCATGGCAGGAAAACCAGAAAATTGGCATAGTCCACTTTAAACCAATTTTTCTAAATGCACATAAACCCAGGAACTTGATTGAGGTGTTGTGAATCAACTCTCAAAGATCCCAATGACACATTGATACACTGATATCTACTATGATACCTGCTGCATGTAACCTACAGGCCAGTTTACATTAGACTACATTCGCTGCACAGGGTAAGGAACAAGCAAAATACTAGACAGGTGGATGTTTAGTCACTCATTTTAGTTGCTCAGAATCCAGAATGCACACTTCTTCTATACTTTATGAAGTTGTGGGACAGATCACCGCTGAATCTCCCCATTTTCAAATGGGCGTGATTGGCAGGTGAATTAGCCAATCGCAGACATCCATTGTCCATTTTAATTAGAAAAATAAGGGAAAAAATATCACGGGGGCTGAAAAACATTACCGATTTCTGCAGAATCAACAAGCGAAGCACTAAACTGTTAATCTGAGGTGAGATGCAATTTAATTTGTAAATTGTAAGTGACCAATGAGCTCCTTCGTTTTATATGTGTCACAAAAAACATTGTGTGATCACATGTGAGCTGGCTTGAGAGGCAACTGAAAAACATACAGAGATCATTCTGGATTTGTCATAGATTTGTTAGATCACCAGCCGTGACAAACTACAGACTCTCCACTGTGGATTAGCACTTTCAAAATATATTACACATGTACAGTGCCACAGCTAACCTGGGGCAGATTGGAAGAGACATGGCTGCCAATCCACATCAACAATCTTAATGTGATCCCAACTAACCACACTGTAGTACTCACAGATTTCAGCTTCATTTCACATGCAGCATTTTGATGACTTTCACATTCAACAGAAGATACAATATTTAGTTTTAAACTGTTTACACTATGGCAACAGTCTTAATTTGTCATCATTCTGAAGCCCATGAATAAGCAAGGTGGGTGAAGTGTCTTGCCAAATGACACAAAACAACATGCAATGCTGGTAAAAGCAATTTCCAACAGAAATACCCCTGACCTCCTGAATATTACTCATGCACTTTGGGCCTTCTGTAGAAATCTTACACAACTTCATATGCCAAGTACAGACACAAGTGTATGGTGGACAATTATTCTTCAGGACCAACTATAGAAAGATTCAGAAATCCTACATATGGACTTGATTTGAGTTGGGTTTGGAGGCAAATGATGCGAGGCAAGGACTGGCTCACAGCTTTTTAGAAAAAAATCAGACAGATATACACACAAAGAAAGAGGTCCATATTATTCTGCCCACTGTTCCCGATCCCCCGACCACATCCACCGAACACAGAGCAGAGCTGTACTTTCCCAGGACCCTCTGCCAGTTACTGCATTACCCTCACTCTCTTTGTGACAGTCCAACAAGTCCATGGTTTGGAAGAAGGTTAGCCAATCTGTGTAAGCCTAGAGTACACACATATGGCTATATCACTGTCACCGAGGGGGATGGCAAGGATTCACTTTTCCAGCGCAAACGCATTATTATTTAAAGGTGCATTGTGTAGCATTCTGGTGGAGAAGCGGCAACCTTCTAGTCTCCATTCAGATGACGTAAATGTTCCCCGGTGTGGCATTAAACTTTATTTGTTTAAATGTGTTTTTATTGCTCAAAATAACATTGAAACCCATGCAGTGTGTGGGGTCTCCTCTCCACAGATCTGACCTCTGATTTGATCCACATGCTTGGTAAATGGTAAAGGACACAACGACAGCATTCCAATCATCTGTGGGAGCTGGAATTGCACCGCCAACCTGTGGGTCAGTGGATCTGACCGCTCTACCAATGATGTTTATGTCGAGACTGGGATTGGTTCCATATGTTTAATGCCATACTGTGGAGCAATTTTGGTAAAGCAATAACATCTCCTTGGAAACAAGCCGGTGACAGATCCTTCACTAAAAAGTTACATAGTGCACCTTTAATCAAACTCAAAGCTGATGATGTGTGGCTTCTTGCAATGAATAAAACTATCAAGGGATATTGATAGATTAAAAAATGAGTGTTTCATAATTTCATAACACGTGCGTAAGAAAAGTGACTTCAGCATCATTCTATTTTAGTCCTTGGTTTGTATTCTTTATCAATAAGTTGAAGTTGAATTGCTGTAGTTTTCTAGTTCAATGTTGTTATACACGTCAAAAACAAAATGATGGCGAATGCTGAGTCCAGTGTTTTTTCCATGTTGCCAAAGTGTGAGTGTGAGGGCTTATCATGCAAAGATATTGTTTAAAATTAATAAACATATTCCAACCAAAAGAAAAATATTAGGCAAGGCAAGTTTAATTGTATAGCACAATTTATACAGAAAGTAATTCAAAGTGCTTTACAGAATAATACAAACTAATTAAAACATAAATAATCATCATAAAATTAACATTAAAAGAGAAAAGTGCAGAGTAAAAACCTTTCAGTTGTATGCACAGCTGAACAGAACCGTTTGGAGCCTGGATTTAAACATGGTCAAAGTAGAGGCCTGTCTTTCATCTTCACAAAGACTGTCCCAGGTTTTAGCTGCATAAAACTGAAATGCTGATTCCTCATGTTTAATCCTGACCCTGGGCAGCAGCAGGAGGCCGGTCCCTGAAGTCCTCAGAGTGTGAGATGGTTCATGTGGCACTAACATGTGGGAGATGTATTTTGGTGCTGGTCCATGGAGAGAATTGTACACAAGCCTTTATTAAGCTGTCAGTGGGCATTTTATATCATGCTTTTACAGTTTTAAGTGTTAATATGTAGTGTGTTTATTTGTAGGGATGCACCAATATCAAATACCAGCAAGCAAGCCAAGTTTTGAGTTGGCTGTCGAAGGCATCAACAGACTCCAGTGAACGCAAAGAGAGTGGAAGATTGTTCCAGAGTCTGGGAGTAATAGCCTGAAAGGATTGGTCTCCTCTGGTCTGAAAACTAGAGCGAAAAACCATCAGCAGGTTCTGATCCAGAGACGTCAACGTGAGAGGTGGCATAGGGTTGGATCGTAGGGTTGGATCAGATATCAGTTGCTGGATTGGATACTGGTTCAACAATATCAGTTCAGCCAAAATCCTGTTTGGTTTTGTAGAAGTTGAAGTTATAGAACCAGTCTGTTGTGTGTATAAATAATGCAGCTTTGCTATATGACATGCTAATCGAGATATACGTGGATACTAAAGCCAAAGTACTGTCTGTGTAATCCCTCAGTCGTGCATGTAGGATACAAGGCAAAAGAAAAATGAATTCTGAGCAGCAAAACATGTTCACTATAAAACTTTTGTCCAGTTGACAGAATTGAATTTTCTATTGCAATTCACCTTATTCTGGACGTTGCCATGGGCGCCGCCATCGTCATTCGGATTGTATTATTTTGTAAGAGGCTGCCGATCTTGAGACTACAAAGCCATTTCAAAGTCTCCCAGAGAATCGACACTGACTCTGCCTACTTTATGTCATATTTTAGCTGCAAAACTTTTCTCAAATTGTCCATTGAAATGAATACAATTCCCACTTAACCAGAAGTGCAACTACAAAGAAAGTGCAAGTTTAGAGGCAAAAGTGGGGCAATAGAGTAAGATCATAAGAGGTGAATTATTGATATTTGTATTGGACCTGAAAAATCAATGAATCTCTTTATTTTCATGATTTCTTTAACAGAGCAAAAATGAAACAGAGGGACAGTCTCATTGAGTTTTGAGGATTAATAACACCGTAATAAAAAATCTGCATGGCCATGTACAATATGTGACCATTAACATCAACAAAATATGCAAGAGAAACAAGAATGTAAAGCCATGTGAGATTAAAACTTGTAATGTTCAGGTTTGAAGGTAAAGCTAATGGAGCTTGTGATGCATATTGTTTGCTGTTATTCTACGTAAAGTGCATTTCTGCTGCAAGTCTTCGAGCCAAAACATGTGCTACATCTGGACAGAGTTTGAGGAGCGGAGAGGCCGACTAAAATAGCAACAATAAACGGGAAGAGATTTGGCATGAAGCGCAACTCCTTTGTCTGTTGTTGATTTGAAACACTCCCATCACACTCTTTTGAAACTCAAATTAGGCCAATAATTTACCAAACTTAAATTATGACGGAGCCTTGATTAAAGTTATGCATTAGCTTGTACTTTATATGCCCAAATAATGGACGGCTCTGTTCCCTCGAAATATTACACATTCTGTTACGTTTATTTATTATTGCACTCTGTAAAGCACATAAATAAAGCCATAAAGTCTCATTTACTTTCTTTTGGAGACTGCAGTAGTTCAGTTACAATGGAGCTCACAAGCCCAAAGTAAATGGTTCAATTCCACTTCCACAGACTATCCATGCGTCCTTGGGCAATACATTTGACTTAGGGCTGCACACTTTAATCCTGGCTTAGTCCTGATGTAGACTAGGCGTGTCCCTGTCCTGGTTTAGTCCTAGTCTTGTCCAAATTTAGCCCCTGTTTAGTTCAAAAGATGTCAAAATACTGTATCACTGGAAGCTCTTGACATCTTAAATGAGCCATCTCAGCCATTTTTTTTTTATATAATGCAGTTTTCCATGTAAGCCAACAATTTACATGGCACCTTTTACAAATATTATTGATGCACAGTGATGTCCTTCTTCATTCTGTGTAGATTTTACCCATCCTGGTTTGGGACTGGGACAAAAATACACTTGAGACTGAATGACGTTGCATATGACTTGATTATATCATATTTCTCACTTCCATCAATAACATAGAACGCAAAGTGACCATTGTTTTATACACTTTGACAAAATGTAATAAATCAGAGCAAATGTTTGGTTAGTTCAGAGGAGGGTGGATGTGCTGATGGAAACGGAGAATAAACATGAGGCTTTGAAGAAGGCGCTGACTCGGCACTTTTACATGAAAACCTATTTATTCTGTTTGTGGTCAGGAGTGTTACACAATCTGGACATATCAGACGCTATCAGGCCATGTGCGGCTGAGGCCTGACTCAACGTGTCTGCACACATTTGTAGAGCAAATGTTTGAAACTTTTTTTATGTGGGATAGGCCAAGTTGTGGAGATGCTGCTGAAGTATCACCTGGAATAGTTACACACTTTGACAAAAAAGACGTGTGGGTCTGGAACTGTATCCTGTCCGATTTAAGTTGAGCATGACTGAAAAACAGATTAACCAATGAGAGAGATGCATAGTCCGTTTGTGTCAAAATGTGGCAGATTTAGAAAGAGTGTGGATTTACCAAACTCTTATCTATGTCAGGTAAGAGAAGCTATATATTTTGTTCTGGATGAAACAACAGTTTTTGAGAGGCGATGTCTTCCACATTTGAGAGACACGTGCTACACATTAGCAGCTGTGATGGAGGAGGGAGGTTTTTCACGCTCTTTGGTTCGATTTCAGACCCTTCTGGATTCAAACAGAATGTAGAAGGGCCTGGCTGGTCAGGCTGAAACAGGGTGAGGAATGACAACTGGAAACTGTACAGTGCTAAATTACTGGTCTATTAATCACAGACGTTTGGTAGGTGGTTGCAAATGTAGGACAGTAATGCATATCTTGAGGATATAGTATTTTGTACAGAGAGTTACAAGCTCATATTTAATCCCCTCACTAGACATTTGTATGGCCCATATCCACTTGACACAGTTACAACAAACATCCAACAAAGTAGAAATATTATATAGTCTAATTCTCTCACAAATAGCTCTCTACAATATAGAAACTAGGGAGTAAAAGTAGTAATAAACAGTAGTAGAAGTAGTAGCAGTAGTAATAGTAGTAGGCCCTTTAAGTCTGTCTTACAAATGCATGATGCACATCTTTGGACACATATGGAGTATTTAAGATAACGCAGTACTGTGAGCAATAGTCATAAATCCATTTCTCCTTGCACAGGTCTGAGTAAGTAGTTATAGGTGAGGAATACGACCATATCAGGCAAAAGAACAGAACATGGTGAACGCACTTTTAAAGCAAGAGATAAGCTATGTGTTTTTATATGAGACCGACCCCAGCTGGATATACCCCCGGTAACAAAACACAGATGTGGCTATTATAACAATTCTTTATGAAATTACATATGGACAACATTACATGGCTCATTACCACTCATTAAGGAGACACTGGGGTTCATTTGTTGACTTCCCGAAATATGGAAACGTAATGGAAAAATACTGTTGAGAGCAAGCCATTCTTTAACATGAAAGCCCATCATTTGTTATTGTTATAATGTAATGCATTTTAGCTCTGATTAAGTACACCCTGCCTCCAGAACTACATGTCGGATAAGTTATAGTCCCATTGCAGAAGGAATTCATGTATGAGTACACACTTGCTAATTCCCATTTTCTCTACTTTTATTGGATTTATGGTTTTAGAAAAGGCTGTACTCAAGAAGTATTATACAGTGATAAGCATTTTATTTGTCGATCAGGAAAATTACCTCAAAAATGAAAGATTTCTGGCTTGACCAAAATGATGTAGAAATTTAGGAACTGTGGGAAAAGTAGTTGTTGTAGTATCAATAGAATCATCAGAAGTAATAGCCTGTACTAGCAGTAGTAGTAGCAGTAGTAGCAGAGGTAATGAGAGTAAGGCAAGGCAAAGCAAGTTTATTTGTATAACACAATTTGTACACAAAGTAATTCAAAGTGCAAAGGGAGTAGCAGTAGAAGTAGTAGTAATAGTAGTATTACAGATTTAACTTTATTGATCTCACAGAGAAATGGTGATATTTGCATGTCATAGTATTTGTTATAGTACTAGTTTTATCATTTGTAGTTGTAGTAGATGCTGTGACTCTAAAAACATTGTATTGTCAAAATCAGTTTCATTCCATTATAAAATGCACAATTATGACTCTTATGTTTTGTGTAAACTAACCAATAATACGCTGTAGCTTCAAGTACAAAAAGCGCCCATTACCTTTAAGATTGTTCATGCAGTTAAACTATTGCAGCGACCAAAAATGCATAACTCTACACCAGTTGTTTTTCTGTCAAACTTTAGTCTGAAACGGATTAGAGCTTAAATACTATGGCACACGCAATTTGGTTTGTTTTAATGAACACTCTCACAGCCCAGAGCTCATTTGGAAGTAATAGAAGCATTTGTGTAGCTCTTAAAAAATAATGAGAATTCCCTCGGTTGTGAAAATGTGTGTGACAGCGGTAACAAAGGACAACCGGTCTAGACTGCTTTACAGTAAGTGCTCCCCGTGACTGCGATTATGCTCTTAATCTGACTGAAAATGGTAATGATCTGTGCTAAAAGAGCCTGACCTTTGACCCCAAAACAAAGAAAGTAAAAACTACACAGCTGCTGGAACATTTGGACAGAAACAACGCATGGTGGAGTAATGTATACATGGCTACAGGGATCAGAATACCCCCCAGGTTCGCTCAGTCAAACAATATCCTCATAGGCAAGCTAACAACAGAACAGATGTGGCTGTAATGGGGATATGAGGTGGTATAGGGCCCTCTGCAGGAGTTGTTTCCAAAAGTTCTCAAGATTTATTTGCCTTGACTTTGTGTTGCTCCTTATTGTACATTGTTCAGAATATGGTTGAAAATGAACTATATCTATTGGTAGTGCGTGTATTTTTTTTCTAAAATACTAAAAAACATCTGCTTCCAATGATAAAGGCTGTGTACTTGTCCAAGTTTGGTCCTGGTTTGGCCCTGATGTAGACGTGGTGTTGTTCAAGTCCTGGTTTAGTTTACATTTAGTGCCAGGTTTAATTTAGTGTGAAAGTGTGAAACCTTGAAAAAAGATTGAGATTAAGATGGATAAAGTTTGCCAATTATAGAACCTGGCAGGGAAATATCTCAATACAGTTGTCACTCACTATATCGCGCTTCACCTTCACCTCACTGTTTCGCGGATTTTCTAGTGCAATTTTGCATGCTTTTTTACACTGTATGAACGTGCATTGTGTTCTGCGTCCTGATTGGTTAAGGGACCATAGACCATTGTCCATCAGTCTGCTCCGTGCCGTGTCTCCTGTACAGTACAGAATGTGTTCAGCTAATTTATATAAATGTTGGATCGCAGTGTGACTCTGAAGTGCTGTATGTTTGCAAGTTTTCTCCCCAAAAAAACCCACAATGTCGATGAAACGTTCTGCACCGACGAAGGTTTGAACTTTGAAAGTGTTTAAGAGAGAAATGTGAGAAAATGTTAATGCCTGTCTGAGAAAAGTGTATAAAGTGTGTGGTGAGGGGTTTTACAGCCTTAAAACTTACATAATAATTGTAAAAAATAAGGCTGACTATTTCACGGACTTCGCCTATAGCGGGTTATTTTTAGAACGTAACCCCGTGATAAACGAGGGACCACTGTAGTGCAATAAATGTACTATGGTGGTGATGAAAAAGCAGAGGGGGTGATGAGGCGGCTGATGGTTGTGCTGCTGCAGTGGAATCGGCAAAGGCTGAACCCTGTAGCTGAAATGGCAGTATAATAGAGGGGAGGGAGAGTGCATTGACTTGAAAAGAAGGAGCTTGAGAACCAAAGGTATAGCTTTCTCATTAGAAGTAAAACTCAGCGCACTTGAATGGAATGCCAAATGTTTAAAACGCCAATATTATTCTAAAGAAACCCTTCTAAACTTTCAACCAGGTCACATTACTGCTCACTCCCAAAAACATACCCTCAAACTCTTTGTTCCACCTAATGATGTCAAAGGTGTGGTTGTCATTCTTTTAATAAAAGGCTTTGTTTCCTTATATAAAAGTTCCAAAACATGACATAACAATGCTGGGATGTTCAAACGCATTTAAAAAAGCCAAAACTAATTTCCTCTCAGGTTCCTCACACCATCCCACACAGTCTAAACTCAAGCTAATCTCCATGTATCATCTGACCAGGTTGTTTACTTGGATTGCTATGGAAATGTACTGTTCGTTATCATTCTATCAGGAGCGGGAGTTTCCGTGGTGTACAAACATATGTGGAGCGAGAGAATGAAACGGGAGAGCTGATGGTGCCTCGACCAGGTATCCAGCCAAGTCTACCTCCTCCCCCGCTCCCTGGGCCCTCTCACGTCTTTTTATTTCCCTTCTGCTATCATCTTATGGGAAATATCTGTTTTACATTTCAGGCTTGAGCTGTGCTTGGGGCAGTAAATGTCAAAGCCTTTAAGAAAATGACTCCAAAATACTGTAATAGCTCAGCCCCATTTGTAATAAAAATGGAAGGAACACAGCATGCGGACAATGCCAAGAAAGACAACGTCTACCCCAAGAAACATATGAACAGTAATCCTGTCGTGGGATCTATTTCTGACTGTAATTTCAATACTGACGCAATAGTAGTGTATTGTTGTTGGGTGAGATTCTCGCTACCCCCTGTTCAAATTCGTTATGCGTTGATGGACTGTGTAAGAGTGAATGGCTGGGTTCCTTGGCCAACAATACAATACAATGCCATACCATATAAGGAAAGATATTTATGCTCTTTCGCTGAAATTTATGCCTCAACTAAACCATCTTAAAATTCACTTGGGCTTGTTGTTGTCAGCTTTCTTGCAGCATTCAGTGATTCATGGTTTTAATGTTATGGAAAAGCAGTGTTAGGTAGGACTACATGTGCTTTTTGTTTTTGTGCTTTTTACATATCTGTGTAATCGCTCAGTTGTCCAGGTAGGTTTGATAGCAAAACCAAACTGTCAACTGACTTTTTGACCAGTTGACAGAGTAAAATGTTCTGTTGCTATCAAAAAACATACTTACAATTACATACCAAAGTGGCTCATACATGCACACCCTCAAATTATACAAATGTATTTTGCTTGGGAACTTTAAGTAATTTTAGAATGTCTATCTACATCTCCAAAGCTCAAAATGCTCTATTCCACCTTGTGATGTCATGATGTGATAGTGTTCAAGTTAACAGCTCTCTTTTACCTTTAGTACAACAAAGATTGGGCATTCCAGGTCTGAAATGATCCACATGATTCTAATGAAGTTGTATGGAGTTTAAAAACACAGTGGAGCACTTCCTGTATTACCACATGACATCACAAGGTGGAACAGAGTGTTTTCCTTTTGAGAGAAGAACTGATTTGTGGGTTTGTGTGTTAAACATGTGTGAATGAAAAACACACAACTCCAGGTATGTTTGTGATGAGGAAACAACATTAAGCATAGATCAGAATAGTGTAATATGGGCCCTTTAATTGAAATGAACATTCAGTCTTGTTCATTGTGTGTGTCATGTTTTATTTTAGTTTACATTTTTATACACTACATTGATTTGCTGCAAAGGAAGAAGTATGCCAGAACTTTTTACCCATCAACTTCTCAATAAATACTAAAACGTACTTTGGCAAGTAACAGTCAGTGTTGGAAGCGTGGCACGATTTTCTCATTCACTACATCAGAGCTCTACATTTGGCTCAATGCATATTTGTTGCCAACATGTCTTCTTCAATGCAGCGAAACAACAATCTTTCATATATATTGGACCTTGACGCTTCTGATTCCCTTTCAAATCTAATAATGAGTATGAGCTGGAAAAAGCAACAGCCAACCCATTTTCTCAAAAGTATTTCCAAAACAAGCCAAAGTCAAACCCGATTGTGAAATGCGTATTGTGAAATCAAATATCAATCTCCTTTTGTCAGCCTTGCACTTTATCAATACAAGGACCCACATGTCTTCTGGATTACACGTTTTATTTCAAATCCCCAACGCAAGCCAACATGAGTACAAAGGGAAAAATGTGGTATTAAAGGCCTTGTGTATCAGACTGTTTTTTCAGGAGAACAACTAACTCATTCGGTATCCTGTAAAAACAACTAGTCACCGCCTCAATGACATTTTTAAAGAAATTCGTTGGATGAGAACCATAAGAAAACAACTGACAAACACCTTTATCCAATCAGACACATTGTTGGATGAGAACCACATGGAAACAACTTCCTGTAACTATCCCAGACGGTTGTTTGTCTCTCATGGTGGATTATCACAGTGAGAAACGGGACTAAATAGAACTTTTATGAAACCAAAACTCAAAATCAGATACTTTTAATAGTCTTCTTCTAGTACAGACTGAATATTTTCTTTGTAACCTAATTGAATTGAAGTTATTTAGACCACTATAACTGCGCTAAGCTAGCTGGACCGCAGTTTTGTTTAGGAATGTGATCAACTTCAAGACATTTGAATTGTTTGACTATGCGGTTCCAACATATTAATACTAAATGAATTGCCTTTCCCTTGATAATCTACTATTTTGCCTTTTACGGATGATTACTTTTGCTGATTGAACAGTATTTTACAGTACATAATACCGTCAGCTAACCCTGTGCCAATGATGAACAGGAGCCAAACAGGTGCTTTGGATACTGCCCTTATTTTTCTACCTGATTAAGCCCTAAATTAAAAGCCGTGCGTGTCCGTGTCTTGGGAATTAGATTTGGCTTTTAGTAACATACACACATGAAATTGGCCCAGGACCTGCCGCCGAGCATGCTGGGAAAAATCCGTATGTACTGTATTGGCCTAACACAGTTTTCCATGTAGAAATCCAATGGAACAATATTGATGTTTAAAGTGTGTTTTTCCAGCCCCCCTCATGCCCGCAGTGGGACAAGGGCTTCATTGAAGGAAGGAAACCGAGCCAAGTCCTGCTCCTGATTGCTCCACTATTTCTGTGATTTGTCTTTTGGGTCACCTGCTGCTCCAAACAGTACTTCGCTGATTCATCAATTAAAGGTATATTGTGTGGCTTTACTAGTTAGGGGTTTGCCACCTGCGTGTCTCTGCGGAAAGGTGATATTGTTCTGCCTATTCCATTAAACTCATATCACCACCAGACCAAGTTACAAGTCAGATCGGTGGAGAAGTGAGCTATACACAGAGTAAGAATACATGTTTTTCAAGGTATTTTTCAGCAATAAATACACCCAAAATTAATTATTGATAGATGGATGTTAAATGCCATTCTGTGGAACTTTCCAAGCAAACCAATCACAATCTCCACGGAGACAAGCAGGTGATGTAACCTCTACTGGAAAAGCTGCATAGAGCTGTATGCCTTAAACTGAGATAAATGTTTTGGATATATTGAAACGGAAATAGCTGTTATATAGGGTTAAGTTATTAAGTATTTAGTTATCGTTTTAGTGTTTAAATGTCTGCACTTTATGGGTCCTCTTTATTTAAGGGAGTTACTGCAGTTGTATACTCCACCCAGAGCCCTGAGGTCAGCTGACCAGGGCCTAAAGCCAGTCTCAAGACCAGAGGTGACAAGCCTTTTCTGTGGCAGTGCCCAGACTATGGAACAGCGCCCTCTGCCTGTCAGATCTTTAATGCAGTTTTAGACTAGACTGAAAACCCACCTATTCTCCCTGGCATTTAATACTAGCTAAATAGGATATCTTTGATTTGTGCTTTATTGTACTTTCTCTATGTATCGTGTTATCTGTATATTTGTTGTTTTTGTTTTGTCTTGACTTTTTATGTGAAGCACTTTGGTCAGCTCTATATAAAAAAACTTGAATTGAAAGTATGTTTTTTTTTTTTACATTGTATTCATTCAATAGATTTTGCCTTTGGATGGTTGGCCTACGTTACTTATTAGATAATTTGGCTTGAGAGTAAAGAACGCTAACACTAACCCTGCAACAAATGCCTTGAAATGTCGATGATATGAACGAAGAAACTGAACATCTTATTATCCATAGTCAATATACATTAGCTATACTGTAAATAGAATCAAATAGAGAAAATTGCTTCAAAAATCCATCCATCCATTTTCTTCCGCTTATCCAGGGCCAGGTCGCGGAGGCAGTAGTCTAAGCAGGGACTCTCAGACTTCCCTCACCCCAGACACATCCTCCAGCTCCTCCACTGGGACCCCAAGGCATTCCCAGGACAGCCAAGACACATAGTCCCGTCGGCGTGTCCTTCAAAAATGTAAAAAAAAGAATTCATACATTCATAATTATAATTTAGCACTGGCCTGACAGAAACTTAAATGTGGGCTGAGGTCTCTTATTTTGGCATTGGGGTGATTCTCACAAACGCTCCACAATTAAAACTAATAAACTCCTTTTCACTTCATTCACATTGTTGTCGGGCATTAACCCAAGAATGTTTTAATGTGTCAATCAAAAGTTTAATCCAGGTCATTCGTCTTTGTTCATAGCCGTTATATCTTAAAACTTGACCTCAATCAGGGACAATCAATTAAATGGGAACAATAGACAAAGGGTCATAGTACGGTGCTTCATTGTTGAGTTCTTTCTTCAGTCTTTTCTGTGATGACCCCCCGGCAGCACTCAGGCCTCTACAGTGTGGATTAGAAAGACATTAACTATGATTAATGGGAAGAATAACAAGGTAGCCCAAACAAAGGCCCCAGCAGTTCTATGGCGTTTTCACTTTGAAGACTTGAGCTGCATAGACACACAAGTACAGCCACTGCTCCATCTGGGGACCGCCTCCACTCTGACTCTGACAGGGCTCCTATAAATCACCACAGCCTGAAAAGAGAGAGACTTGCACTCTGTCGTGTAAAAATTGGGGCTAAACTTGGACTAAACCTCGACTGGAACAAGTCTACATCAGGACTATATCAGTATTTAACCAGAACCAAACAAGCTGCTTGGACAAAGTGGAAATTGTGATTTAAGGAGAATAAAACCTCCCGTGCTGTAACAGAACAAAGACCCACCATTAATCTTTTAGTCCAGTTATGTGTGTGGACGTGGGTATTCATCACATTATGGGGACTTCTATATACTAATCTCTATATACAGTTATTTCATGGGGACCTTTTGTCACGGTTTAAAGTTTAAACAGCTAACTAGATTAAGTTTACGGTTTAGATTAAGTTCAAGCATGTGGAGACTATCGTTGAGGTTAGGATCAGTCTCCGTGCATATTCATCACATTATGGGGACTTAAATCTGTATGCACAGTTATTTCATGGGGACTTTTTGTGGACCAGGAATCGGGTCCCCATGAGATAACTACGTCATGGTTTAAGTTTAGACAGCTAACTAGATTAAGCTTACAGTTTAGGTTAAGTTCAAGCAAGAGAAGAGACTACGGTTAAGGTTAGGATCAGTCTCCATGGGTATTTGTCACATTATGGGGACTTAAATCTCTATATATAGTTATTTCATGGGGACCTTTTGGTGGACCAGAAATCAGTCGCGATGAGGTAACTACATCATGGTTTAAAGTTTAGACAGAGTAATCTTACGGTTTAGGTTAAGTTCAAGCAAGTAGAGACTATGGTTAAGGTTAGTTTCAGTCTCCAGGAAATGAACCAGTGTAATGGAAATCCAACTTGTGGGTGTTCGTGTTCATTTTGCAGAGTATGGTGGCCCAGATGACAACCACTAACTTTACAAGGATCACTGGTCATATAAAAGTGCCACCAAATTGAAATGATACAAACACAAGCAGATTCCTTAGTCTTCAAAACAATAGTAAAGTTTTAATTTTAAAAATTGGGTACATGTTTAACCCATTTTTAGTCTAGTCTAATTATTTTAAACTTGTTATTTTCCAGATTTGGAGTTCTTGAGTGCATATTTTACTTCTTTGGTCCAACAAATGAGCATATTCTAGTACAAACTGATGTGTAATTTAATTTTATGAAACACTTTTATGGTCACAAATCCAAGAAGTTACACCCGATAAAAATATTTAATCATTTTAATATTATCCGTTTTCTTTGGCGTTGAAAGCGTTTGTTCAGAGTGTTCCCGTTCTCACCGAAAGCCTCATAGGTGCAATCATGTGGTCAGTTTACTTCTTGGATGCTCGAACTATTTTCAACAGATAAAACATCCCATATGACGTTGTTTCGTGAATATCAGCACTTTTAGAGTCTACAGAGAAATAGATTTGGGCCAAGAAGGATTTTCACAATGTATCAAAAATGAGCATGCTTGAAAGCCCGTCGACATTTCCATGAGCGATGGAATGAAATTTGTATTGCAGTTTCAAGTTTATACAATTTCTCCATTGAGTCAGTTACATTTGTCTTTACTGATGTAAAACTTTTAATAAAACCACTTCATGCACTGGCAAATGTCTTCTAACCAGGTGGCCACATTACTTATCTTGACACAATGATTTTTTATTATTCGTGAGGCTGATGCTAATCCCCATATTTGAAAGATATTGTGTTCTTTACTTCTCAAAACAATTAGGTCATCTGGATATTGGATGTTTAAAGACGATGTAAGAATAAACCCTACCTCATTTTTACTTAAAATGTAAAAAGAACCAGTACGTTTTAAACTGCAGTTGGCGTTCCTAATTTCCACTGCAATGACGCCAGTGCAGAGTTTTGAAGTCATGGTAATGCTAACAACAACTTGCATATTAACGACTAACAACACGCCAGACTTACTTCCTGGTTCACAGACGATAAAAACAAAAACAGTTTAATTAAAAGCAGACAGCACATTGGTCACATTTTGACTCGGAGATCTGCTTTTCCTTCTGCGCTGGTTCGAGACTAATTTGACTTTAAATCTGACACAGCCCCTTTAATGTCGTCATTCTTATACTAAGTTACTAACAATCTATGAGGTAGGTCTATCATGTATTTTAATGTATTCATGCTGGAGCTAGATGTGCTTAAATGCTTTGGGTACATCTGAGCTTCTAACCAAATGGAAAGTCTGGAGCATCCCTCTCATTGATGTGGATGGATTATTTATTGGTGCATGTCCCGGGCTGATGCGTGCATTTGGGTCGACCCCAGAGGAGGCAGGATGTTCCCATGATGCTTTGGGAGTGTGAGGCAGCTGACTGGAGAGGGGCCAAACCCAAACCTGCGGCAGAACCTTCAATGGTCTAACAGTGAGATCCAGATTGAGGAGAGGAGACAGGAGAGACGCAGGGATGAGCAGGATCGGGATAACTTTCCGCGCAAATACAAATAATTTAGGGATTTAACGAAGTCGGAGCCAAAGCAGATGGGAAGGAGACGTAGTTTGAACCTCACCGGGAAAACTCAGCTTTCAAATTTATGTTTGGTGAATTCAGTGAAGACGAGACAAAAGCTAAAATATTCATGTACTTTGTAGTGTGTCCCACCGACCGAAGGAAGAATGATTTTTGTAGTGATGTCCAAAAATAATAGTATCAAAAGTTTTCCTAAATCTTCCCAAAGGTGCTGGGAGCCAGATTTTTACTCTTAAAACGTGAAAAACAGAACTAGGTTATTTCTCACTCACCGTATCCATTACAAGAATCCTAATTATTCACCATGATGAGCTTATAGGTGCTTTTCATAACTTTCAGAGGCCAGAGTTTTTCCATCAGGTAATATTAATGACTAGCATGCTAATCACAGCTGAACTACTTTGATCTCAAGAGATACTTATACAATACATCTGTACCGGGGCAGGACAAAATTTGCCCAAATAAATGAAAAACTTGAGTACAGGCCTTTTAAGTAAAGGTTAAAATTTGGTCTGACTTTGACCTTTTCAAGTCTCCTCCTACACATGAAGATGTTCTACGCACAATGAGAAACATTTGTCAACTTTGACCACTAGTGTGATGATATAATCACAAAACAATGTCATTAATTCTGAATGTGTTTTTTCACTAAACTGCTGCTACACTAGTGCTGTTAAACTGTATATAATAGTTACACACAGGACCGTGGCCTCCTGCAGAGATGTGAGGCTGGGTATTCCCCTCTGCAGTCACCACAGAACTGCAAAGCTCCTAAACCCACAAAAGCACTCACCATTCAGTCTATTAAACCAGTCCTAATCTTCTGCAATGGAAAAGTCAGACACCTGTTGATTCAAGCAACGAAGCAATAGCAAGAACTGGAAAAGGGATCTCCACACGATTAATGTAATAAGTCCTTGACAAATAATTATAGGTTAATTCTATGGCCACACAGTGCTGCAGCAGTATTTCATGCAAAGTAATGTGTTTATGAAATAGGGCCTCTTTTGATTTTCGTGATTATTGTTCCTTTTTGATAAATAATTCACTGGGCTGTATGCACTGGTTGTTTGAAGAAGGGCATCTGGCATAATACATATATATGCAAATTCCCAGTTCTTATGTTTATACAATTAGATAGGCCTGTCACAATAACTCATTCAAGTGTGATATATTGCTGAAGTAAATATAGATGATAAACGATAATATTAAAACAAATTTATGCCACTGACACAAAAGCCTAAGAGCAGATTTAAAGCACAAAAATATTTAAAAATTAATTGTTGAATAGTATGTTGTTTATATTGTTTAAAAAAAAAAAACAAAAAAAAAACAAAAAAAAAAAACATGAGCTGCAATAAATAAGCAGAATGAAACCCTTTAGTACTTTGCATAATGAGTCAGAGAAGTTATTAATTCCGCCTTCTGCAACAAAAAAGTCCACAAGATAAATATTTACCCTGAAAAATAATTGTTCCATCCAACATATATTGAACGTTAAGTTGATATAGTAATTATCATGACAGGCCTATTTCCAGGAAAACACAGAAGAAAACAAAACCTTTCTATATTTACTGCACAATATCAGTTTCACAGTTCTATGGGCTTCAGGAAAATAATTCCTTCCTGATTTGACGGACTTTGTGGGGACTTTTCCCCATGGAAAAGATACAATATTTTGATTTGAATTCCACTATAACAAGATGGGGCCATTGTCATAGCTTGAAATCCCATTGAAAACATAAAGAAAAAATAAATAAGAGAATGAAAAGAGAGGAGAGAGACCCATCATGCTCCATATGGAATCCATCGGTCTGTGCCTGCTCCTGCTTTGACATTTTACTGGAGATGAGCGGAGTGATGTCACGCCCTGGCACCGTGCTGAGCGTCAGAGGAGAGAGAGGAAAGAGAGGAGAGAGAGGAGCAGAGAGGAGCAGAGGGCAGGGAGGAGGGAGAGAGAGGAGAGAGAGAGGAGCAGAGGGCAAGGAGGAGGGAGAGAGGGGAGCAGAGGGCAGGGAGGAGGGAGAGAGAGGAGCAGAGGGCAGGGAGGAGGGAGAGAGAGGGAGAGAGAGGAGCAGAGAGCAGGGAGAGAGAGGAGCAGAGGGCAGGGAGGAGGGAGAGAGGGAGAGGGGAAGACAGAGGAGCAGGGGGAGATGGAAGAGAGAGGAGGCAGAGACGGAAAAAGGAGGAGAGGGGAGAGAGTAGCAGGGGGCAGTGAGGAGGCAGAGATGGAGGGGGAGCGAGAGAGTAGAGGAGCAGAGGGCAGGGAGGAGGCAGAGATGGAGAGAGAGAGGAGCAGAGTTGAGCAAGGGGCAGAGAGGAGGCGGAGAGGGAGGGGAGAAATGGGAGTGGGGGACAGGGAGAGAAAGAGGGATTGTAGACAGAGGAGCAGGGAGGGAAAGAGGGGAGCAGGGAAGGGAGACAGAGAGAGAGACAGAGAGAGAGGAGCAAGGAGCTGGAGTGTGGAGCAAGGAGGAGAGACAGAGAGAGAGAGAGAGAGAGAGAGAGAGAGTGAGAGTGGAGCAGGGAGGAAAGAGAGAGAGGACCAAAGAGCTGGAGAGTGGAGCAAGGAGGAGAGACAGAGAGAGAGAGAGGAGAAGGGGGGAAAGCAAGAGAAGAGAAGAGCAGAGGGCAGAGAAAGGAGGGAGAGAGGTGGGCGAGCTCAAACGGGACGGGGGTAAAACGAACTGCTGAGAAGACACTTTCCTCTCCCCACACTGTAAATTAGCCTGCCGCTCTATCCATGATGAGAAACATGTGGGGAGCTCAGAGTTACAGAGAAGGAGTAGATTTTGTGTTGGGAGCAGTTCAGGGGTAAGTTTGGGGGGTTTTCGATGTCCTTTCAATTAGGTAAGGCCATGAACAAAACATGTCTGCGCTGCTAAAAGCTCCCAGAAGAGGATCCAGGAGAGGCCTGAGACACAGCAGATGAACAGAGTCAAGCTGGGGCTAATAAAGTCCTAACACACTCCTCCCTTTACGGAAAATCGGCCACTCCAACCTCCCGGGCTCACACTGCACACAGTTTGTTAAAAATAGAAGGGCAATTTCCAGATGTTAGCTTCACACTTATGAGGTGTATACGTGATATATGAATGGATTTACGCTTAATTAAATTTCTATAACTTAATTATTTAACTTAATTTAAATGAAGTATTATCAGATTAGAAATTGAGCAATGCTTACATTTAATAACAGTACTTTCAGAACGTACTTATTCTATGTTATAGTTTTGTCCATGTGTCTTCCATTTTGAGAATTTGCAGACTCCGATACGGTTTATTAAAACAGTAAAGCTCCATGACAAAAATTCCTTAAAGATTTTCCTATTTTACTTCTAGGGTATTAACTGCGATCACATGACATATTTAGATCACCATGTTGCCTTTTATTGTTTTTGAAAGTGCTGTATTGTCCGAAAACAACGTATTAACATGTTTGATACGTTTAATTTGTGTTTTTCTCTCCTCTTTTTGCTCTCCGTCTTAAGTCATTCCTCCAATCCAAACACCGTGCATCCCACTAATGAAACTACTGCACATTGCATCAAGTTTGTGAAGTTGTTGTGTACAGTTTTGTATCATGTTTTTGTATATTTATGAACAATTGTTATGTGGGAGCATGGATGACGTAAGGTTGTGGGCGTAGTATCTTCAGACATGTTTTTGATGAAGGAACAACATTATAACAAAGCAGAAAACTTAGCAATACTCTTTTAAGGTGCATGTTTTTGGCAAAGAGTCCGCTACCTGCTTGTTTCCATCTAGATGTTATTGTTCGCCTGAAATCTCCCACAGTGTAGCGTTAAACCTTTGAGCATTTATTCAATTACAAGTGTTATAAATACAGAAAAACTCCAACTTAATGGAACATTTCAGGGAAAGTGACAACACCCATGGAGACTGGCAAACGTACAACAAAAACGTACAATTTACGTTCATTACAGCATCATGTGTCCCGTGGTAATTATTGATCCTTTCCTTTGTAACAGCCCACAGGATTCTTCAGAAATGCATCAGACAAAATGAACATCCTGGAATAATCAACACAAACCCATGTTATAAAAGACCTGAGAGACTGGACTTTCTGCTCAGTGGAGAGTGAATCATCAGAGGAGCTGTGAAAGAGAAAGTTACAAGGTCTTTTCATGTGGAGAGGGCCTCGTTGTAATCGTACCCACACAAAGAGAGTAGGCTGAAGCTTTATAACTGCTCAAACGGAGGAGACACATGCTATTATATTGTACCAAGGACGCGTCTCTATTCCGTTGTGTTCAGTTGAGTTGTGTGGAAAATGTTGCTAAAAGATGTTTGAATCAAATGGTGCCAACGTATACATCTTCACATCTGCTTCGAGGTCCTGTGTTTCAGTGTTTTAGAGTATCGCTTTTGTATATGGAAGTAGGACAGTCAGACTCCACAGTAGAACATGTCAAAACTATATACTATAAACCAATCTGAAGTATATTTATGAGCTCTTCACTAATGGAATAAAGGTTTGGCAAAAGTGGCTAATATTATTACAATGCATTACTGAAAGTGGAGGAAGGGGGCGCCATCAGAAATCTTTACTCTTGGTTGCCAAAAGAGCTAGGGCTGGCTCTGCTTCATGGCAACGTTAGCAACCCTTCTGCTTGAAAACTTTGTGTTTGTCTAATTGAGAAAAGAACAAAAAAGGGAAATTTCAAACGAGGTGAAAGACTTTTTACAGAGGATTAGTGAAACTACTGTAAATGGTGCAAATTACAACATCAACTGATTAATTAACAGCCTTAAATTCTACTTTCTTGAGTCCTTAAACCTTTAAACCTGAATTAAGCTTGTTTGGGTTGTATTGTACTGGCTCTGGCTCACACCTCCGCTTTTTCACCTAAATTTAAGCCATTCTCAGGGGCCAAATCCAAACAAAGCGTCAGGAAAAAAGGCCCTGCTCTGGAGCTAAGGGCCAATAGACTAACACTAAACTCTACAAAACAACAGGAAACACATGTGCTCCGCTCGGTACAGCCAGGACCTCACAGCCCTCACTGCTGCCACAGACAGAGAGAGGCGACCGCTGTGGTTCCCTCTGACACTTCCTTATCCGCTACGGGAGGTCAAAGGTCACCGCAGCGGGACAGACACGCGGCTATCAGCGTTTAACTTAACCGCAGGAAGTGACCCTGGCTAGGGATGGAAGAGCAGGGGGAAGCCATGATGTTTTGATGTCGACAGATACGCTCCATGTGCCAGTGCGATGGGAGTGTTGTGATAGTTACATAATATGAGGGAACTATCAGCACATCAAGGTCTCAGGCAGCTAGCAAACATGCCCAGTCTAAAACCTGGTGAGATCGTACATAAATCACTAGAAATACATGTACAAACACATACTGCAAATAAATATACACTTCAAATACAGATAAGTACAGATACAGAGGTAAAAAGTTGTTCAAGTAAATGTAAAAATATCACATGAAAAATCTACTAAAAGTAAAAGTATTTAAGTATCTGTTTAAAAATGTACTTTAAGGGTAAAAAGTAAAAGTATTTCAGTCAAGTGTTGTTAATGTATTAAAGTGTTAAATGTAGTGATATCGAGTACAAAATGATACATATTTTTGTCAGCAGTAGCAATACGATTCAATTTCTTATTTTCTGATCAAAACCGAAGCTTGAACTCGAAAACTTTAATCAGGATGGTACCACAAACATGGTAAAAATCATATGAAAAGCCCTTTTTACTTGTCAGTACAGTTAAAAATGTAGTGGAGTGAAACAAAAGTATCCACTGTAAAATGTACTCAAGTACAGGTACCTAAAAATACTTAAGTACAGTGCTTTACTACTTTTACTTTACCACTGAACCAGATCAATGTTTTCTGTGGTTTTTAGTTTAATTTTGTATAAAATTTACAACTAGGTGAGACATAATATATGCAAAAATGGAGAATAATTGAAGCTGACTGCAAAGCTAACTAAAATTAAAATGTCATTAGGATATAGTAGGCTACTACTAATAAAATAGGCTTTTTTTTTGTATCAATATTGCCCAAAAAAAGAGTTCACCTAAGTCACAGGAAGTCCTTTCATATTTCTTCAGTGTAAGTATGCAACTGAACGGAAAGTATGGATGAAGTTCTTGTGTTTTTCTACCAAAAGAAATATCAGCCTGTGGTAATTCTGCAGACGAACAGATGTGGTGGTGACAGCTAAAAAAAATACAGGATTTCTGACTAACAATAATTGGTATAGTACTTTGTAACAGCCCATATGATTCTTAAGAAATGCATCAGACAAAATGGGCACGCTGAACTGATCTACACTACAGGTTATAAAATCAGACTTGACATGTGTGTTCAGTGCAGTCAAACTTTGTAGAGCTGTAATCGTGCCCATACAAATATATAGTGTCCATTATAGTTTTGTAGCTTTTTACACAACTGGTAAAATGAAGTAAAGCTTTAGCTGGAGTTGAGTTGTTTCATTCACGTTTCATGTTTGACTGATCCTTTATTTACTGTCTGTTCCACCTTGTTGTGTCATGTAGTGGTAGTTTTCAAGTTAACAACTCCCTTTTACCTTTAGATCAATAGAGAGTGGCAATTCCAGGGCTGAAATCCAATTGATTCTAATGAAGGTGTATGGTGTTTAAAAGCACAGTGGAGCACTTCCTGTATTACCACATGACATCATAAGGTGGAACAGAGTGCTTTCTGTTTGAGAGAAGAACTCAGCCAAAATATGCAGGGTGTGTTAAATATGTGTGACTGAAACAAAACACAACTTCAGGTATGTTTGTGATGAGGAAAAAACATTATAGCAGAGATCATAAACTAGCGTAACATGAGCCCTTTAAGCTGGAAAGTGGTGTCAGTGATTTTGAGTTGTCATCATGATCATTATCAACGCATTAGTCTGTAATAGGGCTGTAGTTGACTAAAGAAATTCTTGGTAAAGACATGTTGTGCCAATGGATTAGTCAACTAAAAACTAAAAAGGTCTCAAATCTCTATGTAACTGATCAACACTGCACTCACAAGACTAAAACTGCCCTAATGCAAAACTATGAATGCAGACAAGTACTAGGAAACAATGTATTTATGTAAAAATGCATATTAAATTCACTCCTTTCTGCTGTTGTCTTTATAATCTATATAAAATAACCAGCTGATTAATACAAATTTCAGTTGACTAAGACACCATCAACTGATTAATCGATAACTATAAATGACTGGCTGCAAGTGTGAAACTGATCAAACAACTTACAGTATTTGCATTACTCTTAACCTATAGTCCAAGTGTGTTTGGCCCGAGTTTGATTCTGTTCTAGACCTTGGCTACTCCCGCTCTAATCGAGGTTTAGTACTGGGTTTATTTCTGAGTTTAGTCACAATTTTGATGTGTTTTGTGTACAAGGATGTACGCACTCTCACTCTGTCATAATACATCAATTCTCCAGTAAAAGAAAAATTCAAATCTGTCAACTGGGCAAAAACTTGTAGGAGTGAAGATGTTTCACTGCTCATCCAAGTTGCTTCTTCAGTTCTGGTCAGATTACTGCTGGACGCTGCCTTATATCTATCTGAAGGGAGGAGCTAGCTAAAGATAGATGGTACCACCAGTAATCTGAGCAGAACTAAAGATGAGCAGCAAAACGTCTTCACTCCTACAACATTTTGTCTAGTTGACAGATTTGAATTTTTCTTTTACTATGGCTCATACCTGGACGACTGAGGGATTACACATACATAAATTCTCCTACATTAAGTCTTCTGATCAAGGAGGTGGTGCTGACAACTATCAAATGTTATGTCATAGGCCTTTTCAGTTATTTTAAGAAGAAATATTTAAAAATTACTGTAGACATTTTTGTAGTTTTGTACGCAATCATGACCAAAATTGGACCAAGACTTTGGAACTACACAATACAACAGCACCTGGCTCTTGTCCTTATATACATATTCCTCTACCAGGTCATTATAAGCTGTTTTGAGACCAGGAGCACTGCCTAAATTTAAGTGTCTGCTCACGACCATTTAAACCATGTCTTCCTCATAAAATCCTTCAAATTCCGAACCTCCATCAACACCTTTAATCTACTTCTCCTCTGGACACCGTCATCATTCCAACACAAACCAGGGAACAGTTTTTTTTTTATTACCATCACATAAGCACATCATGAGTATCTATAATTGGTACTGACAGACCACTGACTCCAATATAAACGCTTTGCCACAATTATAGACAGAGGTTTAGTACTAGAAGCCTATTTTTGATATCAGAAGATTTGCCAATTTAAACCCAGATACCAACTTTTTCCTATGTTCTCAAATTCTGTTATAAGATGTGGTAGTAGTTTATATTTGATAGTCTGTTCTTTGTGAGATAGAGAGCCAATCTAATTATATAGTAGCTTTAAAGGGCTTGTGTCTGACTGTTATTTCTCTGAATTCATGAAAATGCAGTTTAAACCATGCCACGGAAAAGCTGCTTCAGTAATATATATTTTCAAAGGTATTATGTTGGATGAGAACCATATGGAAGTAACTACCCGGGACACTCATCCTTGTCCAATCAGGTATGTTGTTGGATGGGAACCAGGTGAAGGCAACTTTCTGTGACAATCCCAGTGTTTCTCTGTCATGGTACAATATCAGACTGAAAGTCGTGGGCAGAGATAACCATTCAAACTGAATCAATTGGACATTTCAAATTTAAACGTTTTACCCAATCCCAAACTACCAAAGAAATCCATTTTGTCAGAATAAGTTAACAAACAGACTAATCTCATAAAAAAACAACACACCCAACTCCAGGTTATTTGGGATCATATTTTGGATTATACCTGCACATTTTGGCAGAGTTTCATTTGAGGACAGATTTATGTGAGACTGGCCTGTATCCAGCAGAGGCAGGACTGAGCCCATCCATCCACGACACCAGGGCCCTGCTCCTGGGGTCAGCCTGTCAGCACCTGCCTTATCTGTACAACATGGAGGCTGCTGTGTGGAGATATAAATCTACCCAGGTCTGTACTGCTGTTAACAACAAGAGGTGGTTCTGTGTGTAATGTAACGTCAGTGATTTGGGACAGTAAGTTATAGGTTTTCATTTTGTGGGAACTAAAAAGTAATGCATTCTATTCTATTAAGGGGGTTTTAATGTAATCCTTTCAGGTAATCTACTATTATGACTACTCTGACAATAGCTACTACTATAACTACTCCTATCGTCATGGATAAAGTAAGTGTCTGAAAGATACAGTATGTAATATTCTGGAATGATTCAATGGAAATAGAAAGTTAAAACTATCCTTTGGAACTTATTTCATGGAGATGGATATGTTTTATGCCATATTATAGAAGAGTATAGATTATAGCTCAATGAACAACATTTCTATGGAAACAGGCAAGAGGAGCCCAAGAGTCAGGCTTGTGGACATGCAGAGAAATGAACACAACCAAAGTGGAAAAAAACATGCGTATATTTGAGTTTATTTTTTGGCTAAAAAGGTTCATACTGTGGATCTCAGTCTAAAGTAGCCGAGCACCTGGTTACACGAAGGTTAACTACACTCAAATATGATGTATGATGTAATTGCTTAGATAATGTTTTGCATTTAACTAATGTAGTAGCATCTTGTCTAAATTCAGAATAATAAGCTAACATCATGATAATTTATCGGCATGCTTGGTGGCTTGTAAAACATGGGTCAATGGAAATTCAGCAGCTTTTTTATTTTAATAACTATTAGTCAAAATTTATTCATTATATATTGTGCAAAATGTTAGATGTGTCTAATGTGTACTTATTTATTTACTTTTTAAATTGTTTGTTTTTACTAAAGCATATATAGTAAAATCCCAAAATGCACTGCCCATACCAACATAAAATAAACCACTTTTCACTGAAATCGATATACACATACTCAGAGCAATTTGTCATTCTCACCATTTAACACAGTTGGAAGCAATAACACATTCTGTGGCAATCTTTTGTTCCACTTTATTGTCAACACATTTTATATATTTATTAGGCACGTATTACTAACATATGTTGGGAATATTAGAGATTTACTGGTGAGTATTGTTGGTGAAACAATGCTTGAATTCCAGTAACACATTTTAAACTAAAGACAGACTTGTGTGTCACACCCCCATAAAACACGTCACTTTGATAGAAATCACGCAGCAATCGCTATATATCAACATGCATTTGTCACAACTTGAACGCTGCGCTCCATAGATTAGAATAATTTACGATTCAACAAATTTTCAGTAAGTCCTGACATGAAAATGTGTTGATTTATTGAAATTCTAATCACTTAATTCAAACTGCAAGGCTTTTGTGAGGTGAATTATGTCTGAAAGATTTCGTTTTGTGCCGTCTGTTGTTTTTTGGCAGAGAGCTGCAAGGCAAAGCTATTGAGATACTAATGAAAATAAATACAAGCCCTGGGAATCTGCATGCGTCCAAAAAGCATTCGTCTATGAAGCAATCTGTCCTTATGTAAGATGCCTTTCTGTTTTCACTGGCCTCACATTAGGGTTTATTATACACGATTTCCCTAAATAGGTCTTGATTGGGTTGAATAAGAAATGGGTGGACAGACAGAGGTGAAGATGGGTCATTTGGGCGTTAAGCATTATTTAAGTCAGAATCACTAACATTGTATAATATTAGATAGTCACTAAGGCAACGTGATGAAAAGAGGCAATGGAAAGCAAATAAGTCCTATCATCATTGTTATTAGAGAGGGTTTATCAGGAGCAGCTGCACCGTGACTCAAAGTGAAGATACACACTTTCAGTACATTGGTGGATGAGCTGAATAAAAACACATTTCCAGCTCACTGTCTTGTCTACGAGCCACACTGTCACTACCTTAAATAAATTCATAGTTCAGCTAAAAGGCAACAGAGCAAGTTCACTATCGACGATCAGATACTAATCGATGCTAAAACTAATGTCATAACTAGATACTATCAATACTGCAAAAACATCACATTAACAGGCTAAAATGTGATCTTTCTTGCTTTTGAACTTTATTACCACTATTATAAGACGTCGTGCTAAGATAAAGAACGTCCTATTATTTTGTATATGAAAATTACATTCCATTACTGCGACAGCACTAATTTGTTGTGAGGAAACCTTTATATAGCACTGTATGTTGGACGATAATTAGATGTTCTATGCAAGCATGCATTCGTAACATGTTTTTTTTCTTTTCAGAAAAAGTTTGTTTTCATACCTGACAGTTTCGACTGCTCACTGATGTTGCTGTGACGTGTCCAGTCAGCTGATTTAAACAGGCTTTGGCACCGTTTTCCTACCGGTGGAGGCAGGACGACCACACCATCTGGAGTATGACTTCTTCAGGACAGGATCCCAGGTGCGTGAGAGTAAAAAGGCCCCCTCGTCCTGGTTTTTGGCCTGAAAAAATAATTAAATTACATTATTGGACGACCAGGTGAACCTCATTGGCCTATTCGTAACAATAATCAGTAGCTGAATACAGTCAACATATTTTTACCCTTGAATCATTTATTTTTTTGTTTTATATATGCATGGAAAGAGGGAGGAGGCCCCAGGGAAGACCCAGGACACGCTGGAGGGACTATGTCTCTTGGCTGGCCTGGGAACGCCTTGGGGTCCCACCGGAGGAGCTGGAGGACGTGTCTGGGGTGAGGGAAGTCTGGGTGTCCCTGCTTAGACTGCTGCCCCCGTAACCTGGCCCCGGATAAGTGGAAGAACATTGATGGAAAATATAACATTATGTCGACATCAATTACTGTGATGGATTCAGAAAGTACTGAGAAAGCTTGTATTGCTCCTGAGTCTGCGTTTGAGCCATAGACTGTGTATATAATGGACATAGCTAACCTGCTAGCCGTCGTGTCCTCAAACAGGAAGTGATCATGGGTGCTCTTTCGTCTCCATCGATTCTGGCTTCAATTCACTTTACATTAGAAAATCTCTCTGTAAATACTGCTGTCAGGCTCATCATTTTGGGCTTAAAATGTTCATATTAACCCGTTCTACATGATCCTGGTATTTTGCCATTGTGTTTGTAAATCATGATATGAACATTGACAAAAGACAAATCAGCTGCCTTCTTTCCCTGAGGTCACTCCTGCTAGTGTTAGCAACAGGCTTGATTGACAGCGTTGCTAAGTGCCCAACCCGTGCCAAACCAGTGGTGCAGGTGGGAAGAGGCGTTACCTTCAACAGCCTCGCTCATGATTGGCTCTTTGGTTGATATGCTACTCATGGTCGGAATTCCAAATGTGTATATAACCGCTAGCCTCGATGAGCTTCATTTGAGCTGGACACTATGGGCGACGTCACACTCCCTTAGTCCACTTCTTTATACAGTCTATGGTTTGAGCTCAAATCCAGTTTGATTTGATAGACTTGACCAGTCACAGGGCAGTATTATGACTTGAACAGAAGCTAAAGACGAACCACCGAAACAAACATGGCGACACAAATAGAAGCGTACCTAAGCTTATTTTTGCAGAATTAGGCAGTTTTGTGTTTTTAAAGAGGAGAAGACAGAAAGGCTTTGTGCATATGTGGATGATTGATAATGCATTGTATAACTCAAATTGCACTGGTACACATGTAAATCACTTGTCTAGCTAATATAAACTGACAAATATTGAACTGTTTGTCAGGTCGGTGGTTTGGCGAGGGTTTGAACATCTTAGATTCTGTTTTGGTTTAAACTGACTGTTGTTTACATGACCTCGGTTTGACCGTGCTCTCAATTCATATTGTGTTTCCTATTGATTAAACTAAAAAGCCCAACGATCCAGTCATAGAGATATTGAACCAAACAGTCATTTTGGTGGTTAGCGGTTACAGATAGGAAACAGATATAAAGGAAATGTCTTTGTAATTATCCAAGCAGAGAACTCTAAAACTACAGTCCACATAGCTTTTATAGCAGTCACCCAGCTCTGGTCCAGTCCACATCTGATTCACTGGACTGACTCATCCAAAGCTCTGCAGATAAACCTTTGTCTGAGAGCTGTAGCAGACACCACAGCCTCACGAGGAGCAAACAGGAGCCAAGCACTGACCGGCATCCAGCAACCAGGCCTGCACAAACAGAACGGGATACACTGGCTTTCATTTTGGGTCATATTGTCACTCTTGAACAAATGGAAAGTTTGGTGTGCTTAAGAGTCTACACTGAGGGAATGTTTCCTTATAAATCTACCAGGGAGAATAAAAAGGAGAACCAAAAACACCTGTTGTATATTACATTCAAAAGGCAGATTGTTCTTCCATGAAAACTCTGAGAATTTAGAAATCTGCAATTTTAAGACTGCATGGACGCTGCCTGCCTTTTAAGGTGCAAATTACAGACCAGAACCTCAAAGCAGAACTGAGGAACATTTTACCTTATTAAACGTCTTAGTAAGTCCCTGTGATGGTTAAATCTGTATTAAATGTGTATTTTTGAAGTGTTCAAAGCATTTCTTTGTCTCCACTTGCTGTCTCTGTGTGAAAAAACAGGTTTGCAACATGGTGGACCGGATCGGAGTGGACCCCATCACTGCCTTATTTAAAAAAAAAAAAAAGAAAAAAAGAAAAAAGAAGAAGGAGCTTTTGAGACTTTCCTGACCATGTATTCTCATAAGGGAGCTGCAGGAGCCAGGTACATGTGGGGTTTTACAAAAAAAATAAAAAAATTCTGTTGCTTTTGCTTTAGTTGAACACTGTTAATTATTGTAAATATGTGTTATTTTTCCACAGTTGACCATCATGACCTGCAATAAATTTTGTTAACTGCCTGCTGCTTTGACCACATTGGCCAGATTCCCCACATGGGGTATTAATACATAACATATTTTCTTTCATATTATATTTTCTTGTTTTGAAAGTGCTACTCTTTTGCACAATACCCCCTCTTTAAGATTTGACCTGACAAATAATGGTAACAGAATCAGCCCAGGAAACATGAGGAGTCCCATGAGAAGTAATCCCTTATAAAAGAAGTGGTACTAAGGCCATAACTCCCTAAGCTAATAGAGGCAAATCAGGCCTAAAATCCTGTTTCCTGCGCTGGTTTGAAAGAACATGATGCTGCCATTCTGGTAAATGTTGGGCTGTGTGCAGGGGCAGATGCTATTTAAGGCTGACAATCATTCACTATAACATTCCTCCATCTTAAAAATATGTCTATGGATACTTCAAAAGGAAAACAAGAAAACATCTTGACCACCAACCATGGTTAAATTAGCTGGAATTATTTTAACGTTTTGATGTTTTGACTGTTTTGATTTAGTCTCCCTCGTTGGCAAGCCGTAAAACACCCAATCCACAGAAGAATCCAATCTGCCTGTGCATCATGTGAAGCTGCCTATGGGCTCTCCAAACAGGCCGGCATGTTATGTCTTTACTTAAAATGCGGGCGTTCCACAATATTAACATAGTTTTCCTCTCTGTGCAAACCATTACAAACCCAGGCCATGATACTGCAGGAAAGGGGCTAGCTTTACATCAGTGTCTATCTCCATCAGTGATCGAATTCATCAAAATAAAACCCTTGGATGCCCGAGCTTAAGTGTACTCTTGACGAGCAGAAAAGCGTGTCGGAGAATTTGGCAAAACGTGGGTCATATTGAAACCAGTGGCTTTTGGAGCTGGAGAAGAGGCCATTGTCTCTTTGCACACAAGCATTTAGCACTCAAGGTTTAAGGTTTGGTTCATTTGAGTGCAGCTGACTAGAATATCCCCCAAATATACCTTATAGAGAATAGGCCTATACATGGGCTTCAGAATGGTGAAGGATTAGGACTAATGCCATAGTGATTAACGATTTAAAAGTATCTTCTATCTTTTGAATGGGGAACTGTCATTAAGACTTTGGATATTAAAGGAAGCTGAAACCCATGAATATGTAAATATATATTGCTGTAGGTTTGTGGAACTTTAAGCTTAAAGTTATAACCAGCTAAGTTATTGTCGCCCACAGTCCCAATTAGAATGAGTCTGAACTTTCTATAACAGGAGTGATAGTGGAATAGGTTCAATATTTGCCCAAGAACTGGTTTGAACCTCACAGGAACTCATAAAGACACTCATGAATAGCATTTACATAACCAAATTTGTCTTGCATTTTGGGAAACAACGCAGATATTTGAACCTCACACAAGTTTGTTATGTATTTTAAGTTGTTGGTTGTAATCGGATGGGCATCTGGAGTAAGAGCTTAATGTCAAATCATTATTTTAACTGTTCTGTAAGATCTATACACGCACACGCACGCACACACATACATATACACATTCACACATATACAAATGTACACACACATATACACACACATACACACACACACACACACCCACATGTATATATACATACACGCACAGACACACAGACATACACACACACACATAGATACATGTACGGACACACACACATACACACACATACACACCACACACACAAACATTTTTTATCAACTATGATCAAATTTTAGTATTGTAAGCTTTAATTTTAATCAAGTGCTTTATTTCATTTTAGTTAATATTTTAGTACTTACCTTTTTCCTATGTTTGCGTAATATAATTTTAAGTTTTCCATACTCTTACTTTACTATATCTGCGTCTTTTCTCTCTACCTTTTCTCTTTATGGTGAACGGTGTCAGGAAATGACACGAAACTGAAGCCGCAGACGAGGCCTTCCCATGACTCAGAAGTATCAGAGAAAGACTTTCACAGATATTTGGCCTCGACGTCCCTCTGTGGTCGGTACATCCAAAATAAATCTGGTGCTGGGACTAAGTGAAATGAAAAACCACTGGCTTTAGCGATGATTTATTCTGCAAGATTTCACACGCTCCAGACACAACAACTGCAGAGGCACAAAGCGTCAGCCTGACCCCCAAAGCGGCCCCGTCACGTAGGGTCCCAGGACGGAGCGGCTAACGCAGACAAACAGGTGCATTTTTTAAGAAAGGGGGAGTGTGAGAACCTCTGGACAATGGTGAGAGATCGCTAATACCACAGGCTTCATGTAGCTTTCCCATGGTCATAAAGACATGTGCAAACTTTATCTAATACACGTAGGGATCCATGACCAATAATGCAAAAACATGTTTGTCACTGCCTCAGAAATGTTTTTTCATGGGTTTAAGATTTAATATACACACTGGCACGCAAACGCTCCTCAAAATGATCGTCCAAATTACTGTAAAAAGAAATTCAAAAGTAAAATTGTACTCCCCCCATTACCCGTTAAGAGCTGAACATGTTTAGTTGCACTACTGTCTTTCCCACTTCTTCCAAAAATTCTGTCCATCTCTCTTCTTAACTGGACCTACAGATCAATTTTAGTAGATTGGTTCTGCTGGTTGTTTTTGTGTTTTTAAAGGGCCTGTATTGCACCTTTTTGATATGTCATAATGTATCGGAGTTACAATATTCACTTAATTTTACAATACATCAAATCAGGGGTGTCGAACACATTTTCACCAAGGGCCATATCAGCAAAATGGCTGCTCTCAAAGGGCCAGATGTAAAATAACTCTTAAGTACTTTTTTAAACTTATTAATTAACTTTTTCTGTATTTATTACTTATTGAAGTTCCAAACATTGCATATGCATTTGCTAAGATGTAAAAATATGGCTGTGTAACTGCATATCTCCTGATAAAATGACATTTTAAGGCCATCATACCTCAGAAAAAGACTTTTATTTGAGTTTGACACATGCGCATTAAATAGAAAAACACATCTTTATATGTCTACATTAATGTCTTAAGGTAAATAAATATTCCACAATGTATAAAAACGTTGGCTTAATCTTTAATTTATTAACTCATCAGATGTAGTTTGTGTATTATGTAAGTTTATTAAGACTAGTAATCTGCAGGATCCAAAGCAGAACTGCATGAACCAAGCTAAATACAACAAAATATAAATACAACAACAACAACCAACAGCTAGAATGATCAGTCAATGATTGTCTTTGTATTGTCTTGGGCGTAAACCTCTGGCTCATGGTGAGAGACGTCTAACACCACAGACTACATGTATGTTTCCCATGGTCACTGAAAGTCCCCCCTCGGTACCACCCCCTCTAAACTGCCCCTCTGTGCCACTGGTCGGAGCTGGGACGTCCGGATGCCAGTGCGATTTCCATGGGGATCCTGCGGTGTGACTCTTTAGGGACTTTGGGGGATTACTCATGATGGCCCGTAGCATGATCCTCTGCTAATTGCATTATCAATGGCCAGTACTGTCTGCTGTGAGCGCCTACGCACGTTGGAGGCATTCCTGTTTCCACTCTCCCACTGTAAGCCAATCCAGAGTCGGGACCATAGCCACGCAGCTCTTAGATCGTATTAAGGCCTTTACACAGACAATGGGAAAGCGGCACTGTACGTTTAAAGAAAAGAGAAATAAAAGACTAGCAAAGCAGCACTTGATACAGATGCTTTTGTTATTTTGCATTGTGGAACGGACATACTATTCTTTCTGTTAGGCTAATAAATATGATGTCTGCATTTAAAAGCAGCCAAAAGTCATGTTTTCAATTTGGGGATCTTTGAAGTTGTCTCAAATAGAAACAAAACCCATGATATTTCCATACACATCACTTAAATTGACTAAATACAGGTTTTATTGAATGCCAAAGCTAACACTGTCTTCCTTTTTGTATTTGCCCTTACAATTCCTGCAAAGCACTTACAGTATATGTATTTTAAATAATTGTTTTACCTTACACCCCCTGTCTAAATGAACTAGGGTAAGAACAGATGAGGACAGAGTGGAAAAGGTTTCATCTGGATACTGTATTTGAAATCAGTCATTATTAATTTAAAAATACTGTCCAGATGACCACTCCTGGACGAACTCATGTCAGAGAAGGGCAGTTAAATCCATCTGGACAATAAGAAAGATTTAAAACTACAGAGGGTCAATCGGCTTTCTGTCCGCACCTCCATATCCTCAATCTCTCTATTGCTACTCCTTCTCTCTTTTCATCTTCCTCTTCTGCCTTTCACTCTCATTTTCTACCCTTGAGATGCTCCAGAAGAGACGAGGGCAATCAAGGCCATGTAATGTCCGACCTGAAGCGCTGTACTGTACTTTAAACTCTTCCTCTTCTCCATCTCTATGTCCTCTATTTCTCTCACCATATCTCTTTTTTTCTACTTCTCTCTTGATCTCTCTCCATTGCTTTCCTTAAAAAAAAATAACTGTATTAGATTAAATTGGATTATTAGATTGGATTTATTGAAGACTGACTTGGAAAAAGAGGTAAAACCACATGCCAATCCTGAACTGCGCCAATCACAACATCAAAAACGACAAAACACTCCCACGAAATTGTTAAAAGTCATCGTATCTTTCTCCATCTTTCACTCTCTATCCATCTCCTCGTAATTCGCTCTTTTGCTCTTTCGCTCTCTCTCTTTCTCCATAAAAAACAAATGCATGGTTAAAAATCAGTCCCAGTCCCATCTTTCTCTCTTTTTCTCCATAAAATAAATATATTGTTAAAAATCATAGTCTTCTTCCCCATGTCCCTCTTCCTCTCTCCCTCCCCGCTCCATAAAAAAATAAATGTATTGTTAAAAATCAGTCTTTTTCCTCATCGCTCTTTCTCTCTCCCTTTCTCTCTCTTTTTTTCTCTCTCCCTCTCCATTAAAATGTATGTATTGTTAAAAATCAGTCTCTTTCCCCATCTCTCTTTCTCTATCTTGCTCTCCCTCTCTCTTTCTCTCTCTCCCTCTCTCACGCTCTCTCTCTCCATAAAAAATAAATGTATTGTTAAAAAATCATAGTCTCTTTCCCCATCTCTGTTTCTCTCTATCTCTCTCTTTCTCTCTATGAATATATTGTTAAAAATCATAGTCTCTACTCCCCTCTCTATCCACCTCTCTCGCCCTCTCTCTATACTTTTAACAATACATTCATTTTAATAGTCTCTTTCCCCATCTCTCGCTCTCTTTCTCTCCTTCTCTCCATAAAAATAAATGTATTGCTAAAATGTATAGCCTCTTTCCCCATCTCTTTCTCTCTCCCTCTTTCCCTCTCTCTCAATAAAAAATATTGTATTGTTAAAAATCTGTCTCTTTCTTCATCTCCCTCCCTCTCTCTCTCTCTCTCTCTCCATAAAAAACATGTATTATTAAAAATTCCTCTTTCTCTCTGTTTCTGTCCCCCCTCTCTCATTCTCTCTCCCTTCTTTCTCCTTCCTTCTCCTTCCTTTCTTCTTGCATCCCCCACATCGGCAGCCACTCACAGTTTCCATGTTCTGCTTGATGAGCCACAACACATGTTCGCTCTTAGAAAAACGCTTACACAAACACAACAAAATGAGGGCAGTGGCTTCATTCTGCTCCTTGCTCTGGAGAAAGGCTATGCGGATGTTCTTGATTTTAACACAATCGGGAATCAGACTCGCAACCCTGCCAAGGACAAGTTTAACTGTATTCGCCTTATTGTTGGCACAGGCAGACGTGGATGTAAATCACAGGGCGGGTTTATTGGCGATTGGCGAGAAGCAGCGACTATCCGCTCGCTAACGTCAACAAGACTCTGTGCAGATCGCAGTTCAAGGGTCAAACTGAAGCCTCTGCTGAAAGCCAGAACCAGGCACAGGAGACTGAGGGAAAATAAGGTCTGAAATGAGTTGAAATTGTGTAGTCGTCTGTTTTTTAAATGCTTAAGATGGATTTTCAATGTCAAAATATGATTTAAGAAGTTGTCTCATGCTCACTAAATAATGTTTTTGGTATTAATCAAATGGTTGGCTTTGAATATAATAACATGTTGTCTACTAGCATTTGACCTGAGTTGAATTGTTTTACAAGACTATTGAAATAAATGCGGACTGTTGCATGATGTGTATAGTAAGTTTTTTCCCACAAGGATCCGGATTCAAGAATCAACAGGTTTCAATTGTCTGAAAACAATGAGTTACATAATCGTGGCCGGACTCATGCAGCAATGTCTTATTATGACCATGTGTCTAAATTTGGAGGCATATATTTTTTTTTTTTCGTTTTTCTTTAAATATATACAAAAAAAGATATTCAAATTTAGAGATTTTGTGGTCACTTAAATTTACATTGTGTACCATAGACTGTATGTAAATTGTTATAGCTAATCTGCTCCAATTCACTTTATATTAGAAAACTGTCGCCCCTCTCTGCGTAACTGCTGCTGTCAGGCTTATTTTTTGGTCTTAAAATGTTCGTATTCACCCGCTCTACATGATCCTAGTATTTTTATTTGGCTGTTGTGCCTGTTACTCAACTTATGAACATTAATAAGAGACAAATCAGCTGCCTTCTTTGGCCGATGTTGCTCTCACTAGCATTGGGAACAGGTTTGATTGACAGCGTTGCTAAGCGCCTGCCCCCTGCCAAACCAGTGGTCCACATGTAAAGGGGCGTTACCTTCAACAGCTTTACTCCAGATTGGTTCTTTGGTTACTATGATACTCGCAGTTAGAATTCCTTGGCTCCAAATTCACCTCTATAACTGCGAGCCACAATGAGCTTAATTTGACTGGAGCCAAACGCTATGATGATTCAGTTAGTCCACTTTTTTATACAGTCTACTTACCCAGTGCTTGACTTGTATATATATATTTTTTTACATATAAGCAGAAAGATATTTAAATTTAGAAAGCTGGTCTGATCCTTTCACTTGTGGTCACTCAAATTTACATTCACATTACTTCTTACTTACTTACTGCTTGACTTATGCTGCTGCCAACTGCTCTGAAAACTACTGTGATACTAAAATAATAATAATGGCAAAAGGATATACAACTGACAGGGCTAACTTGAAAGCCTGTGTTGTTTAAACCCTCTTTATACATTGGTTGATCAACAAAAATGACAGTAATTTGAACAAAAAAAAGAGTAATTTTGCTTACGTAACAAATGCCTGTTCACTACATGTGGATCCCTGAGATGACAGCTGGGAAGCAGAGTTTTAATTAGTCATTATTTGATTAGGCATACGGCACAGAATCACTTCATTTTTCCATTTAAACTATAGCATTTCCTTTGAGACATCGATAATGTGCTTTAACATCCCAAAACATTCACTCAACACACCAGATAACAGACTGGGAGGCTGGAGTGATAGGACTGTCTTCTGGATAGCTTTACAATAGGATTAACTGAAGATGAGCCAATAGGGCCACTGTAGACAGCTGCGGTGGGTCGGGTGGTCTGCGGATCCTGGGAACTCAACTTCTTACACTAAAAGCACATTAATATCATTCAATCTGTGAGAAACACCAATTTAGTTACAGTATTGTGTCTACGGGGGTGCAACATGTGTCCCTAGACCGTTATAACTTTGAACTGTCCCGGGTCGGAGTCGAGTATCTCCACTGTCACCGTTGATGTTCATGTTAAAATGAAACCTAAGCTGATGTAGTGCCATTCAGGGCTATGTGTGGTATGTGGGTGAGTAGTGAGGAACGTGAGAAAACTGCAGTATGTCTCCAGATTTTTTTAATTTTTTTTTTTTACCAAGGCGTGGGGTTAAAAAAAACAGTAACTCTATGAAGTTCTCTTGATGCTGAGCAGACGATCTATATTGCAGTAAACAGATGCGACTGGTGCACATTTTCTGGTCTGCTGGCAGTTTTTATTTCCATTTCAGGCTCATGTTGCTCTGAATGTTGTAAATGTCAAATGCTCTTTACAGCACAGCCCACCTGAGAGGGTCGTGAATTGGTGTTTTTATATGTTTGGGTTACACCATACAGAAGCTATTAAAATGGATAGGTTGCTCTTTGGTGATCTTTGCACAGTGTTACACAAATGTCCTCCTTATTTCTGCACAATTGTTTACTGATAATGACTTCCTCTGGCTTAATGGCAAAACAACGCGGATTTGTAAACTGTATAGCCACATTTGATAATTGTTAATTTTACTACGCTATAATTGTTTATTCAGATCCCATTGCAATCTGCAGCGTACTGTGTCATACTGTGTTACTCTGTGTGTGTGGGCAGGGGTGGTGTTGGTGTTGGTGGAGTCTCATTTCCATCAGTCTATACCTAGGCCAGCTGTGCCTTCAATAGTACCTTGCTTGAATAATGTACGAAACTGTAAAATGGGTCTGGAAAAGCACTATATAAAACAAATGTGTTGCCTCTGTGAGTACATTGTGTCCTTGTGTGGAAGCCATGTTTCCTCCATAGATTAGATCGTATTTGTTTTCCATTCAAATCCATATGAGACACATGAGTGATGGGTTGCATATGTCTGTTCATCCTGCAATAAATAACCATTGGCATATTTCCACAGAGCATTTTGTCTTCCCTGTATCTTTGCTAATAGCAGCTTAACTCAGCCATGGACCCCTTGTGTATCATGTGGTACGAGAGACACTCGATCTGCAGTGAAGCCATCCAATAAAAGTCACATTTTAAACCACATCTGAACCGAGCTTGGATTCACTCTAGTTAAATTTATGTCTTCTGTAAACTGTATACAAAATGGACATGCCAAAATACAGATTTAAGCTGGCGGCCTGGGTAAAACTTGAGATTTCGATGCTAACCATATTAGCCTGGCTTTGAAACATTCATTCTTGCACAGCTTAAGTCTTGAATGCTATTGCTTTACATTAGAGGCCCTTAGGACGTGTGTGTGCCAAGAATAAGTTATCACATACAATTCACCATATAATGTGAACTTTGATTTATGTTTTTGTTTGTGTAGAAATAGATCATACAGATATAATGTGATATTTGGACAGCTGTAAACGAGCTGGGGTCTTAGCCAGGATAAATGTTTTGGCTTGTTATTTTATGTTCAGCATGAAGTGAGCAGATATAAGAGTAGAGAGGCTAAGCTTAAGGTGAGGGAAATTTTGTACTCTGCATTTGACCCATTCTCCAGTATGGGGCAAAATGGATGACCACACAATAACAAGGGGCTTTTCTTGATGTTCCCTTATAGAGTTACAAGTTTATGGTCAGGATGCAGTATCTAGTTGGAGAATTAACCAGCTGTATGTATGTAATGGTAAGTTCAGACCATATCAAGCTTGTCTAGGATTGCTAAAAGTTAGTTTCATGGAAGCCTAGGTTGATGGTGAGATTCTTCCTACCTTTCAGGGCACTCAAATCACTTTACAACAAGCAACCACTCCCTCATTCACACTCATACTCCGGTGTACACAGACACTGAGAGCGAGGTGGGGTAAGTGTCTTGTCTAGTATTCATCTGTGGGAGCTGGAATTGCACCGTCAACCTTCAGATCCGAGAGCAGGCCTTATACCAGGGGTGTCAAACACATTTTCACCGAGGGCCCCATCAGCAAATCGGCTGCCGTCAAAGGGCCAGATGTAAAATACATGTAACTACTTTTTAAAATTGTTAATTAACTGTTTCTGTATTCATTACTTATTCAAGCTACAAATATTACATATGCATTTGCCTAGATGTAAAAAATATGGCTGTGTACCTGTATGTCTTCTGATAAAATGACACTTTAAGACCATCATACCTTTTAATTTACCCTGTCGAGGGCCACATAAAACGATGTGGAGGGCCACATTTAGCCCACGGGCCTTGAGTTTGACACGTGTGCCTTATAATGTCTGAGCATTTCACCATTGTTGCCTTTAAGATCGTGAGGGATATGATAAATTATAAAACTAAAATGAGTATGAGGAGTAAATGAAAAATGAATCACAATAAAACGCACGATATAAGTGTCACCAAAAACAAATGTGATCAATATAATTTTTAATAGATGTTCTTAATAGAAAGTTATATTAAAACCAGATTTTACTTATTCATATTAAAGCCATTTCCTTGCGTGCATTTCCAAAGTGTTTTGTATATCTTTCACACATGTTCCAGCGTGTAATGCATTTTGTAATTGTGTGAATGTAATGAGTCTTAACCACGCGCTTGACGTCATTTTAGTCAGATGGTGAAGAGCCGTGGACCAGCAGTTTAAAAAACACTAATCAAAGATGCATAACGTAGCAACAGTAACCAAACACAAGTGTGGAAGAACAAATTAAACGAGGTGATTCAGTGACATTCGTGAAAGATGGACTCTGAAAGATGCCTGAGTCATGATGCTGCAGGGAAAGCTCCAATAGCTCACAATGACACGCACCATACCGACCATTAGCATTCTCAACCAATTACGCACATGTAGGACAGCTGAGTATCTGTACGCTATTCTTAGATGGGTTTGCATTGTGTGCGAATGCTTTATGTCCTCTCAACTCAATGACGTTTTACAAATTATGTCCAAAACTAAATCTGGGATGCACGTGTCCATATTGTTGTTCCAGAGCAGGAGAATGGATATTTGAGTGACACTTTGTAATTCTCACACTGCATAAAACTATTTCAGTAAACAAACCTTATTTGACCCCACAATGATGTAAGTAAGTGACAGCAAGCTTCAAGTGTTTCAAGGTGTTTAAATTGCCTTTTTCTAACCTTATAACTCTATAGGTGAATTCAGTTTGTGCGTTGTAGTCATTTGTTTGATAATGTGCAGACGTGTATTGTCTGATTATAGCAAGTCATTACTGTCATCAAAGCTATGAGCCAGCTAAAACTATTCCAACTATCGTGCAAGGCCAATACGTATAATATTTCACAAGATTTGGTGAATAGATTATAGCAACATTCAAGTTATTCAAGCATTAAGAGACAAGTGTGGCACATATGCATCGTGCAAAATTCTGAATGAATTGTTTTAATATCCAGTTGGTTGGTTCATTGGTCAAACTGTGTAAGTCACCGTGTACAGTTGGTAAAATGTTTTTCAAAGACTCTAACCCAAAACTTTTGACCCCACTAAAATCTGCTTTAGCACAGTGTTGGTGTATCCCAGAAGTGATCGTATCATGACTCCCAAGGTGCAGCTTTAACGACTGGGAGTACTTGAAGGACTTTTTTTTTTTACAATGTAGAAAATAGTACAATAGCTCAGTGGGGAATAATAAATATTACTGCAATAGGTTATGTTAGGTTAGTTTATTTGCCATTTGTAGTTGAAAGCCACATCACTCAAAGCGCAACAACCGCATAACAATAGACTTAAATAGCAGATGACGTATTGACGCTGTGAAATAAACAAGCTAGTAAAGAAGAAATAGCTCAGATATGAAGGTGTTATATCAAAGTTGAAAATGCACTGTTCAGTCTTGTAACAACTTGTGGGAAGAAGCTGTTGCAATGATTCTTAAGAGAGAATTTGAAGCAGAGTTTAAATATTTTGGATTATTTACAATATTAGTCTTTATTTACTACAGTTTCACATGTTCTCTTCCTACTCAAGAAATGATTAATTGGGTTACTAACTGTGAATTGGATCCCTTTTCTTGTGCAATTAGCATGGCGAAGACCTAGCATTAACATTCTGTAAAAAACCCCAAAAAAACACATTATAATTTGACCACACACTGCAAAATCACATCGCACTATACATACACAGTTAATCTGATGCTAGCCAGACAAGGTTCACTTGACATTTTTACAATTTCAAGTCATTTTTAGATATTATTAGAGCACATAAATTCCTCATGCTGAAATGTTCTCAACCTAATCACCAAAAGTCTTAGCCCTCACATGTAATTATCACTAATGGGACTTGCATTCCCCGCATTGGAAGGAGGCAGTCCCCCTAACCGTCCATGGCCTTTTCCTCCGACACATAAACACATGTGTAGTTCTTGGTATTGCTTTTATTACAGCTCTCAGTGGACTTGCTTCTTTATTAGTGGCCCGTCGCCCGCTGGCTGCCTCTAAACCTGGCAACATTTGGTCAAACCCAGGAGAGCACGGCTCAGGCATCCATAAATGTAATGATTGTTGCGTTGCGTTTTCCCTTGTAGAGTGTAAAAACAGCAGTGACCAATGACCTCCAAAGAACATTTGTGTACAGTCAGGTCTAAGAGTCAAGCATGTAGTATAAGCAGTATAAAGGAGACATGAAAACATAGTATTTAACACATTTTCAATTAGCAATGTAAATATTAGTATCATAGGGTTTGTAAAATTACCTTTATTCATCAAGTACACACTAGTTGTACTACCACAGCAAAAGACGGTAGTGGGACTTAACCTGTCAAACCAATCATGGCCCTAATTAACTGTTTATTTGGCCTCACCATTTAAAGTAATGTTATATTTTAATTTAAGGAAGCAATATATAAAAAAAAAGAAAAAAGTTGGTACAAGGAACACAATGCCATAAGTTTAAATTGTTTAAAAGTGCACCATATACGTCACCTGGAGCTGTTATTATATGCCAGGAATAGTACACAGTATGACTTCGCCAGGCCAATTACACGTTAGATCTGTGGAGAGGTGGTCCCATTTTCCCAGCATACTTTTGAGCCATAAAAACATTGGATAAATGCAAGATACAAAGGTTTGCCATAAAACTGTGAAACATTCCTGGCAAAGCAACACGCACCTCTGCAGCTGTAATGTTATTCAAATTTTAATGTTTAATACAGCCAACTACTTTCTATTATATTACATTCCATCCAGTGTCAAAACAACCATGACCTCTCCCTCTACCCAAACTGGCACCCATTTCACCACCGGCCCCACCACGGCTGCAAACGGCCCAGTCGCCCCCTCACTTAACCGTAATCTCACCCGCGGTATTGGGAATTCAATAAAAACAACATTCACTGGATCTTTCACTTTCAACCAAATTATAGGGTTGGGGTTGGGGCAGGGGGGGTGAGACGGTGGTGAGGGGAAACGGGTGAGTGAGGAGGGGGTGAGAGAACAGGCCTGAGTTATGGCCACAAACTATCCACTAATGGAGCAAACTCACACTCATCCATGATTTGTGAAGGGTCAAAGGTCGTGCTGCAGCTCTCCTGGTCCAAGAAGCCATTTATCCCCCCCCCCCCCCCTATCCTTCACTGGGCTTCCATTAGTCCAAAATGGTAAGGCCTGTTCCATTTTGACATCCTCAGGGAATAATGTCATGATTCCCAAGAAGTCCGTCGTCACTCTTTCTCAACCTCCAACCGAATTGTTACGATTTCCAATAGTGTTGTCAAACAAATAGAAGCCGTTATGAAAGATGGATTGGTTCATTTCACACCTCCTTCTTGTTAAAATGTCCCCAGTTCATTGTCCAAAGCATTAATATCAAGTACAAATAAAAATAGCTGAAACAGTGCAACAACACTGTCTGTCTGTATTTACTGGAAACATTGCCAAAAGTTGCTAAATGCATTACTACAGAGGACTAAGATTTATTTAAAATGTACAAAACATAATACAGCTGGTTTGAATCAATTTTAAAGGCACTGTGCAACTTTTCTGGTGGAATATTCTTTGGAATATTCCAGACTATGACGAATGACAATCTTCAAGGAAAAAGCAGTAGACAGTACAGTTTAGATCAGAGGGGCTCCTACACAATAAAAAATGCTGTTGTTTTTCAAAGTATAACCATTTCTAATTGAATAAATGCAACATAGATAAGTTTGCCACACTGTGTAACATTATAGGGAAAAAAAAAAAAACACATCTCCATGGACACAGGCAGGGAAGTTACATAGTGCACCTTTAAGATTGAAAAAAGAGGCAAAACACCCATCTTGAGTTATGACCAGAAATCTGCTAATGGACCAAACTCACACTCACCTGTAAATTGTCAAAGAGTCAAAGTTCATCCTAAAAGCTTACAACACAATCGTTTATTTCGACCGCATTCACTCGGCTTTCTTCTCCCCAAACTCGCAGGCCATTGTGGGGTTGGGATCCTCAGAGGAACGCAGTAATGATTCATGGAGTGTGAAAACGAGCATCTTTAATTCACAGCTCTCCTCTGCTTTGTGCTTGTGTGACAAATTCCATTTTTTTCTTTCTGAAATTATAGTTCTGAGCCTGGAGCCATTAAAAATAAATCATCTCACAACTTTTTAATGGGAAATATCAAAAGCCGGGCTCGTAAAGTGCGCTCCCATCTGCGGCCCGACCCGTGGGTGGAGATGCAAAGGTTTGGACAAAAGTTCAAACGGTATCTCTGAGCGATTATAACAACGTACAATGTGATGAATGCTTCTATAAACCTACCATTAGTGAGACTGCAGCATGTTCCCCTATTGTTTGACTTACACTTAGCTATCAGATTGCTGTACATAAATTGTAATTATAACCCAGAATTTATAATGTGTGTATGGTTATGCTTCATTCTTGATAATGGAACCTGGCTCTCATTAGTTTACTGTGGGTCTTAGGTTAGAATAACATTTGGGTCTTTCATTTAGAGGTTTCTTCTGTAAATTTGAAGCATATTGAGCTTATGCTGACTTAAAGATGAAGCGGTTCAGCAGTTTACCAACTCAAATATCCAGTATACTTTTGTGTCATCAGGCAAGACCCCCAATTCAACCGCCTTGCCTAATATAAGTACTTTGTTAGGTGTTATTGGTTAATGTCGGTAAGAACTATAACGGTCTGATTGCGCAGATTGTCAACCTCCCTTCTGTCCGTCATCCCCAGGGCAGCTGTGGCCTCAGTAGTAGTTTCCCAGTGGAGTGAATAAATAATAAACAAATCTGTACAGCGATTTTGACTGTCTGCAAAAACTATATAAGACAAATGCTTGTGGCTGGCCCGGGAACGCCTTGGGGTCCCACCGGAGGAGCTGGAGGATGTGTCTGGGGTGAGGGAATACTGGGAGTCCCTGCTTAGACTGTTGCCACCGCGACCCGGCCCCGGAAGAAAAATGGATGGATGGACAAATGTTTGAACTTACCAGCACAGAATTTTCAAGATGGCTTCCAATACTCATGTGGAATATTACAAATCATGTTTACACTTCCTTCTTACAGATATACTATGTCACTTTTCTGGTGGGGGGTCCGCTACCAGCTGCTTTTCTCCATGGAGATGTTATAGCTTTGGCTAGAATGTTTCACAGAAAGGCTATAAACATTTATGTGTAAAGTATTTATATGTATGTGTTCATATTTATCAAAAATAGCCGGAAGAACAGTACATTTTCATTGTGAGAAGGGTCTCCTTTCAACAGATCTGACCTGTAACTTGGCTAAATGTCATCACCTGCTTGTCTTCATGAAGATAAAACACTTAATGCTATACTATAGAATATTCTAGGCAAAGTAATGACATCTCCATGGAGACAAACAGGTGGCAGATCATCTATTAGAAACTTTACACGGCGCATCTTATCATCACCCTACACATCTAAGAAATCTAAAATTGCTCCTCGGTATTGGCTTAGTATTTTGGTCTCTGTTAGTCCAGGCCAAAATCTGCTCAAAAACTCACTTCCCCAGCACATTCACTGAATCCTAACCCAATCTTCACATCTGCACTTTGAGCCAAGCCAATCAATCCAGCTCCAAAACAGCCCTAGATTGAAATCGCGTGAGTTTTGAATTCCTCCACCCTTCCTGTGTGCCATCAGGTAAGTACTCCCCGTCTCGTTTAGAGAGGGGGGCAGGGCGGTCTGGATGTTTGGATGAAGAGAGAAAAGGGGGGGTGTTGATGGAGCCAAGCCTGAACGAGGTTGGGTTTTGGGGGGGTAATGAAAATCAGAAACAGCTGGTGGTTCTCAGCGGCTGGAGATGGCGTCACTGCTCTGTAGCGTACACCATTAAGACAGAAGATCCAGAACTTATTATACGAACCATAGACATACTTTGTACTTTTACGATCGCACATCTTTCATAACTGATCATTTTATCTTATGTGCAGAGGCTAAACGGTGTCTTGCAGGAATCATTATTAAGCTAGGTTTGCCTTATGTTTCCCCAATGAGCTGTTGGAAGTCTTCTTTGGCTGGTGAAGATGCGTTTGGTCCAAGGGCTACGCTACACCCGTTCATTTACCATGCACCGGGGAGCCGTGTTACCAGACCCACGCAGACTGAAGAGGGATCACTGGCTGCGATTTTGGAGGGATGAGACAAACCTGAGAGTTAAGTGGAAGAAAGTGTTTTGTCCTAGAATAACCTAAAGTACAGGTCTCGCAAATGCAGAATACATCTACTCTTGAATCACTCAGCAGAACGAAATATATAACGACAAATTGGTCAAACTGACTTGTTGATTCCTCTCAAATCTACAAAGTTATCAGCCACCATTTTGGTTTGACTTGAACAGACCATGTGTTTTCCTGAAAGGTTAATCTGTTAATCACACCCCCTTGGAAATTGAGGAGGCAGGATACAATTTCTGTCTCTGTAAATTATAGTAAAAGTGTGTAGTCCTGGCTGGCCAAGTAAATTTGTTCATGGGCCAGGCACCATTTTAAGGACTTTTGATTATTAAAAAGATATAATATTTTGTTAAGAAACTCTTCTAATTTGTATCACTTTGAAACCTGCAGATGGAGACTTTAATTTCTTAACTTAAACAAAGAACTTAAGAATATAATAAAGATGAAACAACAAAGGTCATAGGTCAAGCTCTGCCCCCAGAATCTGGTCATATCAATTAAAGGCCCTATGTTACACAAAATGGATTCTTGTGAGCTTTAAGTAATGTTATAACGTTGTTACCATAAAGATACTTAGAGTTGTGTTTTGTTTCATTCACATGTTTGAGTAATCCTTTATTATCAGTCTGTCTACATCTCCAAAGCTCAAAATGCTCTGTTCCACCTTGTGATGTCATGCAGTGGTAGTTTTCGAGTTAACAGCTACATTTTAATTTAGTTCAGTAGAGATTGGCAATTCCAGGCTGAAATTATCCAAATGATTCTAGTGAAGGTCTATGGAGTTTAAAAGACAGCAGAGCACTTCCTGTATTATCACATGACATCACAAGGTGGAACTGGGTGTTTTCTGTTTAAGAGAAAAACTCAGCCTAAATATGCAGGGTTTGAGGTGTGAAACATGTGTGAATGAAGCTAAACACAACTCCAGATATGTTTTTTTTTTTAAAGGAAACAACATTATAACAGAGATAAGAAAATAGCATAATATGAGCCCATGGATGTGACATTAATTTGATACTAAACTGACATTCTTAACTTCTAAAGAATATTTTGTAAGATGGTATGAAAACTTTCCATAACTAAATCATTTGAGCTATTTCTGGGGCAGATTAATTCAAGTAAATATGTTCAGTAAATTGAAATGTCTTAACACAACATTGCACCTCCCTTCACTCCTCACTGTCCCCGTATCGCTTACCATCTACACCCAAAATAGAAGCAACATGGACCCAAATATTTTCCCTTTTCAGACAGGAGATGATAGAATGATTCCTGAAACCCAAACTTGTCAAAATACCCGTGAGGAAATACACTTGGATGTTTGTATGTGTCCGAGTAAATGAAAAACTTTGATGCAAACTTTGGGACAAAAGCCATCTTTGTCCTGGGCCTATCTGCGCGGGATGCTTAGATAAACAGGCATTCTTCAGAGTGAGATGAAAGAGGAGGAGGGATGATAAGATCTGACCCTAATTATATGGGGGGGATATAGAGCAGGGGAGGGGGAGGGGCTGTGGTTCTTCATAGAGAAACACAGAAACTCATTTTAGAAAGGCTGAGATACAGGTATCAGTCAGGAAAGACATCAATGAATCCAGTTTGAAGTGAGAAACATAATACTATGAATGGGAATTTTTATGTTTCATTCTGTCTTGCTCGAATTAAGAGTAGTTAAAGGTGCACTGTTTAACTTTTTTCTTGCGGTGGTGGTCAGGACCCCTTCTTGTTTCCGTGGAGATGTTTTTACTTTAGCTTGTTTTACGTTATAGCATCTCGCTTCTATTCAATTGCAGATATTTGTATTGCTCAAAAATACATTGAAAACATGCATTCAGCTTCGAGTGAGCTCACCTCTCCACAGATCTAACGTGTAACATGATGTGGTGGAAAGCAAATCATGTTAAGAGTAAGCTCACCTCTCCACAGATCTGACTCGTAACATGGTTTGGTGGACAGAAAATGTTTCTACCTGCAAAAATATGATAATTTAGCAGGTATATGTTTGTGTATTATGTTTATGAACAAATCAATTTAAACTAGTTCAGCTCTAATATATTTTAGCTTTTCATTTCCAGATTGCAAAACAGAATATAATAAGAGAGAGAATAAATTTGGTCATTTATCCAGGGCTATTTATAAGCTTCTTTTACACATAATTATTTCCATTTCAACAGAACAAAAGACAATGAACTACTCATCTAAAGCATTTTAATTTCACACTGATAGCACTATTTTGTGAGTCATATATCTAAAGTAGACCCGATTGTCTTCCTGTTTTGATTAATCTCTGATTTGTACTCCCTGAAGGCTCATCCTGGCAACAGTTTGGAGATCAGTTGTAATGTGTTTACAGCTAATGGCTCTAAAAGTGTCCGCATGTTCTTTTGAGGAATGCGTAAACTACAGCTGGGCCACAGATAATGCAAACCTCTGTCCCGTGTGCGCAGTTTAAACAGTCACAAAATGGTTTATTAAATGTGCTAAATAAAGCTGGAAATGAGTCTTTACTGTGTCATTAAAAGGCCCTTATTACGTGATTTTCTGATCTATCTGTTGTCTCCTCATCAAAAACATACCTGGAGTTGTGTTTTGTTTCATCCAAATGTTTAACACTCAAATCCTACACTCTGCGTTCTTCTCTCAAATGGAAAACACTCTGTTCCACTTTGTGATGTCGTGTGGTAATACAGAAAGTGCTTTACTGTGTTTTTAAACTCCACACACCTTCATTAGAATCATTTGGATCTTTTCAGCCTTCGAATTTCCAATCTCTATTAAACAAGTAGTAAAATTTAGCTGCTAACTTGAAAATGTACCACTTTATGACATCACAAGGTGGAACAGAGCATTTTGAGCTTTGGAAATGTAGACAGACTAATAAAAGATTACTCAAACATGTGTGAATGAAACAAAACACACCTCCAGGTAAGTTTCTGTATGACCTTGTTGCATAAATAATACAATTTTAGATTCAACTGTTTCACATTCTCAATAAAAATGGCACTGATTAAAAGAAAGACAGAAAAAATAAAGAAAGGCAAATGTATTGGCTTTAACATGCAAAAATATAACGGAGTTGCACATTGTGATCGATCAATGTAAGATTTTTTTAAACAGAGCATCCTTCTTATACTGAGATCTGTTGCATTTCTGTCTTGATCACCAAAGCTGTTTTAAATTGTCTATTGGCACTTTTCTCTTTGTCAATCTGAAAGGAATCCCTCTCTCTTGAGTTTATCAGCAGTGCATGAGATTAGATTAGACCAGTGCGTAAATTGATGTTAAACGCAGACACCAGAACCCTGAAGAAACCCATCAACACATTAACTTTGCGAAGTGACCATAGTTCCTTCTCCTGCACAGTGAAAGGTATAATCAAGAACCTACAGTAAAAGCTGGAGTAGCCCATTTTAAGAGTGCCATTGGAATTAAACCAGCAAACTTTTCAATTTCAAGAAACCTAATCAGACACAAACATGCAAGACACTAAACTACCTTAATTACATTTGACATTCTGACTTTTGAATCCCGGTCCAGTTGGAAATCCCTCTACCCATTAAAGTTTTTTATTAAGGTCTTAGTCACTTTTAACTAGAGGTAAAGTTAAATAAAGCACTTGATAAAAATCCGATTGCATGCGGGGATGGACAGAAACTGGCCCAGGAAGAAACGAACGCAATCGTTTAAAGTTACAAAACAGGAACCGCAATACTACCACTTTCACTTGAACTACAACATCTGCTTTAAAACTGGTAATTTAAGAGGAAAAACAGTTCTATGCCATCTGTAATGCAAGAGTTCCTAATGTGAATAAGATCGGTCACTGTTTGTAATGCTGTGTACCGTTGGGTTGCTAGGTGATTCGCTCTGATCTAAAACATCTTATAATGAAATGTGTGGAGGCTGGTTTTGGGAATTTGTTTGATTCACGAAATAAAAGTCATAGGTATGCAAGCCAAAAACATCTTTACTAAATGACATGAGAAGTTACGTAACACTGTTTGCTGTACTTATACTGTATGCGTATTATATAAAAAGCTATCGGCCAAACGTCCTTGTCAAAGTCTGAGATTGCAGAAGCTAAGCAGGGCCGAGCCTGGTTAGTACTTGGATGAGAGACCGCTTGGAATTCCAGGTGCCACAGTGGGGCGCCAGTGGCAAAAATTATGTTCTTAGGAAAAGCTCTATACGTACATTGCCTAATATGAAAGTGGTGATAGTGTGAATGTTGGTGGCGGTTGGAGGGGCCAATGGCACAGATTGACAGCCTCGTTTCTGTCAGTCTACCCCAGGGCAGCTTTGAGTGTCTGGAAAAGCGCTATATAAGACTAAAGCGTTATTATTAATAAGCAACTTGTGAAAACCTAACCTCCATGTATGTACTGCATCGTTTCTTATGTATATAGACCAATGTTTCTCAACCAGGGGTACAGGGACCTCTGGGGGTACATAAGCATTTGTCTTTGTTGCACATTTTAAATTCTTGAGAATGTTCATGTTGGATAATTTTGGCATAGATTGTATTAAAACAAGATAATATTATTGGCAATGTACTAGTCTCCAGATTTATTTTTACAAAAGAAACTGGTAAGAAAGTATTGAAAATTACATACTATGATCATGTTATCGTGACAACACTAGTGGGACTTGCTATTCTCGTAGTCCATTGTGAAGGTGCAGATTTAGAGTCTTAACTGTTCTTCATCTGGATTAGACCCCATCTCATTATTTTATCTAAGTTCCGTCTCTTTCAACAATGCATAAACCACTTCATGCTCTACTGTATTTTTACCTGAAATACTATAAACTACCATGCCGTAGCAAATACTTCTAGTGCCCCACTGTCACATTATTACAAAATCAAGTTAATTTGTGTGGCCCCTTCTGAGTCCATCTGGTACAAGCTACAAGTTAGAGGTGGATAACATAATTATATAAAATCTAATTGTGTTCAGACACTGTGACTATCTGCCAATTTTAGAGGGACTATTATGTTGTCATGATCTGATATTATGTGTTTAGTTCAGAGTTGACACATTGTGATGCTCTTGTAACTGTTTATGTGTTATTGTTCATGTAAGTGCTTTGGTATGTGACACTTGGTTGTTATGCCGAAAAGTTAATATGAAGTTTTTATTTGTCAGTTTCAATTATTTTATTTATTTATTTTGTTGCGACCATAGATTGTATATTTAAATAGACATAGCTAAGCTGTTAGCTGCTGTGCTCTAAATAAGACGTGAGCATGTGGGCGCTTCTGGCTCCGTCGACTCTAATTCACTTTACACTGGAAAACTTTTGCCTTCTCTCTGTAACTGCTGCTGTCCTGCTTGTTATTTTGGTCTTAAAATGCTCGTATTAACCCACTCTACATGATCCTGGTATTTTTATTTCACTACTGTGTCCGCAACTCAAGATATGAACATTAATATCAAACAAATCAGGCACTTTCTTTCTCCAACGTTGCTCCTGCTACCGTTAGCAACAGGTTTGATTGACACCGTTGCTAAATGCCCACTCCCTGCTAAACCAGGGCAGGAAGGGGCATTCCCTTCAACAACCTCACTCCGGATTGGCTCTTTAGTTGCTATGATATTTGAGTTCGGAATTCTTCTATACAGTCTATGGTTGAGACTTCTATTGATTTGCTCTTGTTCTCGTGTGAGTTACATTCTACAAGAAAATCTGCATGTTTCCTTACGCCAAAAAACTATATTATATTGTAAGAGGGCGTTTCTGTATAATAGTGCCCTGTGTAACTTTTTTAGCGGAGGATCTATCACTTGTTTGTTTTCATGGAGATGTTGTTATTTGGCCTCGAATGTTCCACAGAATGACCTTAAACTTATTATATCCATGGAGATAAACAAGCAAAGTAAGAATATTTTTAATTGTGGTGAATTTTGAGCAATAAAACCAAACATTAACACCTTTAATGCAGCTCTATAGATATGAATGAGTTGCCATAGCGCCCACCCAAATTGAGAGTTTTATCAGACAAAAGACTAAACTACATCCTTCAATCTACTTCAAATACAAGTAACACAGATATTCACCTTGCGATTTAAACCATTTATTTCAACATTGTATTTTCTTTTTACAGTCCTGACCTTTATAAAATGCCTAATCTGGTTGAAAGCGTGGCTCAGCTGCAGTTATCAGCCTCTTTTTAATGACACACACTCACTTGTGGAGAGCGGAGGAAAATTTACCAGCCCAGAGTCTTGTAAATCAGGGCTTGAGCCAATCCCCAACTGTAAAACACTTTGAGGCGCACTGTAAAAAGAAAAAAACAACAACTAATCAAGCGTCCAATGCGGGTGTGCCAGAAGGAGGGATGAATGGAGAGATAAGACCTAAATATCTGTGTTTACTTAAGCTTTTTGGTAAGCTTCCCAAACAGCTGAGAACCATCGTACAAAAGGTCAACAGGTTACAATGGAGAGTGGCTTACATCATATACAATAAAAGCAGGAATGCACTCAATACGGGTTGGTCTAAAACGTTTTCTCTCGCTCCATATGGATTTAACATGGATCAGGGCAGCCAATCAGAGCCGTCCTAGGGTCTTTTGTCAGATAGGCCTGTGTATTCAGTGGACCACAAAGTCTAAACACACACATGCACGCAACATCACACACGCTATTATTATTATTAGAACAAGCTCCAGATTCTGCCCCTATGCGCTGTTTCTTCTTCAAAAGCCCCTCATCAAACTGTCATTTTGGACTTGTACTTGAGCCCCTAATATGTAATCAGTCTGCTGGCTTTTCATCACAAATTCTACCACATGGATTTCGAAGTCAACATGTCAGTCTCGATCATTTGTGCATTTAGTTTTCGAAAGGGATCTCATGTTTTGCAGCAATTTTTAGTATAATAGTTGACATTCACGCAGAGCCATTTTAATATGGGATAATATATTTCACTTAAATAGGTACACATGCTATGATACAAGGTGCAGTATAATGATATTGACTAAAATGCAATGCAACTTTGGGCAAGGCACTTCACAAACCTTGCGTACATGGCTGTGTTGTGTTTGGTGGTAATTGGATTAGTGTCTTGCTCAATGACGCTCCAATGATAGGTGTAGGAATCAAACTGTCAACGCTCCTGTTTTTGGCAGTGTGCGGATTTTACATTTGATATGCAGACCAATTTGAATTCATTTCTTAAAGCAGAACTATTACGAAAAATTTACTTTTCAGCGGTTTTAACCATGTCATAGTTGTTTCCCTCTCTCATTTACGCAATCAAAGTTGTGTTTGGGGAGAGTTAAATGCTTATTTTCAAGAAGCCATACTGCTGATCAACCCCCGTTTTCATCGCCACTGGCATACGCCCACTGCTATGTACTTACTTTGTTCTTCTTGTTCTTTTATTTTCTTAATCAGTGCTCGTCATGGTAAAGAAGGAGCTGAGTCAAAAGGGAAAGCTCTCGATTTACCGGTCAATCTATATTCCTACCCTCACCTATGTTCATGAGCTTTGGGTAATGACCAAAAGCACAAGACTGTGGATACAAGTGGCCAAAATGAGTTTCTTTCGCAGAGTGGCTGGGCGCTCCCTTATAGATAGGGTGAGGAGCTTGGTTACATGGGAAGAGCTGGGAGTAGTGCCACTGTTCCTCCATGTTGAGAGGTGTTCCTAGGGAGGTGTTCCGGGCATGTCCCAGCGAGAGGAGGTCTCGGCGAAGACTTAGGACACGCTGGAGGGACTATGTATCTTGGCTGGCCTGGGAATGATTTGTGGTCCCACCGGAGGAGCTGGAGGATGTGTCCAGGCTGAGGGAAGTCTGGGAGACCCTGCGTAGACTACTGCCCCTGCGACCCAGTTCCAGATAAGCGGAAGAAAATGCAAAATGGTTAATCAGTGATATGTGTAGGATTTGGCAGCGTCACGTAGACATTATTGGTACAAATGAAAAAAACTTGCTAGTGCGATGTGCTGATATACATAAAAGGGGCCAACTGCTCTATAGCTCTTTGTTGTGATGCTGTTTACGGCGACGTCAGCTTCCATTGGACACCACGGTTTTGTAATGTGGATGTCAGTGGACTTGTTTATTTTATTAAGTAATTTTAGATTAATGTTCCGATTTAAACATAATGACCCATGGCTGTTATGGATAATAACTTTATAGCAGACACAAGCACAATAGATCTTCTTTAACTCTGTCAGGGCAAAAAGTGTAAGCTGCAGGGTTGAGAATGAAGTCACATATTCATAAGAAAAGATATAAGAATTTGTTAATGACTGGCAACTTATCTTCTACATCTCACCAAGCAACACATTATATATCAGCATATTAGTGCAGTGTTTCTAAAACTGTCAAAATGTGTGTTTCTGTCTTTGGGTTAGTAATGGTTGAGAACTACTTTATTCCTGTTTAGTCTCATTTTAGACCTGGTTTAGGCTTAATTTAAAGCTGGTAAAGCTTTAAATTAAGCGAGTGGTGGTGGAAGTATTTGATTTTGTTATTTAACAAAAAAGTATCACATGAAAACTTCTACTTAAGTAAAAGTGTTAAGTACCCGTTTGAAAATGTACTTAAAGAGCAGAAAGTAAAAGTATTTTGCACACATTTTGAGATCTAATAAAGCTTCAAATGTAATGATTTTGATACAGATTTGTGCTGAATTTTGTTCAACAGAAAGAATTGTAAAGATTTTTTCCTAGGTGTTTTTATATTTATGTTTTTGTTTGCTCCAACTATGCACATGTTAAAAATAAATCCTCAGCCTTTTCAGCACCTCTCAAACAATGCTAAAAAATACTTTCACTTTTCAGTCATTTCAAAAAATGTAGTGGAGTAGAAAGTACAGATATCTTCCCTCAAATGTGGTGAAGTAAAAATAAAAAGTATTCCTTTAAATCTACTTAAGTACAGATACCTCAAATGTTTACTTATGTGCAGTTCTTTACTTACATTTGCATTTATCCCACTCTGAATCATAAGAAGAATTGCACATTGCCATAGCTTTTCTTCACCACGAATGAATTCTCTAGAAACTTATAAGATACAACAAGGATTCTGACCCACGCTTCATGAATCATTTCGACAGCTCGAATTTTATGATATCTGATATTGTCCTGGCTTATTTAAAGAAAAGTAAAGTCGTCTAAGTCATTATCCTATCGCTAAAATCCCGCTAAAGAAATGATTGATAAAAAATAATATACTATCAGTTATGCAGAAGGCCATTCCCTGAGTACATTCTCTCCTTATACCTCATTTGAAATCTCAGAGCGGGGGTGCAGTTTCACTTTTAGGGCTGAGTGCTATGAATCATTGTGGGTTCCCAGAAACACACTGCTTTATATAAAATGTTATTTACGTTTCGGATGTCAAGACTTCCTTATGTGCGGCGTTCAAATGGATGCACTCCGAGATGGCTCCTGACAGTTGGTTTTGTTCTTTCACATCTGCGGCCTACACGCAGCTATAGCCCTGATTTGTTTTGGGTGCGGACCAGTAGATTATGACACAGGATCAGAAGTGATGGAGGTATTCCTCTTCCTATAGCTCTCCTCACACGCTCTGCTTCTTCTTTCATACACTGATTGCTTTATGTTTTTAAAGAATGCTGCGATAGTTTCGGAGAGCCTTATGCGTTACAGATGTTTGCGGTTGTTTCCGTGGAACAGATAAAACAAGATCCAAGGTTTCATCTCTGCCTGAAATAGCACTACACTTCACGGTTTTATTTTTGACACATTTGATAAGTTATTCTGCATACTTTTGATATTTGTTTACCTTCTGCCTTAAATACAATGTAAATATAGGAAATATTGATGGAAAAAAGCATGGAGTTAATGGCATAATAGGCATTGAACCTTGGTCCTAGTCGGTGTAATATGGTCCTTTGGCGTTATTATATCTATTGTGTTTGTGTTTACTATATTGTTATAATTTATGACACCTGTTGATTATTATGTTGTAATTTGCACATTTTAAATCGCAAAGTTCTTCTAAAACGACTTCCGCTGACTTATAAAACTGTGGTGCCCCATGCGAGCTGACGTCACCTCTTTTTAAAAAAATTGTTCCAGAATTACTATGTGCACTGCTTAATCCTGCACGTCACTGATTAAGAAAATAAAACCGAAGATCGAAGTATGCAGCAGTGGGCCTGTGCTGGTGGTGGTGAAAATGGGGATTGATCGGCAATAAGTCATCTTGAAAAGTGATTAAAAATTGCTGAAACATGCACAAATCCTTCCAACAAAAACTTCGAGAGGGTCAGTGAGAAGGGAAAAAACTACAACATGGTTAAAAGCTCTGAAAAGTGACATAAAATAGCTTCTTCTTTGTTTATTTAGACTAATACATGTCACAGATGACTGCAAATAACACAAATTGCTTGATCTCTAATATTCAAAGTGAACTATTGAACCATATATCTGTCAAATTGAATGACATATTGGCATGTATCACTTACTTAAACGACCTTTCAAGCTCAGTCAGGCAATAGTTTGTTGAATTGTTTGATGAAAAGCACAAACCCAACAAACTGTACTGTATTTTCACTTCAGCACATGTTTAGTTTTAAAATATCAAAACAAGTGAAACGCTGCATTTATAAATAAATAACTACAGACATAAAGTTAAACAATGCATGATATTTCATCCAACTCTTTACAGAATCTGACTTTTAGTTTATGCAAATGTCACAGAACCACTGTGTATTTGCCCATACGCGCACAGACCTATTGTTGCATTTGCCAAACTGAATTATCTGAAACATGAACCAACTAGCCTGTATTTATTAACCAAACCGATCCTTTGGAAATCCCTGATAATCATCTCAAAGTCGCCTATAGCCGCTTCACAAACACTTCAAATGGAGCACACATTGCCTCATCACAGATCAAAGTTTGAAACAATGGAAAAAGATGGATCACACCCACAATTCAATAAATGCACAGGCTTAGTGAGGAAGGCCCGTCATCCATCTTGTTACAAAATCTCAGCCATTTAAAGATGCAGTGTGTAACTTTTGTTGCTTGCTTGTCTCCATGGATGTTATGACTTTGCCAGGAATGTTCCAAAGTATGACATTAAACTTGTATATCTCTATGGAGACAATCAGGAGACTTCAACAAGCTAAGACCAAAAACACACACAGTTGAATAAATACATGTTAGAGAAGTTTATCACCACATTCAATTTGAAAGCATCTCTATGAATCAGGGACTCTCACTAGAAAAGTTACAGAGTATACCTTTAATCTGCTGCATGTGTAACCAATGAACTACACTATAACATTTAAGAAGCTGCATAAGAAAACAGTGAAGTGAAGCGTGTAATTTTCCGACAGTAGTTCTTTGGATAAGCAGCAGACACTGTGTGAATAAACATTTTGTAAGGAGCTGAGAGACTTATCTTTCACAGTATTGTTATTATGTTGTTTTGCACACTTATACAAAATACGACTCATATTGCATTCTCTGTTTGAATGCCTGTGTTCAAGCCAACATTGTTAAACCCTGTTTCATAAGACACAAGGCTTTCAGCAACTTGTTTTATTGCACTCATATGGAAACGGGAGCTTTGTAAGCAAATTGTAATTATTTCATGTAACACTCCTGCATGTCAACATTTTACTTTGTGAGCATACAATTGTTTGCTTGGGACTGGCACAAGGAGTACACAAGTTTGTTTACTCTTTGTGGATGGAATAACAAGTTTTGTGGCTGGAATAAAAACTAGACTAGTAAAGTTTTGTTAACTACAGTGGTGGCTCCCAACATTTTTTTTTGTTTTTTTGTCTTGAGTACCTCCAAAGTGTCTGTTTACTAATATTGCCCAGTTAATACACTCAAACTTCAGGAACTCCACCTTTCTTTAAATATGAAATCATTGTACGTCCCTGGCTAGTGCTTACACACCCATGGTTGGGAAACAGCTTGAAACATGAAGCCTGATGTATAAGAATGAATAAGGATCCAGGTGTGGTTAGAACATTAAGTGCTGTCCATTAGAAATACATTAAACACTGCTGTAATGTGATAAACTGAGCGGTCCTATGACAGATCCCTGGGGTACTCCGTGCGCAAACTTTGCTCGAGTATTTCAACCTAATTATCTCTCTTTGGCAGATTTAAAGGTAACAGGCCTGAAATGCATAAAGCTAAGTGCTGAGTGCAAATGTCAGCTGTGACAGATGTGTCCCTAGAGTCACATGGGGGAGTCCCAGCTTTGAAACATCTGGATTAAGAAGCAACTTATTGGAAAGGATTTGACAGTTACACAACAATTCAACCTGCAAATATAGTCATTTTCCCTCTGGGTTTGTGTTTCCTTGGAGCCCTAGGTGTCTCTTGCCCAATTTAACACACCTCCAATCTGTGACTAATCAACAAAGACAGTTACACAAGCCTCAACGTGTTGCCAGTTTTGCAATCAAAGTTAACAACCTCACACAAAAGGTTCACTCAAACTCCAAGCAGCAGTTTTATGAGCTTTATTTATCAGAGGTAAAACAACATAATCTAATTTGAAAGCCGTAGTAAGTAACTTTCTTGTCGAAAATAGACTAGAATAAAAGCATGTTGTTTTCCATTTGGTTGTGCACTGAAAACATGCATCCTTACTAAGAACAGGCTTGTGTTTCAACAAATCTGACTCTTATTTGGCCTGGAGGAGGGCCTCTTCCTGCTTATTTCTTTAGTAACGTTGTTCCTTGGGGTATAATCTGCCAGAATGTGGCATAAAACCTATATATCTTCACAGAGACGTATCCAAAGTATGGTTTCAACTTCCATGGAATCATACTGGTGACGCGTTACCTCCAGAGAGTTACATACTGTACGTAAAGCATTTAATATCTTGCTTTATATTTCGTTTTGCCTTATTTTTATTTTTATTTACTTGCTACATTGAAAATAACACATGATTACCTTACATTACCATACATTCATTAGATTTTTCCCCCTTAGAATGTAAAAATATAAAAAGATGATCCAATACACAAATATCTATGCAGTATTTCATTCCAAACAGTGACAGTATTTTTAACATACAACATTTAACATTTATAACTTGTACAGAGAGATTAACCCTGGTAAATTGGTGATTGGGGTTTTCGCAGTGTCACAGCTCCCCCAGTGCTGCTGCTGCTGCCTGTGGTAAAGCTGCTTAGGCTCACTGCCAGAAAACTATCACAACAGCTCCCAGGTTTGTCACGCAGCACGTTCAACCATCAGGGGAGGTCATTTTCAAAATGGACATTCTTATGAGTTTTATTTTTCCACTTGTCTCAGCCCTGGTGCAGGTAGTACTCATTCTGTTTGTTTTCTGTCAAGGAACACGACTCGAAGAGTTTATCTTCACGCTTTGAATTAGTTGGACAAACAAAGCAGGCCTCTCAACCAAACAGAACACAGGAATCTGTAGAGAGACTCAGTAAGATAATGATCGTGCAGGTAGGCTGTGTTTTTTCCCATGTGTTTATCTTCTCACAGTAATAGGCAACAACTGTTACCAACCTATATATATGTTTTATTCATTTTATTTTGATACTAGCGCAACCATCGCTCTCATTGCAACCATATGGGCTTTAGATATAAATTGTAATTCATCAATTCACCTAAAACTGCCTGTTTGGAAGATGGAAGAAAGCAGAGACAATATATAACACAGTACGCAAATTAAAGATTTTAAAGGTCCTATATTACGCAAAATTGATTCTTGTGAGCTTTTAGTCATGTAAGAATGTTGTTCCTTCATCAAAAACATACCTGGAGTTGTGTTTTGATTTATTCACTCAGTAATCCTACAATATTAATGTGTCTAGATGCTCTGTGATGTCATAAAGCGTTAGGTTTCAAGATAACACCTACTTTTTACCTTTTGTTAACAGAGATTGGTAATTACAGGGCTGAAATTATCCAAATTATTCGATTGAAGGCGTATGGAGTTTACACACATGACATCATAAGGTGGGACAGGGTGTTTTCAGAGAAGAACTCAGCCTAAATATGGAGAGTTTGTGTGTTAAATGTGTGAATGAAACAAAACACAACTCCAGGTCAGTCTTTGATGAGGAAACAAGATTACAACATAGATGATAAAATATCCTAATAAGGGCCCTTTAAAGAAGCCTAATTATCAACCTCCTCGCTGATAGACCGGAGCACTAACCACTCTGCCACAACACAACGCATTACACATAATACCCCATACACCCTTAATTCAGCTTTTCAATTTAAAAAACTATACTGTTCTTGCTTAGTTGACAGAAAAAATATATTAAATGCATCTAAAACATTCAGTGAGGGTCTAATTCCTTCAAAAATGTGAGAAATTTGCGAAACTGTACCAAAACATTTACACTGGCCCCTAACCTTCTCGCACCCTTATAACTATGTGGTGTTCAGAACTAGATACTCCTTCTGTTGTACTCCGTGTTTGCTCACAGTACTTATCTGAAGATTAGATTTCAAACATCTAGCAGCCATTTTGGGCCTATTTTCCAGGATTTATAATTGTTCAAAGGGTTGTGACACTGCATACCTGATTTGTAGTTGGTTACTTGGTTAAAATCGTGCTTCACTGTCGTTTAGGGAGGCCGGGGGAGCTTTTGACGTAGATTGGCGTGTCTACTGAGAACTGCAATGAGAACCAGACCAGAGTGAGGATAAAAAGAACAAAAAACGTTTTCAAGGGAATCCAGTTTCTGACACTTTCGATGGTCCGCAATTTAAAAACCGCACTCCCTACAACTGGTTAAGATACTTTATACTAAGATACTACAAGGGTCGGTACAGCGGGGGGAAAGATTAAACCGTCAAACTTAAAAAGGGGAATTTTGGCATGGGATTATTAAGACAAGGAAGAACTCTTAAAGGCAGTAAAAGCGGGGTCAGTGGAATCGTAAGTCATTAGGTTGGCTTTGTGGAGCATCCTTAACTTATTTCCAAGGGTGAGTGAGAATCCAAAAAAAGACTAGCCCCTATGTCTTGACAAGGTCCGACTTCCTGCTGTCCAAATGAGTGAATGTGTGTGAAAAGCGCATCTGGAAAATGAATCGCGACTCAAAATACCGGGATATTTCTAATTTTTAAAGGCCCTAAATCATAAAATGTGATGGCCTATTTGAAATATTTTTGGATAACTCGAAGGGTGAAAAAGAACAAGTATTTATTTGGGAGAGTTTGTTTCCTGAAGTGTTGTGACTGAGTGCATATCCCTTTGAAACGTCTACTGGCAGCTTTACTTGTTGGTTTGAACTAATACAGGTTTTCCATCTATTTTATCTTGTGTGAGTACACGTTAGTCCTGGACACGTCTAAAGTCTGTCTGTACTGGTTCAGTTCTGGTTCAGTTCTGGTTCAGACCTGGTTCAGACCTGGTTCAGACCTGGTTCAGACCTGGTTCAGACCTGGTTTAGTCCTGGTTTAGTCCTGGTTTAGTCCTGGTTTAGTCCTGGTTTAGTCCTGGTTCAGTCCTGTTTTAGCCCTGGCTCAGTCCTGGCTCAGCCCTGGCTCAGTCCTGGCTCAGTCCTGGCTCAGTCCTGGTTTAGACCTGGTTCAGAACTGGTTCAGTCCGGGCTTAATCCTGGTTCAGTCCTAGTTTAGTCCTGTTTTAGTCCTGGTTCTGTCCTGCTTTAGTCCTGGCTCAGTCCTAGTTTAGTCCTGGTTTAGTCCTGGTTCAGTCCTGGTTCAGTCCTGGTTCAGCCCTGGTTTTAGTCCTGGTTCACTCCTGCCCCAACCTGATTTGGTCCTGGCTGAGTCCTGGTTTAGTTCTGGTTTAGTCTTGAACATTAAAACCTGTCTTTTTTGTCTTTTTCCCACTGGGTTTATTGGAATTTATCCTTGTCAAGAAGGAGGATCTGATAACATGGCCGCTCTGGGACAGTTATCCATTCAGTGATTTCCTGTAAATGTTGGTTAATCTGCTGGTCTTTTATTGACCAGTGATTGTTTCTTTGTTTGATTTTCCAACTTTCTGTTGGTTAGATCAACAATGTTGCAAAGCCCTGCAAGACGACTGCTATTGTGATTTTGGGCTCTCAATACTGAATAATTAACCCTGCACTTTGCCTCATACTCAAATCTCTGGTCCTTGTTCTTACTTATACAAACTGAATTGCCCTTTTGGGATGAATAAAGTGATTCTAACAACATCAATGCATAATATGGTATATGCAAAATCATCATTCATGTCATATATTTACAAAGAAAATAGTCATTCTGAGAGTTTCAATAGTGAAAATCTCAGTGGAAAAATGTAGTCTCGGAGTGATTTAAAATCAAAATAAGAAATGCCGAATGAGCACACCGTGACGCAAAAGCTTGTTAGCACATTAAATAGCAACATAATGCTAACTCTCCTGCATGCACCCATCCTTATTTCTGGCAGGCTGGGATCATGCCTTGATCAGCTTCCTCCACAGACTCATTATTTGTGATGCCAATTGAGGTCATGCACTTCCCAACATGTGTTTTGATGCATTTTTTAAACGTCATCTCGCTATTCTCTTGTTTCTTTCCATGTGCATTCAATTTGACCAACAATATATGGGTGCACGCTTACTGTGGCTTTGTTTTAATAATTATCTGACTTTGAAATGACTGCCTGTATAGTGGCAGTGGTAATAACTCTGAAATAATGTGTATTCTTATGGTTATATGGTAAAGGGGTTTTTTTTGTATGGTGCTTTTCCAGCTTCAAGGCACCACTCACCCATTCACACACACACATTCATACACCAATGTACGCAGACACTGGGGCAAGGGGAGTTAAGTGTCTTGCCCAAGGACACAACAACGGCATTCCCTCAGATTAGCGGACAAACACCGACCGAGCTACTGCCGCTACGCTGAGATCTCTCAAACAGGGCTGAACACCCAAGCATAAATCTCTCAAAGCATTTTTCCCCTGTCTGGCCTTGTTGCTATTTTGAGAAGCATTGACGCTATCAAAATCAAAATGATCTATGAAATTCTGACTGTGTACTTCAAATACACAGTCCCAACAAGGCTTAACTGTGTGCTGTCCAAACTAATAAAAGTGAGTGTGAAAATGCATCTGGAAAAATGATCCAAAAATGTATTTCATCAGTTTCTGTGATTTGGTCCATAGAGCAATCCCTCCCTTACACCAAATGTCACAACTAATTATCTTGGTGTTACATGTGGCAAAAATATTAATCGTAGTGGTTAGAAAAGTACTGATGAATTGACAAAGACGTGTAAAGTTTTTGGGCAAATTTGAATATTGTTCTTTAACCTGCTCAGCTTGGCAGGTCAGGTGAAGTTTACGCTATTAAAACATCTCAAAATGGTGTCACGTCAAGTTGCCAGCCGCAGAAAAGTTCAACAAAGTGTCTCTCAAATGATTGTCTAATAGTTCTGGCACTTGTTGTATTGTTTTATGTGGCAAATCCCACCCATCTGGCAACCACTCCCAGCCAAGACAAATCATAAAAATTATCGTCAAAAATTGCTTGGCTCAGTTGTTTAAGCTCTTGTGGGAAAAGAAGATGGAAAATGCTCGAGGTGTCCAGAGATTAGTGATGCTGCAGTGCCCCCAGTGGTTGGAAATAGCATTGAAATTGTCATCTTATCTGACAGCTTTTCAAAAGTAATGGAGAGCAGATGCCTTGAAGACTGATAGTAAGCTAAACATTAAAGTAGCAAGACTAACGCTAGCATGGGTAATATGTTGTCTTCTTTTGGAAACACTGGTTTAAACAAAATATAAAGATTCATGACAGATAAAAATAAACCAGGTCATCGGTCTCATTGCAGCTCATGTATAGAAACCTAAAGAATACAGCATGGAAATATAATACAAGTGAAGAAAGATTATGGCCAGCAGCTGATTGCAGATGTGGTCTTATGATTTATTTATTTCCAATGACGACTCTCAGACTTTAGAACAAATCTGTAGTTTTCTAGGAAGGGTTTCTGTTGTTTTTTGGGGTTTTTTTGTAAATAAAGCTCACCTGTATTGCCATTATTCAAAGAGATACAACAGCATTTGCATTGCCTCGTGGAAACAAATTTGATATGATTCAGATTCAGATTCATACAACTTTATTTATCCCTCCAGGGGCAATTCATTTGAGCAACATCAGACCCTTTCATGATATATAAAACATAAAGTTACCACATGTCAGAATTAGCTTAAAAAACATGCATTTTTACTTCCTAACTTCCTGTCTAGTTTCTTCTCGTCTCACTGCAGTCTTGTCTCTCGTCTGTGATAGTATCTGTTTGCTGTGTTGAGTTGTGATGGGTCCTGTCACCGCTGGCAGACTGTGGCACCACATGCACAGCCCCCAGAGCTCCAGACCCCACCCACCTACACACACTGAACCAATACACCACAATGTCTTATAGATTATATTCAGACAACTTTATTTATCCCTCCAGGGGCAAACCATTGGAGCAGCATCAGACAATACGAAACTGTTTAAGAACAATCACACAGCAATCACGGAGCGCTTTCACAATATATAAAACATAAACTTACCACATGCACACAAAAAAATATAAAAAAAATACAGTGCTACTTGCAACACTACTTCTAAATTCTCATGTGTACTTAATAGTATGAATATAAATTATATAATTCTAAAACTATTCAGGAATGGTCCAATTCTGTCCTAAATTCAGGCTTTTTTGTTTATTCCGTTTATTTTACAAGGACCATGTAATCAAAGAAATATTGAAGAGATGCTTTGTACCATGCAATCCCCGAGACGTACAATACACAGAATACACAAATATTTCGTGATCAAAATGACCCATTCTATGCCCTCTTTGCCTTCAGTTGGATATAATTTAGTAAAGTTATTTTTCCTACATTAGGAACCACAACAGTTTCACTAATATGGGCACTTCTGTGTTGTTATTTATTTATTTATTTTCTTAATTCCACACTAAACTTTTTGAAGTCTTTGCATAGCCTACCTTGTTACTTTTTCTTTTTACTAGATTTTTTCATGTGATACTTTTGCTTGAGTATTTTTTATTATTATTTTTTTGCTCCAGTATCAGTATTTTTATTTAAATAACAAAATTGTGTACTTCTTCTACCAGTACAACGAGTATACTAGTTTCAGTAAGTATCTGGGTATCATTTTTACCACTAACAGACGCACAAAAAGTCCCTTAATAATGAGTATAGTGATTTTGGGCTCTTTGGATCAGAGTAAAATACAGAACACATCAGTAAAGGAGTTTTCCATATCTGCCTGTTCTCATCTCTTCAGCTGTGAATAACTTTGTGATGAAATGCATCCGTTCTCACTGCTAATAATATGAGGTCATATCTGAATATTGTTCCTATAAATCACATTTCCATAAAAGATCCCAACGCGATACAAAGAGCAATCCAATCTTTAATCAGTCGCACATGGACCTGCTGTCATGGTAAAACTATTAGATGAGTGTCTTTGGAGACTATTACACCTAAAATGTGCTGGTTACGATGATGGGCCAGGAATAGACAGTGGACGGGGAGAGGAGGGGGGGAAAGGAGGGGAGAGGGAGGGAGTGCACTGTCATTGGGACTAAAGCTCCAGATATCTGCCAAAATAAACGTAGGGAGGGGCGCAGAGGAGCTGAGAGACAGGAATTCAACACACAGACAGACAGACCGAAGGGAGAGAAGATGTAAAAGCACTGATTATATACTGTAGGTGCACTGTTTATATTATTGTAGAGGAGGGTCTGCCACCTGCGTGTTTCCGTGGAGATGTTTTTGCTTTACTAGGATTATTCAACATTACGGTATTAAACATTTCTATATGGCATTAATTGAGTTATTTCTGTGCAGGTTGTCTCTCTACAGAACTGACTTGTAACTTGACCAGCGGTGTCACTTGTTTGCATTGCATAATATGGGTCTCGAAAATTGGGTTGCCTGACAGGACTCTTTTTGGATCTATCTGAAAGTTGAGAGTAGTAGCAAAAATAAAGCATTGTTTTGAGCATAATTTGGATGAAGTAATGAATTGTCTCACCATTAAGATCCTTTGCTCAATGACAGAAATACAGAATTACGTTGTCCAAGTGAATAAAAAAAACAAAACAAAAAAAACGGGTCTGCTACCTTTTTGTCTCCATATTACTGTTTTGCCAAGAATGTTCCACAGTATACCATGAAAGATTAACATTTATTCAATTATAACTGTTTTAATGTCATAAATAGCTTAAAAGTATGCATTCTCACCTCTCCATAGATCTTTTCTCCATGGAGATACATACATTTAATACAATACTGTTGACCATTGCAGTCAAAGCAATAACATCTCCACGAAGACCAGGAGCGACATAGCACATACCACCAGAAATTTACTTAGGAGACCTTTAAAACCTTCCTAAGTTCACGTCTTCTTTAGCCTTTAGCGTTGTTTGAATGCTGCCCTCACTGCAGTCTTCTTGTCTGTGACCTGTTTGCTGTGTTAAGTTGTGATGGGTCCTGTCACCGCTGGCAGACTGCGCCTCCACATGCACAGCCCCCGGAGCTCCAGACTCCTCTCATACACACTGAGCAAATACACCACAATGTCTGATCAAGGGTTGGTAACGGATTGAAGAAAATGTATTATTTCCAATGCCTGCTCCTTTGGCCTGTAGACATTTGTAAGATGATATTACTGTAGTACAGCTGACGGTTATTCTATGTCATGGGTTTTATGTATTGCCACTGAGCACACATACAAACTGGATTGATCTGTCTCTCTGCAGTACAGATATAGTGTAAAAGCAAAGATGTGTGGTGTGTGCAGGGCCGGCTGTAGCTTTCAGTGGAATCTAAGCTGAGTTTGTGTCTGGTTTCCTTCAGTAGATGTACCCAGACTCAGGTATTCGTGTTTCACATTTGACAACATTATGACTCTGCTCTCATCATTTCGACCAATTGTGTTTGTATTTATATGACCAACATCTGACGGAAAAAATCCCCAAAATGACAACTACTATAGACACATGAACAGTAGACTAACATGTAAGGGGTGTCTGGGAACTCTATTACAATTTAATTTCATAAAAAGTGATTCAGGTAAATGCAGTTTACTACAGTAACTAGATTAAAAATAACTGTGGTCACTATATCAACATTACTAATTTGATAACAGGAGCAACCTGCGGTAACCCAAACATTCACAGACGTCTAGTTGATGGCTGATTACGATAGAAAACGGCAACAATCAAAAGCAGACAGTTTAATAAGCTGACTCACCACGCTGTGTGTTCATGTGGCTCAGATATATATCCTTTACGTCTTATATGAACATCCTCCTTCGCTGTTTTATCCTGGCACGTCATGTCCACTAGAGTAAGAACTAAGTAACGGGCTATTTCGAGTCCTCTCACAGTCCGTCTTTCCCAAATCAGTCATCTTATCGTGTTTTTGATGGATTGCCCAAGATAAACCTAAGCTCACTAACTTTTAATCCAACTTGTAAAACAGCCATTTATATTTACATTAGTTAGAGGGAGAAGAAAGACGTCCTTGCAGCGGGGTAAACACATAGCTGCCCACACCTACGCCCGACTCAAAAACAAATATAAGCAGCAGCAGATGTTTTGCTACTATAGAGAACAAAAAAAAAAGATTTGAGAGGGATATATAGGCTACTATAAACACACAAGCCGTGTTTCAACTATAAACACTTTTATCGTCCATGAACCAGGAAGTTATAGTGGTGCGCTATTAGCATGCTAGTTGTTAAGGACTAATAAACTCATCGTGGCGGATAACTGGGATGCTGCAAATGTATATTCCACATTTCAGGCAACAAAAAGTTATACATAGCAGTTATCCGGACTAGTTTTTGGGTTGAGTTCACATTTTCTGTTGCAAATTTAGAGAAGCAAGTGCCTCCTATAACAAAAAATAAGCAAAACAACAGTATTTTCAACGATACAATTGGAGTTGTTGTTTTAGTGCCGAGTAATTTATGTACTGGAGACAATTATTATGTCATTTCACTTGAACTTCCAGAAGCCGGACTCCTCACATGTGGTTGGCTGGTGAGTTGTCTTAAATCCCATGAGCCTCTGCTGTAGGTGAGTGGAACCAGCTCAGACCTGCTCAAGGCCAGGATTATGGTCATTATGAATACATGACTGCATCTGCTGTTTTAAACGGGGCTGTAGAAACCTGAGTCACATCTGATGCAATGGGTTTAAGCACAGAGGTTGTTCTGATGTAATGAGGATGAACTTTATAGGCCGTGTGGTAATTTATCATTTTAATAAGGGATACAGTTAAATAAATACAGTAACAATGCACTGAGATTAAGACTCGATACAAGCCTTTCAATGAGATGCACTTGTTGGCTGGTAAAACACAACGTCAGTCGCCATAGTTACCAGGATGTACGTGTTGTTTATTGAAGCATCGTGACGAAATAATATCACAAATTACCACCACTACTACTTCTACTACTTCAACTACTACTACTAGTAACTACTTCAACTTCTGCTTCAACGTCTGCTGCAACTACTTCAACTACTACTACTACTTCAACTACTACTACTAGTGTAAGAATACCTCAAATTGATTTACTATTTGAAACAGTTTATCTTGATTTAATTCCATTTTCTGATTAGTAGCATGAAGCGGAGTTCTTCTCTCAAATTGAAAACACTCTGTTCCACCTAGTGATGTCATGTGGTAATACAGGAAGTGCTGTGTTTTTAAACTCTTCAACCCAGGAATTTCCTCTACTAAACAAAAAGTAAAATGTAGTTGCTTGAAAACTACCACTACATGACATCACAGACTGAAGCATGTGAATGAAACAAAACAACTCCATGTATGTTTTGGACCAGTTAACCACATTGTAACATGGCTCATAAGGGTCAACTTTACATACCGGTAATATATGACCTTTAAGTTACAAGTCTGATCTGTGGAGAGGTGCCCACGCTCGCAGTAAGAATGAATGTTTTTGTGTTTTGAAGCAATAAAACACCTGTACTTCAATAAAAGCAAGATAGATCCCTTTGATTGCATACTATGGGACATTCCAGACAAAGCAATAACATCTCCACGGTGACAAGCAGGTGGCCACCAAAGAAAGTTACACAGTGAACTTTTAAGTACCTCTAAGTTCTCCAAACACAAGTCATTAAAACCAAGTGGATCTTGGGTCAAAGAGACGTTTGTCATTATTATAAAACACAAGCTCCTGGCAGTTGTATTAGCACAGTCCAGAACAGCGGTGTGGTTCGTTCTGATAAAACAAAACAACATAAATTCACAGGTTTCAGGCGTATATATCTGAGTGTTGGGAAAGTTGTGTGGCCTCAATGATTGACTGTGGCTTCAAGGGTCATTATTTTCTGGGTGAGTGGTTGTTTGGCTGTAAATTAAAGCCCTGCTCGGCCTCAGGGTGGGTGGATGCAACACTGGAGTTTTTTGTTGCTAAGACATAAATCAGCTGTCACTTTGCATTACAAAAACTATTATGTGTATTAGTTAAGAGGACTTGAATTCAAAATAGTGTTACCTTGTTTTGAGTAGCAAGTTTAGAATGATTTAGTTGTGTTTGGGTACTCCGGTGTATGAATGTGTGTGTGTAAACTGCTTTGAGTGTCCTGAAGGTGGAAAAATGCTATACAAAACCGTGACAATTTACCATTTTACCATTTCATTTGCAAAAACAGATACACAGGAGGGATGGAAATGAATTACTTCATTGGACTAAATTAGAGTTGGCTTTTACAAACGCTCGCTACAAAGAGTAAATTACAAGCCTCAGAGGTTTTTCAAAATGGCACTCCCAAAGAACTGGATGATTACGCAAATGATACAACTCCCTTTTTTAATTTATATTATAATGTTGTGCCTGGATGTATCAGCACTTTCATTCCATTATATAAGAAGCAAGACTGTGTAATCCCTTTGTCCAGGAGTGGTCCAAAACTTTTCAAGATTGTGTTATTTTAGGTATACACTGCAAAAAGTAACTGACTCACATTAAAAACATGTAAGAGCTCATATTACATTTGTTCTGATCTCTGTTATAATGTTGTTTCCTCATCAAAAACATACCCAGAGTTGTGTTTTGTTTTGTTTTGTTTTGTTTCATTCACACATTTTTAACACAAAAACCCTCCATATTTAGGCAGAGTTATTCTCTCAAACAGGAAACACTCTGTTCCACCTTGTGATGTCATGTGTCACATGTCATGTGTCATGTGTTTCTAAACTCAATACACCTTCACTAGAATAATTTGAGTGATTTCAGCCCTGGAATTGTCAGTCTCTACCCAACAAAAGGTTAAAGGGTAGCTGTTAACTATCACTACATGACATCACGAGGTGGAACAGAGCATTTTGAGCTTTGGAGGTGTAGATTAACTAATAATAAAAGGTTATTCAAACGTGTGCGTGATCACAACTTTGGGTATGTTTTTGAGGAGGTAACAGCTTTCTAACGTGGCTAAAATCTCACAAGAGTCAATTTTGTGTGATTTATGTTATTTTATCTACCAATGGAACAAGTAATTTTTGTCATGATTCAATCAATATAAGTTTTTGTTTCTTATTATAAGTGCAAACAAGTTATTTTTCTTTTCTTCTGTATAACAAGATGTATTATTTTAAGAATAAAAAGGCTTGTTTCATTGGTATAACATTTTACTGATGTGAAATTTTCTCAAATTAAGTTAACATTTTCTTGAATATGCAAACATATATAAGCATTAAACCTCGTTTGACCTCGTTTTCACAGTATATATTTTTACAGTGTATAGTTGTGCATGGTGCCCTTTGACCTTTTTGTGGCTGCAGAGGTTAACCACAGCACTGCAGACACTTGAGATGGAGCTTCAATGTGAACTGACATGAGGCTAAAGCTGATTGGTTTATTTACAGCAGGGATGTCAAACACATTTTCACCGAGGGCCACATCAGCAAAATGGCTGCTTGTTAATTAACTATTTCTGCATTTATTACTTATTCAAGTTACAAATATTGCATATGCATTTTCCTAGATGTAAAAATATGGCTGTGTAACTGTGCATCTCCTGATAAAATGACATTTTAAGACCATCATACCTTTTAATTTACCCTGTCGAGGGCCACATAAAATGATGTGGAGGGCCACATTTGGCCCGCAGACCTTGAGTTTACAGGAATCACGTTCGTAAATTGTACATTCTACTTTGTGAATTAAGCTTTTTGACCAATATTAATGGATATATGTAGTAATCATTATGTAACTTTTCTGATGGGTGCTCTGACACTGGCTTGTTTACATGGAGATTGATTTGCCAAGAATGTTCCACAGTATGACACTGCATGAGTTTTTGTTACTAGCATACCTTGAAACACATGTATTTTTACTGTGGGCAAGGTCGTGTCTGCAGATGTGACCTGGAACTTGGATCGGTGTTGTCACCTTCCTGTCTGCCATACTGTGAAACATTTCAGGCAAAACAATATCATCTCCACAGTGACAAGCAGGTGGTGGACCCTCAACCAGAAAAGTTACATAGTGCACCTTTAACTGTCCTGGTATGGTGGGTCACATCTCAGGCCAGTATACATTTTGGGTCAGTCCTAAGCCCAAAGAATCGTGGCCATTCTATGCAATGCACATTTATGAAGTTTTTAATGGATCTGAGGCCACTGAGGAGATGACTGAATGAATATAGTTTTATTTTAATTTCGGCTGTCCCCACTTATTGCTTTACTTTTTGGAGGCACCGGAATAATACAATATTTTCTATATGTGATGCGAGAAATACACACTGAGTAAGAACAGGAGCTTGTGTGATAGGACTGCTGGATTAATCGCAATCAAATCAAAATTACAATTTGAATGGACACAATTAGCAAATCACAATTTTTGAAGTATCCTAATTTCCTCCATAAACAACTAAACATCATGTCTTGCCGTGTATAAAACTTGAAACTAACCCTGTAGTGTACGGTACAAAGATGTTGTGAAATGTGATTCTTGTATTGTTTGTCAGTTCTTATTTCAGTCTTTTGGTCAATTTTTCTGGGCGTGTTTAAAAACTTTGAACAGGATCCTATTATTAAAACATAAACCACAAATCTAATCGTAATCAGATTGCTTGTCAGAAAAATCACAATTATATGTCCCATATTTCCGAAATTGTTCAGCCCTATTGTGTGATCCTGTGTGAACGTGGGAAGAGGGTGGCAAATTTTGACTTAAAAATGTCATTGTTTTAAGAAAGTAATTTTTTTTTCCTCTTCTCATTGTGGAAATAGTACAAAACGCTTCGGACTCCAGCTGTTCAGATTTCCTCCCTCCCTCAAATCTCAGCGTGGAGTCTCTCGTGCCATTGTGGCCTGGGGCAGCTAACACAAACTACACTTCCCTTGGCACCAGAGCTGTCCCAGCGGAAGAGAGGGGTGATAGAGGGAGGGGCACACGGATATTTTGCAGTGACATCACGCTGGGGCTGTTCTACATGTATCTATAAAGTTGTGATGTCACTTACGGGTCCATTAGCAGGACCTACAATGAGCGTGAGTTGTATTTCTACTTTCCTGTGAGTATTTAGGCTCTAAACACACAACATGATACAACTTTTATGTGCGTTAGTCCACAAAACCATAGCTGTGCATCAACACGAGGACGGCCACAGCGGGAGCTCAAACAGGACATATGCACTCAGCTTGCTTGGATTATTCCACGTGTAGAGTCCACATGGAGATCCAAGCTTTAATAACACTGCATTTAAGAATTTTCTAAAAGTGTTTGTTTTTTCATTCCAGTTTGGCCATTTTTCTTTCTTTTTTTGGTCTAAAATGTTACTTTCTGACTGGAAATCATGCCATTATACAACTGTATAACTGTTTCCTAGCAACCATGTGCCAAAACTCCTCTCCTCGACACAGAAATAATTATTCCAGATTGTCCTGAGCGCTACAAGGACCTGCATATCTCAAAGCAGAGGCATACAGCAGTCTGAGCACCACTATTGAACAGAATTACACAGCTGAGAGAGCAGGGACAAAGGTAGCCATCATGGTTTCACTCCTGGAGTATTATCCTAACTGCTACTGAACTTTATGCTTCTACCTTCACAGAGTTAATTCTTTCCATTTCACAGTCTGCTGGATGCCAAGTATGTGCCACTACAAAGTGAAAGTGAAACATTAAAATTAGTTTCTAGTGAAACACACTCCTGTTTAATGTGTGGGAGTAAAATACCTTACAACTGCCTTGAAGGTGGAAAAGCACTGGCCTATACAAAAATGTGAACATTTATCAATCGCATGTTTCAACTTGATTTTAGACTCAACAGGACTGGTTTCTTGTGGTTACTTTCTGAAGGTGTCTGGTTAATTAAAGAGTGAAACATGCATTTACCAGTTTTATTAAGCAGTCAAATTAAAATAATTCTTGACAATAGAAGCATCTTAGCAGCTTATTGTAACATATGGTATATGTATTGTAAAGTAGATCTTTCCCGTATTTGCAATTGCACACTGTTTTTAAGGTGCTATTTTGTGAATTCATTTGTATCACTGTAGTTATATGTTACGTCAGATGGTAATCGTCTTCATAGCACCAATTAAGCTCTTGTTTTTTGTAGTGCCACACTTCTGTTCAATCAGATTAAATGTCACCTCCAGCAATGGGAATCTTCTAGTCAAGACTTCAGCCATAAATTGTTACAAAGGCATTCAGATGAGAGAAATTGTGGTTGGTAGTTCATTTAGTGATTTCTGCCCACTCATGAATGGCAAATGTATGTTTTTCCCCCAATATTGAGCATTTATTTCTTTATTTGAAAAGATTTTATCAGTAAAGTTCCTCTCTCTGGTCTGAAAATGGTGCCCTACAGTTTCACGCTGTTTTAATGAAACAGCATGGAAGTTAAATCATGTCATTGCAATTAGAAAATTGGAACTTGATAGCCAAATATCTTAAAGGTGCAGAGTCCACCACTTGATTGTCACCATGGAGATGTTACTGCGTTGCCAATAATGTTCTATAGTATGTAATCAAACATATCTATCTTGCTTTTATTCAAGTACACATGTTTTCAATTGCTAAAAAAAATCCTGGAAAAAACATGAATTGTTTTGTTTCATGTTTGTTTGTCACCATGGAGATAGATATCGTAAAGGTCATACTATGGAACATTTTTTTGTCCATTTTAGCTGTAACCTGATCATCCACAACACAAGTTAAATAGGTCTGCTTTATCCTGGAGCTTAGGTTTAAGTGGCCTCCGTCCTGTCTATACACATCTAATGGTCTCACCTGAGGGGGTCTATAGGCGCCTATTACTGCCCTCGTCCCACCTGAGGATACCCCGCCCCCTCACTCACACACACACATATTGGGTTTCCATGCTTCTTAGGGACATTACATTGACTTACATTTATTTTCTGGAGACAGATCCTAACTTTAACCATAGTCACTACTTGCCTAAACTTAATCCTAAACCTTGACATATTTTAACCAATATCTGAACTTTAAATTATGTTGTTGAGCTAATAACACCTATACATCGACCATGACCCCTGTCCCACCTCGAGCAGATCAGATTACACCCATCAGATAGCAGTAAACACAGTGGTTTGAGAGGGAGGGTCCTGTGGCATCTGTGGATACTCCCTACCTTAACATGTCATCAATTAAACTAATTAGCAGCGTTTACTTGCAAATTTTAAAGTCTCACTACATAACTTTTTAGCCAAAACAGAGACAGAGTTTTTTGGTTTTGCTTTGTTTCGAGAGTAAAAAAAAAACAAAAAACAAAACAAAACATCTATGATCTTTCTCCATATGGCATAAAAACATGTGTAAAAGTCTATGCATGGAGAATGTTCCAAAGTATTTAACTTATTTCTATGGAATCGTGCAGATGACATACCACCTCCAGAAAGTTACAGTGTTGCTTTAATGTAAACTAAAATTAATATTAATACATGATTTGAATACAATCTTTAGGATGCATAATGAACTGTTTATGGTATGAAGACAAATTGTTTCAGTACATGAAGCATGTACAGTATTGTGAAAAACACAACTATAAACAACTGTGCAAAGTAAGCGGGATACTTCTGACCATGGTCCTGGCTCAAACACTGCACCATGTCCCATCAGCTTTGGTTTATCAACATGCATGAAAGGTAACCACTCTGCCACTGTGCACCGTCAAATAAAATTATATTCATGAGTTTCAACTTCCTGTTTATAGGTGACATTTTAAGGACTTTTGGCTATTCAAAAGATATAATATTTTGTTTTGAATTGTTAATTTCTATGGCAACAGTGCTATTTTTCATCACTCTTAAACCCACATACAGCCTTCCATTTATAGATTGTGAAAAACCTTGTCTCTTTGCCTCTACAATATACACGGACCATTCCTTTTCACAAATGAACCTCAATCATGTATAGTGTTGTGTATAATCTGAGTAGTTGTTTTGTCCATACATAGACATATGTTTTCCATATTTGTTAACCTTGTTTAGGCTCAACACAACTGTGACTGTGTCCTGTTTAAATGGACCATTTTTCCACTACACTTCACACTTCACTTCTGTCTGCAGTGAACCAGCATTTTTCCATCTCTGTGAAACACCTGGACCAAATAGCTTTGGCTTATTTATTTACTCACATTTGAAGAGAGATTTGATCAGAACATTTGGGGCACATTGAAGACGTGTTGATGTTTTTATTTTCAAATGGAGAAAATTACACTTTATAACAGGGGTCTCCAACATTTTTCTTTCGGTGAGCTACTCATTTTAGCGGTTGTGAGCAAAGGAGTGTAAATAAGAACCACGGCAAGACTTCGATGGGATACAGTTAGATGCCTAATTTAAACTTTTTATGTGTTCGTGATCAGAAGGATATTCACTCTGCTTTAAAGATACAGTTAGTTACATAAGCTGCATTGATTCACACTCATCCCTAGTTTGGTCTTATCTCTGCACTGAGTCCTCTGTATATAAACATGTGGTGAAGAGTCTGTCTAAACCAATATGAAGTTTGTGCTCCAGCAATTCTAGCTCCTGCAATGCTAACCTCTGTATATTCTCCCGTTTAAACACAAACTGTTTTATATCGCTTATATATTCATTGTTGATTGTATTAATTATGTTTAAAAACTATACAAAAGCTGACAAGAGGGACGATGCTTTACATAACTCGTGGCTGTGGTGCTTGCATTCAATGGGCTACTTACCTTTAAAGTTTCAGTTTTTGCAGCCATACACCTTTCCTTCATAAGTTGTCCTTATAAAATTGATGTTTGACGTCGTAAAGTGTTTTATATTTATTCACCACGGCTATAAACTCTTCGTGGTCCATGACGGGTCATTCCCCGAGGTTCTGGATGTGACTCACGTTGTTTATGAGTTTAGTGGGAACTTATTCTTCCTCTGCTAAAAGTCTGGAGATGCTCTGTGGATGCTCCAAACTAATTGGAGCAAAGCAGAGCGTGATTACGGTTAATGTTAAAAGTGATTCCTATGCGTAGGCTGCGATTCTGCAACAGATGATGTTACTTCACTGGTGTACTTTGGGGCTCATTGTCAATTTTTGTTAAATAAATATAAAGTAAATAACTATTGAAAATGATCTATTTATTGCTTTATTTATTTGACATTGCCTTTAAAGGTAAATGGCTTTTTTCTGCACCTTTAATAATGCACCTAAACTACTGACCCTGCTTGAATTAATAAAGTTATCTGAATCTGAAATAAACAGTACAATGTATTTATTCTCTAAAATACATTATCTCAAAAGCTCCTTTAGTCCCTCGCTGCCTGGTACAGGAGATGCCGTCCTGACACACTCAGCCTGGGCCTGTCCCGTGTTTCTGAGGAGCTGATGTGAAGTACAGATCTGGAGGAATGTGTCCACTGTCCATCAGCACTCATGTCCCTCACACAGCCTCCTGTCCTGTCTCACTCCTGTCTGTCCCATGTAGAGAGGGAGTACACACAGACATGAGCACCCCCACATGTACACACACACACACACACACACACACACACATGTACACACGCACAGATCAGAGGAGAGCACAGGTTTGGTTGTCTGGTCACCACTCCCTCTGTTGTGTCCAAACATGATCAGATTTGTTTGTTTCAGTGACACATGTGAAACAAAGGAGCTCATTGGTCACACATTATTTACAAGTAAAACCAAATTTCTGTCTCACCTAACAGAGTTTAGTGCTATATATTTTTTCATATCTTTCTTCCTTGTAAGCAGCCATATTTGTTTGGTTATGGACAGATCATGTGTGTCCTTGATTGACTAATCCACCTGTCAATCACACCCATCTGAAGTCAGGAAGTGTCATCAGTGACCAAACTCACATCTTTAAAATGTATTGAGAAAGTGTGTATTCTGGATCCCAGGCAACTATTTCTATATTCTGAATTCAACTCATGTCAATATGCCTGATGCAGCGTGAAGGAAAAACACTTATTTAAATGGAGGATTCAAAAAGCCAGTGTCAAAGATGAATTTTCCCCCTGTTATAAAACGTGCTTCTGTGAGTGACTCTGGGGTCAGGCTCAGTGCGAGGAAAAGTGTATTCTGGTAAAAGATAATTCATAACCCAAACAGAAAATAGTTTGACTTTTAGAGAACAAACTGTGAGTACTTGTTCATTCTTAATAAAAAATAAAAAATAAAAAAAATAATTCAACTGTCATAATAGTGGCCATGAAAAGTATTGTGCAAATAGTTACCCACATTGTTGTTGAGCGCGCAAAATGGAAAACTTAATTATATTACAGAGCCTTTATTATTGTGTCTTCCAAGGACGTGACAAGCTGCTGTATAGACCTTCAGGCTTCAGCTATAATGGGAATTAATTGCCTTTCTGCTGAACACATTTTACAGTACAAGCCCTATAGCAAAATGTAATAACTTCACAACGTCATATAGAACAGTTTTTTAGTATGACTTTAAAATAGTATTATTCACATACACACTAATGGACTGTAAGCAAGGTCCTATAATACGCAAAATTGGCTCTTGTGAGATTTTAGCCATGTTATAATTCTGCTACCTCCTCAAAAACATAAAAACATACCTGAAGTTGTGTTTTACCTTTTACCTTTTGTTTAGTAGAGATTGGCAGTTCCAGGGCTGAAATCCTAATCCAAATGATTCTAGTGAAGGTGTATGGAGTTTAAAAACACCATGAAGCACTTCCTGTATTACCACATGACATCACAAGGTGGATATGTAAAGTAAACATGTGTAAATGAAACAAAACATAACTCCAAGTATGTTTGTGATGAGGAAACAATGCTAGAACATAGAGAAAAGTGTAATATGGGAGCTTTAAAGGACTTTCTGTGCGTTTTAACACAAAACTCATTGTTACTGGCACCTGAACAATATTGCGAAACTTGCCATAGAATTACTTACTTTGTCTCCAACCTAAACAAATATCCCTGGTACAGCCTATCGCTATTTACATCTGCCTCTCCAAATAAACACTTGCTTATTCAGTCAAAATTATCTTAAGACATCTGCTCCATCTGCCAATAGTTTATTAGCTGCAAAGGCAACGGGGCAAGGAGGAGGGGACTTGGTTTTCCTTTAAAGCCGGACCAAAACATGCAAAGCTAAAACCCAGACAGGCAGGCATTCCCTCTTAGGCATTTCTGTGGCTCCTTAGTGGTCAGCTTAGACGCACACACAGCGATTTGGAAATTTTAAAGTCTTCATTAACACCGATGATTCAGCCCCTTTAAAAAGTATAGCACCATCCTCTCAAGTATCCCTTTCAGTGGAAAAAGGTTGTGACCCCACTGTGTGCTTTCCTCAGATGCAGCCAGGAGCGATCGTTTTATTTATATGAACATTAGACGCTATTACCGTCATTGGTCCTCAAGAGGATTAGTCACAAATAATGAAAATCAGCCGAAATAAACAGAGCTCTGAGGGATGAAGAGGAGAGTGAATTGGAGTGGGCAAAACGGTATGAACAATCCTCTTGGCTTTAACACTAACAAGTACTAACAAGTAGTTTATTAGGACTTTCTCATTTGAGTGTGTGCATATGTGTGTTGTTTTTATTTATTAGTTTACGTGGTTGGGACAGTGCGTGTGAATTAACAACATATGTAAACACAACACTTTTGATCGCTGGGTTCAAGTTCTGCCGTCAAGCTGCTCCCACAATCTGTCTTAAAAATTCATGAATGGAAAATTTGCAAGACTTATGATCAGAGTTCTATTTTTTCACTTCTTACTATTGAATTAACTGACTTAATTTTATTTGGTTTGGTTAAGAGACCGCTGGGAATACCAGGTGCCACAGTGGAGTAGCAATGGCTCTGGTGCATGCTGTTACTGTGCTCAAGATACTTTACCCATATTACCACAGACTGTATACTTGTATGTATGTATATATGGGCGCGCTTCTGGCATTTTGGTCATGTTCGTATCGACCTGCTCTACATGATCCTGGTATGTTGTTTCGCTACTGTATCTGTAAATCAAGCTATAAACATTAATAAGATATCAGGCGCTTTCTTTCCTCAAGGTCGCTCCCACTAGCATTAGCAACAGATTTGATTAATGGTGTTGCTAAGTGCCCGCTCCCTGCTAAACCTGCGGTGTGGGTGGGAAGGGGCGTTACCTTCAACAGCTCCGGATTGTCTCTTCGGTTGCTATGATACTCACGGTCGGAATTCCAAATAGGGAACTTGGCTCCAAATTGGCCCCTATAACGGTTAGCCTTGATGAACTTCATTTCACTGGAGCTGAACGCTGCGGGTAACTTCACACTGCTTTAGTCCACCACTACATTCTATGCATATTACCTCGTATGAATGTGGCGTGTGCTTGAGTGTTGGTGGTGTTCGGAGGGGCCGATGGCACAAATTGGCAGCCTTCAGTCTGCTTGCCCCAGGACAGCTGTGGCTACAATGGAAAGTTACCACCACAGAGTACAGACTGAATGAATAACGCCCATTATTGTAAAGTGACTTTGACTGCCTGGTGCCTTGAGTACTACAAGGCTAATACATTATAACTTCCATATAGTACAACCCAATTCCCACTTTGTAAACATCTTGCATAATCCATCATATTGTGCCTCCTCTGTCACGAACGTCACCTTGAGGGAAAGCCCCACTAACGGTCTTAACCCCCTCCAGTTTAAAGCCTAAAGTAAACAAGTGTGTGGCTCAATAGGGTTTAATTAAGAAGGCATCTCCTAATCCTTTAATGACATGGTGAAGAGCTCACTGTAAATGTAGGGCCTCGCTCTTGTGTTTCTAAGGCTAAAGGCGTTTGGATTGTGAGTAAGGTTTCAGGTCGTTAATGCAGTGTAAACAAAACTAACTGCTTCTTACCTGGACTATAATGGATGGTTAAGGTAAGTGAAACAAAATATTCTACTACAATAGAACTACACTGTTTTAATAATCAGGTTACAATTTTTATTTATGTCAAAATAAAAATTTAGATTAGGCACATAAATAAATGGCAAACAAAACTTGGTGCATATTGAATCTAAAACAGTTGGATAAAAATACTTAAACAGATTTTCCTGCAAACCACAAAACATTTTAAGATTATTTGTTATTATTTTAATCTTTTTTCAAATGTACAAAATCATTGATGGCCACTTAAATATGTGTAATACTTAAATAAGTGTAAGTTTAAAGGCACAGTATGTTACTTTCTGCATTGTTCCATGGAAATAAAATGTTTAAACCATACGAAATATTCTACATGCAGTTATTCACCTTACTCCAGAAGTTGTCGCGGGCGCTGCTGTCATTCAGGTTGTCTTATTTTGCATGGGGCTGCCCATCTTGACAGTAAATTGGTTTTATATAAGGACTACAAAGCCTCCCAGAGAATCGGTCCATTGTTGAGTCGTTGGGGCACATAAACGTAAAACTAATTCTCCATTGAAATGACTGGGATTCCTGCTTGGAATTGGAACTGAAAGTACCACCACAAAGAAAGCACAGTTTAGTCGCATTTGAGGCAAAAGTGGGCGGGGCAGAATAAGGTCAATGCAAGTTTTCTACCATACTAACGGAGGATTAAAGCCAAAGGAACAACATTTCCATGGAAACAAGCAGGAGGAGGCTCTCCTCCTAGGTTTGGTTAGGTTTGCGGAGATGCAAACCCACGAAGGACGCATGTTTTTCTTCATTTTTCAGTCCAATAAACACAACCAAAAAAAACCCAATAACCCAAAAACAAACAAACAACAAAAAAAACTTTACTTTGGCCTGTTTTGGCTAAATTACATACTGGGGCTTTAATTTCAGGTTTAGTTTTACACAACACTATATGCGTGAGTTTTGGATTAATGAAAAAATAGTACCATTGCCATAACATTTAACAGTTATAACTTTATATAATACTAAATAATATTAAAACTAAATAGTGCATCTTTTGAAAGGAGATGTGTCCTCAACATGTCATCTATAAACAGAAAGTTGAAATACTGTTGTCAACGGGTGCTGGGGCAAATGAGCAATCCATCAAAATGGCTTTAAACAGCCGGTAACAGCAGCCGTCTTCATCTGGATCTCCTCTGTACCTTAAACCTATACATTAAAGGTAGATTTATTCATGATATATTTGAACAGGGCCTGGGCTGCCTCGTAAATTGGTATTTTCCGAGATCTACCTTTTCCTGCAGCTGAACCTAAACTCTTTAATTAAATAACACAATAAATAACATTGAGGTAACTTGAATCCCACTTGGACCTGCCTGACTGCCCACCTGAAGTTTTGCAGCCTTGAACCGTCCCCCCTCATCCTTCTCTCCTTCCACAGAAAACCCCATTAAAGTCTCGCTCCTGAAAAAAACGCCCTCTTCCTGTACATTCCTGGAGGATTTTCCGCACAGAATAGTAAACAAACGTGTGAACAAAGAGAGAGAGTCGAGGTAGAGGGGAAGGGGGGCGTATGGGAGTTAATGTTATTTCCTCGCTGTTGTAAATCAGGAGAAAGGAGCAGAAAGGAGGGACGGACAGGCTTTTGTGATTAGGCGGAAATGTGAGTTCACTGCCAAAAGAGAAGTAGAGGCAAGTCCAAGCATTGTGAAAAATATACAAAAAAAATATTGATTTTGTCAGAACTAATACATCAATAGGTTTTTTAAAGGCCCTGTATTACACAAAACTGACTCTTGTGAGCTTTAACCCGTGTTATAATGTTGTTACCTTGTTTCATTCACACATGTTTGAGTAACCTGTAAAGCTCAAAATGCTCTGTTCCACCTTCTGATGTCATGTAGTGGTAGCTTTCAAGTTAACAGCTACCTTTTATCTCTTATTTAATAGAGATGGGCAATTCCATGGCTGAAATAATCCAAATGATTCTAGTGAAGGTGTATGGAGTTTAAAAACACTATACAGCACTTCCTGTATTGCCACATGACATCACAAGGTAGAACTAGAAATGGAAATAGACCCTTTAATAGATACACCCTGTAAAATCACTGTCTATGGTGCATCCCGGCTAAAGACAATATTTTGGGATGGCAGTGGCTCCAGTGGTTGAGTGGAGGTGGTCTTATACCAGAAGATTCCCAGTTCAATCCTAGCTCTAACATTGCAAGTATGAGCAAGAGATTTATTCATCCATCCCTGATTATAATTGGTTTATTTGGTTGGGACAAGTAGGTAAATGCATGGGATTATAGCTATTGACTGTCCTACATTCTGCTACAGCTCCCAGCTTCCGCCCAGTCCTACCCCAGTACCAGGCCCTACCAATGAGTTCCTGAGATCAGGTAACATTGGGCATTCGACAGGTATAGCCAAAAGTCTGAATATGGGTTGTGTGCACGCCATGTTATCAGTCACCAGGGGCAGCTGAAATACTTTGACCTACAGTCTACTCAAAGTCCTTAACCAAAAGTCTCTAATTTCCAGTCTGGTCCTGACAGCAGAGCAGTCACTGCGACAAGACCTGGGTTTGAACTTGATCCAGAGGGAGGGCCCTGTGCTCTTTGTGTGTGAAGGCAGATGCTATTGAAGCATTAGAAGGAACACAACAAATATTCTATCCACTATGTTTCTTTTGGGTTTATACTACAACAACAGCAACTACTACTACAACATCTTCTATTACTAGTACACAAATTCTATAAAGGGCCCAAAGATGTTTTACAGGACAATAATGAAGCAGTTTAGAAAAATAATGACAACAGCGAATGGTGCAAGGAAAATGTGAATATTAATTGTTAAATAACATTTTTAATGCAAATGCAAGTCAATAAGTCTAATAAATAATTACATAAGAAAACTTAGTTAAATACAGTTTATACACCATTCCACATTTTAATTGCAAAGATCAAATCATACTCTACTTTACAGTGACTACAAGTCAAATATAAGTGGCAGTCACAGTCAAATATTTACATAACTTTAATTTCCCAATAAAATAAAATAATATAACATAATTATAATGTTTCTTTTATTGGCTTGTTATCTGTTATTAACTCTTAACAGGTTACAACTGCTCCATGGGTCTGGTGGTTATAAGTTACATGCAGTTTGGTGGAGTAATATTGTGTTGCCAAGTGCAGTGTTATTGTGGAGTTTTCAGCCAATCAGAGACAAGAATTCAGCCCAACCTCAGTATTACACAACAGTTATGTCTTGTCTGATTTTGAGGTCAACAACGACAACTGTCAAAACGCTCGCTCGGATGCGCTGTTCACATGTGGCAGTTAAATGTGAAGCAACTATCAAACTGCCATAAAATAACATGTACTGCGCCTATGTGTAACGTGATAGTGTTTTGACAATATGGACTTGTCAAAACCAAGATATGCTTTTGAGGAAATGATGCAGAAATGTAACTGTCAGTCCTGTTTATTACTTTTTTGTGCTGGGAAAAAATAATACATGAGAAATAGATTAAACCCTCCCGTACTTGACAATGACAACGACAACGGGATCCACTGCTCCTGACAGTTTGCCCCATCTACCAAATGATTTTTACAGGGGCTGATTCTGACTATTTTTTACAATATCACAATACAATTTTAATCGCAGTTTGAACTGGCAAAAATCGCAGACTTTCCTAATTAATTCTTTACGATGTCCTTCGCAAATGACAAAAAAATCTGTATTTGGATAGAGAAAAAACTGCTAGACTACTACAAACTGAAATGCACAACGTTCTTTTATCAGGTAAGCTGTTCATACTTCAGTCTTCTTTCAAATGTTAGTACTCCTGAATGGCGTTAAAATGTGCACTTTGAACTGAATCCTGAGTTGAAAACATAAATTGCATATCTAATCTACTTTTCAGAAACAAATTGTACTATAGTTTTTTTTTTTTACAAGAGAGAAGGCCATTACTAGCAATAATTCAGTAAAATAAGTATGCAAAGGTGACAGGTAAAATGTGCCTCAAAATATGCAGTGGTTTAGCTTATATATGATCATCAGAGCATCTCACAGCACAGATCAATGAATCACACATTTTAGATTTACACCAGATGCCCTCCCTGACACACTTTTCTCCATTCATCCAGACCTGGAACTTAACACCTGGATTTTCTCAATTTCTTACCAAAGTAATTTACAGTATGATAGCATTTTGTATAATAATATCAACATAAGGGTTGAGGTTTTCTACCTCTGTAAAATGAGACACTGTATGTGATTATTTATTTAATAACAGCACTTGTAAGGCCAGTATTATGCTAACTGTTATCAGAGATGGAGTGTAATGAAGGAAAAGTAGTAAAGTAAAGCTAAAAAAAACTAAAATATACAAATGAAAACAGCTAAAAAATCGGATTGATAGAAGGAAATTTACCACAAATCTTTATGAAAATCACTACATTTGAAGCTTGATAAGATCTGAAAATCTACACAAAATACTTTTACTTTTCACTCTATAAGTTACATTAATAATTTACTTTAAGATGTTTTCATGCATTTTTCATCTGGTATCTGTACTTTTACTTGCTTAACAAAACTGAGTACTTCTTCCACCACTGCCTGTTGTACATTGGCTTTAAGATGTCTCAATTCTCAAACCAAACTGTTGGCTTTTTATCAACATTATGCAACGCTCTTACAATAAGGTTACAGTTACTATGTGGCGGTGTGGCTTTAACCGATTATAAATCAATCTAACGAATAAAAACCCAATATTGATGCGTGTGTGGGGGTGTGTGGGGGTGTGTGTGTGTGTGTGTGTGAAACGCTTATGGGGCAGGAAAAGAGCTAGCATGCCGTTAACTGACAAGTCCAAACAGTTAGCAGACAGTTAGCCCATAATCACACAAGGATCCCGGCCTGGTTTAGACCCACAGGGGGCAGATATATGGGGTGGATGTGTCTGTCAGGGCAAGAGAATGGTGCCAGTTCAGCTTAAGGCAAACTTTTAGCTGCTAGCGAGTCTGAGCAAGTGAAACCCAGTCATGATGGTTACCACGGAGATGAGCTGACATGTTCACTGTCAATCATTTCTTGGCCTGCTGTTTTGGTTTCAAGGAAATTAATAAAGTAAAATAAGTGCATTGTTTTGAGGCAGGACTAAATCAATACGAAAGCAAGAAGTTGAAAAGTTAGAAAATGAATTAAAATAGTGAGGGAAGTGGCCCCTAGACAAAACTGTAAACTATATGATGCTGCAAGACAAAACCAGGTTTAAAAGAAGTCGGTCTAAACTAGGCCTAAATCAGGACAAAACCAGGACTAAAGTGGGTCTAAACCAAGTCTTAAAAAGAGCCAAAACCAAGACTTCAGCAGAGGGTCTAACTTACGCTACTGACCGACTTTCACTGCCGTATGAACATTTTATTAGCGGGCGCACTAGGCTTTTTAAAACCGTGCCGCGCTGAGGATAGATTGCGGTGTGCTCTGCGGTTCACACTCACACCTGCGCAATGAAACCGAGCCAAAGACCAGTGACGTCCTCTATAGGGCTGTTTGTCTACATGTCACGCCAACTGATACTCTGTGACAAAGAAAACAAGCCCAGTGGCATGAAATCACTGTGATAGTGAAGCAGATATAAATCCTGCCTGTGATGCACACTCCTCCGTCAGGTTTTGGATTTAACAAGAGTCTGGAGATGTAAGAGTGACAGGATGGGAGACTTTAATAATTCCATTTCTGTTCACAGTTCTTATCTAAAGCAAGTGCAGATCTGCTGTTGTTTGTTTACTTTATCCTTTATAATCAGAAGGAACATAAGGTTTGCAAAATTTCACTATTGTGTCCATAAATCAACATAGAAACATTAATAACAGACAAATCAGGCGCCATTAGCAACAGGTTTGATTGACAGAGTTGCTAAGCGCCCGTTGCTTGATAAACCAGCAGTGCAGGCAGGCAGAGGTGTTACTTTAAACAGCCTCGCTCCGGATTGGCTCTTTGGCTGCTATGATACTCGCGGTCGGAATTCAAAACACAGAACGCAGCTCCAAATTCGCCCCTATAACCGCTAGCCTCGATGAGCTTCATTTGACTGGAGCCGAACGCTATGGGTGACATGACACTCTTTAAACAGTCTATGGAGTGCACCCAAACTCATAAACTGCAGCCTACAGTGAGTGAAAGGTTTAAGGTTTTATTCACTTTGATAGTTGTTTTCAGTTCATTGAAACAACATATTTAAAACTGTTCATTAACTACTATTGGACAATTAATTTTTCATCAGGTGTTACTACAACAACCCAGATGCACAGTTTTCTGGATGCCCTTTTTATTGTTGTTGGCGTTGGGGTTGCAAAGTGTCACCAATATGCCTCCAAACGATTATCAAACCTATATTAACCTTCTTACGATGTTTGTCTGAGTATGTTTTTTATGATGCCAGTTCACCCTTTGGCAACACGCAAGTCCAAACATGTAATGCTATGCCCCAAAGGTTGACATAGTAATACTGACTTCTTTGATTTTCTTTAACTGTCAGACATTTCCTGGTTGGCTCAAACTCCTGAAAAAGTTTGGGATCCAAAAACTGCGGCTTCCTTCGTTAAAGGTCAGACCACTCAGAGCCGACAGTGGTGGAGGGCGTGTGAATGGGACGTCCCGACCAGAGTCCAGGAACAATAAACCACAAATCCAACCCCGAGACCTCCGAGCTGCCGAGAAAATGATCCCAAGCTCAAAGTGAGAAGAGAAGCGCTGTTCGGCAAATCCAGGAATATGGAAGAATAATGTTTCTGTAGCAATTTATACGTCTGAAAATATGGCAAGTCATAAAAGACAGAAACGAAATGGCGTAGAGAGGTTTGGAGAAATTTTAAAAACAGATTGAGGTGTTGAAGAGGTCATAAAAACATGAGAGATGAGTTTGACTTTTGACAGAATATATTATATTTTTGTGACCACAGTTGCCCTGAGATAGACTGACAGAAGTGTGGCAGCCAACTATAGTCTTGTCATGATATGAAAATACTGACTTGATTTTAATACTAAGAAAAATGCCAGATACTTACCACAATGAAAATGAAACAACAATCATAAGAAAAACACTTTTTTAAACCATGGAAGGTAATTTCCAAATGATAAATAGTGAAACTTTTATGTAGTGCTTTACCAATGATGTTTATGTCAAGAGCGGGATTTGAACCACCAACCTTCAGATCAGTGGACAAACACTGACAAACAGCTGAGCTACTGTCACCCCAACACAAAAATAATATTGCCATGTAGTTTAACTTCAGATATAGATTCTATAAATATAGATTATTCTAAAATGATAAGGTCCAGATTGTAATTAATGCTTGTTCAAATGAATACCTAATTTTAATATTAGTTTTAGTGCTGATCCATAGCTCCACCACCAGGCATGTTCTTACACTGCACATTTCCTACATAGTGAAGGGGAGTGAAGTATCTTGCCCAAAGACACAACAAAAGTATAAATTGCCTGTAGTTGGATTCAAACCACTAACCTTGGCGTTTGTGGTAGAATGTTCCACCACTGAGCCAATTTCTTCTGTTACAACATTGTCTGTAAGTGTCTTGCCCAAGGACACAGCAGCAGTACATTTGGCTTGGTTCAAATTGATGACTCCGCTTGCTGACTTGCTGCCACCACATGACAATTGGCTCAATGCACAATGTCCCCTGGCTAGCTCACGGTTAGCATCACTACGCTTTAGTTATATCTCTATTTTTTCAGAGCCACAGCAAAATTAAGAAATAGTTGAAAATAATGCCGTGGACAGCAAGTTGCAGGTGGAGATCACTGAGGACATGATACGGACTTTATGGATTAGTTGAATACACTTCTGGTAGCTCTGGTGTTTCAAAGCTAATGTGTTTCAAAGCTAATGCTAACTAAACAGTAGTAACAACCATCGTCACTGGATTAAGGAGGCAATTCAAATACGGAAACGTGCCCACGGGACTATAAACCAGGACGAGCGGGCTTTATTACTCTCACACACCTGGGATCCTGTCTTGAAGAGGTCAGACTACAGATAAAGCTGTCATTCTGCCTCCACCAATAGGAAGACAGCGCCAAAACCTGTTTAAATCACGTCACAGCAACATCACATAATCAATCTGGGGAAGACCGCTAGTGAGCAGTCGAAACTGTCAGGCATGAAAACAAACTAAACTTTGGTCTGGATAAAGAATCTATTAAAATACATTAACGGAAGACCAGATGAACCTCCTTGGACTAAAACAGTAGTGACTAGGGATGCATCTAGTCTAGCCATTACTGCATTATTCCCTGGATTGGATATCAGTTTCCAAATATCGGTTCAGTCAAAATCCTAGCTGGGCATATAAATTAATGTAATAATACTATTTACTAGTCGCAAATGGCCCAGAAAGTCTCATAATGTTTGAGTTTTTATTTATGTAAAGCTGTTCAGTAGTTAAGTGAGAGATAAATAACAGCTGCATAACACAGTTTAATCAGTTTTCCCGTATTTTATTTGTGTTTAAAGGAAATAAATTTATATTGGGTTTTGGCAGACACTTAAAGCTACTGGAGCTGAAAAGGCTGGATCGGTGCATCCCTAGTGACGACATCTTTTTAAGCAATTGTGTTAGAATGAAGCAAAAATAGGAAATTGTAAGCCTAATTCTAAACGTCCGCGAACATTACCACTTTCTGCAAATGTCCCATGTTTTAATAACGTCTCCTGTGAATGTGTCCTGGGATCGTGCAGGTTCTGGCAGCGCCCCTTTGGCCCTCAGCCTCAGCTCTGTCCCAACATGCTCATAGGAATGCACTCCCCTCCTCCAGCTACAATCATCGCATACAACATCAGATCCTGCTAAAATCTCTCTCTCTTCATCCCTCTCTTTTTCTTCTCTCTCTTTCTGTTCCTTTCTCTGTCTTTTTAAAAATGTCTTTGTTAATGTAATTAGCATACAGAAACCCACATGCTTTAAACAAACGCAGCACTTTGGAGGATGGTGAAATTGGTCCAAAACTCTTTTATGATCAACAAAATCAACAGAACATTTGCTACAAACAGATAAAAGTGGAACGTTTTGTTGTGTGTTTCTCTTCCTGAATATGAACTATGGCTAAATATTACCATGTGTCTTCTGTTATTTGGCCTGTGGACTTTAATCTGACACTGCACAATTATTCAGAAGCAAATTTAAGCTTAAGGATGGACATGTGACTTCACTGTTGGAAGGTCCTTTACGTTAGTTTGCCTTTCCTGGGATGTTCCAATGTGTAGCATTAAACATGCATATTTGGCTTTTATTTGGTGCATTTATTGTTAAAAAAACCATACATTTCTAACCTCTCTATGGATCTGACCTGTATCTTGGCCCTGTGGCGTCACCTGGAGATACTGTAGATACTATGGAAAATTCCAAAAGCAATAACATTTTCACGGAGACGAGCAGGTGGAGCCCAGAAAAGTTACATAGTACACTTTTAAAAGCAGTTTTTGAGTTCTATAGTTCTAGAGCTGACACCTTAACTAAATGTACATTTGGCCAATTTTTACATCTGATACCCTTCCTGTCTCAATGAAAGTAGAGCTTTGCAGTGTAGCATTTAAAATTTAACAAAAGTAAATCTTGAAACGCTATTTGCCCGAGAGTTAACTGGTGCATATTTTGATTGTGAAATAGTCGTTAAGAAACTGTAGCCATCCTTAGCAGGCTTTTGGATAACACTATTAGCTTTCACTTTATATGTGATTTTTCCACAATCCACTTTACAGACACAGATTTAATGTTGGCTTTATTCAAATTGAAGGAACGGAAAAGTACCCCCCCTCTCTCTTTCTCTTCCTCTCTTTCCCTATCCCCCCTCTCTCGCTCTCCCTCCTCTTGATGTCAGGAAATTTAGGTCTGAGCGCCTGTTTTACTCCTTTTCTGTAAACCTCTTGGATCTTTCGCCTCTCTCTGAAAAACCACAGCTTCGGTTACACAAAATGAAGCACAACCCTGGGCAACCTGAAGGTGTTTTCAATAATTACTCATTATACGTGTTGGGCCAATCCGAAACATCTGCAGCGAATTTGAGCGAAAGAGCCCCGAAACATTCCTAAAATAGGAGTGACGCACGCAGGCCCGGGACACACAGACTGGAGCTCTATTGTCAGTACAGCGGCTGTTTTTGTAGCTGGCCACAGTCGAGGAAATGAATATCAAATGTGGTAGTGCTGCCATAAATCAAAACCGTTCGTAGTACTATGAGTTTCTTTGCCCCATTTCTAGTGGATGGATAGGGGCAGAGGGCTGACCCCATACCCCCACAGAGCTCAAGTCTTTCCTATGAGAGTCACAGAAGAGGAGGAGGTGAGGACCTAGTGTGTTAGAGGCATTAAAGGCTGATGTGTAACACTGATGTGGAGACAGAAGGTCACGAAGCAGTGTGGGATTTTGATGGTTATGTAAAGGTCGTATATTGTGCAAAATTAAGCTATATGCATTTTAAGCCATGTTAGAATGTTGTTACCTTATCAAATACATAACTGGAGTTGTGATTTGTTTCATTCACACATGTTTGAGCAAACCTGGTTTATTAGTCTGTTTACATCTCCAAAGCTTAAAATGCTCTTTTCCACCTTATGATGTCACGAAGCAGTAGTTAACAGCTACCTTTTATCTTTTTTTGTTCAGTAGAGACTGGAAATCTCATTGTAAAAATTATCCAAATGATTCTAGTGAATATGTATGGAGTTTAAAAACACAGTGGAGCACTTCCTGTATTACCACATGACATCACAAGGTGGAATAGAGTGTTTGCAAGAAAAACTCAGCCTAAATATGCAGTTTGTGTGTTAAACAGGTGTAAATGAAACAAACACAGCTCCAGGTATGTTTGTGACGACATTATAACATAGATCAGAAAATAGCATAATATGGGCCTTTTCAGTTCTAATTTAGGACCGATAGGACGAGTTAAGTATAATGACCGTATTTCACCGGACATCCAGTCACACTCTGCTACTTCCACCTCTCACCCAATCACCTTACAAATTGTTCTCAGTTGTTTTGGTCATACAGTGCATATATGGATGTTGAACTATTTTGTATATGACTGGAACTAAATCGACTGGACAGACCAAACCACAGATTTTCAAGGGCTACCATATATGCATGTCAGTAACTTTTCACCATGGAGATGTTATTCCTCTGCCTGGGATGGACCACATTACGGTATTACACATACATGTAGACCTCAGCCTCTGCTTTGAAACCTTTACATACACTCTTTCACTCAGCTCTTTGTTTCATAACAGGTGATGAATTTAAACCCATCACTGTACACTCTATCAAAAAGTAGGTTGGCCATCGCTATCTGTCAGAAGCGAACAACACTGTATCAAATGTGTTTATAAGGGACGACTTGATAGACTGCCGGAATACCTCACTTGCTTGTTGAACATTGCATGGGAACTTTTAATACAAGAGTTCATGATTGCATTAAAGTCTGAAAAATGACTACACCAGAACTGAGATGGGAAAAAAGCTTTTGGTTATTTTGCTTCGCAAAATGGAATATATTTCAAGGACATGCAAACTGGGTAGTTTGGTGCCACAAATGCAGGAGTGACCTCGGGGGAAAGAAGGCGGCTGATTTGTCTGTTATTAATATTCATATCTTGATTTACAGACACAATAGCGAAATAATGCAGACATGTTAAGACCAAAATGCAGCAGTTACAGAAAAAGGGGCAACAGTTTTCAATGTAAAGTGAATTGGAGCCAGCGTCGATGGAGTTGGAAGCGCGCCCATGATCACTTTGTATTTGGAACATGGCGGCTAGCGGGTTAGCTATGTCCATTTATATATACAGTCTATGATTTGAACAGGGAGTCCATGAAAAGAAGAGTCTGTTACTCTCAATGGGCTCTCCCTGTATAAATAAAGATAAATAAATAAAACAAAATATTTACCTTGCATCCCGGTATTTTTGATGCGTATAAATACCTTGAACAACATTCTTACTGTAACCAAGGTCACCTCTCCATTGATCAGGCAAAGCAATGAAAACTCCACAAACAGGTAACAAATAATCTAGAAAAGTTACATAGTGCAAAGTTAAAAACAAAATAGCTGTTTCCTACATTAAATAAAACAGATGCACACGTTCTTACCATTAGGTGTCATTACATATTTGGCCTTGTGCTAACAGTATAGCACCAGTGACCATTTGAACTGTAGAATGCATGGTTGACATATAGTGAGAGTGACTCCACTGTACAAATGCCCAGAGTAAATAATGTCAGAGTTCTCCTTTGCCTCCACACTGTTCCTTTGTTTCTATAAGGACATTTAACCATATCCTTTCAAATGACACTGTGATTGGAGCTATTCTAAAACATGCAATTACCAGGTGAAGTTTGGGGTTAGGGCAAGGTCAAGCCTGACTAATGAAATCTAATGGGATGGGTTAAAATTAGGACTACAATTCTCCCATCCGCTGGAAATAGTGTTTGACTTGTGGTTGGGATAAAGTGATGGTCAAATGGACACCGATGAGAGATTTATTGTTTGGATTTATTATCAATAGCAATTAGTGGCAATTAGTGGGTTTGCGTTTTGTACCACATTGGGGGCAGGCTAAAATGGTCTATTTATAAGAATCAAGCAGAGTAATGGCTTTCTACATGTAAACTTAAGGATCATTTAGTTACAAAGGTAAACATTATGATTACATAGGGTTGTTATAATTATTTATATTGGTGCACTGAATTCAAAAGGAAACTGTCTTTGTTCTAACAATGGCTACTTATATTATAACCACAGACTGTGCGTATAAATGGACATGCCTATCCCAGTGGCGTATTAACTTATACTATCCCGCTCTACATGATCATGGTGTTTTTATTTAGCAATTTTATCCGTCATTTAAGATATGAACATTGATAACAGATAAATCAGGTGCCTTCTTTCCCCGAGGTCGCTCCCGAGTGGGCACACCCCCTGCTAAAACAACAGTGTGGGTGACGGGAAGGGGTGTTGCCTTCCACAGCGCGGCTCCAGATTGGCTCTTTGGTTGTTATGATACTTTCTGTCAGAACTTGGCTCCAAATTCGCTCTTATAACTGTTAGCCTCGATGAGCTTCATTTGACTGGAGCCGAACCGTGTGGGTGACGTCACACTCACATGGTCCACTTATTTATATAGTTTATGATTATAACTTGGTTTCTGATCTCCTTTCAAAAACATAAAGAAATAATTGAACAAGTTTTTTTTTTTTTTTTTTTTTTTTTTTTTTAACACATATTCATAACTCAACCCTATCAAGCAGAGGATTTTCAATTATTTGTTTTAATTGTTCAAAAATGGCTAAATGATTTTTTTTACCTGATCCTGCACTTGGGCATTGCATGTGGCAATGGTCAATCAAATTATTAACTTACATGAAAAAGTCTTCAATTTCATATAATTTCACATAGTTTTATACTTGCCTGTTTAGCTAACACATGAATGTTTCTGGATAACATGAGAGGATGAACTTTACTCGGACAGATTATAGTTTTTTGGAGTTGGCGAGTCCAAAATCATCGTCCTGCATGTGTTCCAGTATTTAGATTAGATTAGATTCATCTTTATTGTATCTTTAGGAAGAAATTCATGTTGGAGAAGCACTGGAAACAAAAAACAGACAGTAGACATTCCAATCACTACATTTAAAATACCAAAATTATGTAACATTAAGTTGTAGTTTCACATTTTATTGACTAAAGTGGTGACTTGCATGGTCAAAGCAGGTTTAAAGTGATTTAATAGGAAATATTACGTATTAAACACTTGAAAACACATACAGTACTTTGTGGACCTTAAAGGCGTAGGCTCTAGCAAATTAGCAACTTCTTTTGAAATCCCAGCCTGGTGACAGTTCTGAAGGTGGATTTCAGCTAACAGCCGAAACATGTCAACGAGGAAAATACTTCTCATAACGTATTGTCTTAAAAAAACAACCTAAGTAGCCAATGTTAAAAAGAAAACAAAATTAACGTTTTTGGATAGGTATACGGTCTGACCGAAGTAGCACAGACTGCCCAATTTAGTAATACTAAGAGCTTTGGAAAGAACACAACATAACTCAGGCTTTCAAACTGCTAAACAATAAAACTTACTTTGAACACTGGATCCCATGTCCCCTACTCAACATGTCTCCATGCATTTCCAAGTGAAGGATGGATCAGTGGGGTCCTGCCCTCAGCTCTACCACAGCTTTTTGGGAGGATTAAGTGGGATCTGGTGCTGTCCAAACCTTGTGCTAACCTGCGCCCAAAGCCAAACCAACACACGCTCTCCAGGCCTGTCCCGGGACAATGGGCCGGGCTGCTGTTGGTTTTACTGGTCTGGGTGGGTTCAGGGGGATTGGGGGAGGCCTGCTCTGAAGTCCACACAGAGGTGCAAGGCAAAGGCAGGGGTTATACCAGGACGTGTATATTCAACTGTGTTTGGGACAGAGGAATGTGAGGGGGGAGATAACACGGGACATCCCAGATCAGAGTATAGGACAGTGCTGCACAAACTACCTTAAACTAACTTGGCCCTATAGGGGGTCTAATTTTGCCTCAGAGGGTGCGCACAAAGATTTGTAAGTCATTTCTAATTTGATAAAAGGGGGTATTACACTTCTATGGGGTAATTTCTGATAAGACATAACATATTTAGATCACAATGTTAGCTTTTATTGTTTTGAAAACCCTATATTCACTGAAAACTACATATTAATGTTTAATATGTTTCAGTTTTGTTTCTGACGCTCTCCCTGACTCCCTCTTCTCGCACTATTTCATTACAATTGGCATACATTTTGCTAATGAAACTACTGCACACATTAGTATTTGTGAAGTTGTAGTGTATTGTTTTGTATCCTGCTTTTGTATATTTATGAAAATTCGTGTGGAGCCAGGAGCATGGGTGACGTAGGCTTGTGGGCTGAGATTTGGATAGGATTGTACTTCTAACCGTAAGGAGGGTTCGAATAGGGCCCAGGAGAGATCGTAAAATTACTCAAACAAACATGTTTTTTGAAGAGGCAACAACGTTATACCATGGTAGAAAACTCCAAAAAGCCGATTTTGCCTAATGGCCCTTATTTTAATTTTTGGCTGAAAAGACTGTTTATTCCTAAAAAAACACAAATAATTAAAGACGGTTTTGTGATAAATATCATTTCAGACAAACTTTTACATGGAAAACATTAATAGGTTTGGCCCTCAGTCTGATAATACATATTCATTTTGGCCACAGAGGAGCAGAGAAGTGAAACAGAAAAGAACGAAAAAGCAGACGATAAACTAGATGTGGTCTCCTGTTTACTCTAGCTGTAGCCACGTCTCACTGCGCCACAAACTTGCAATTACTAAATGTCTGGAATTACTAAGCTGGAAAAGGGTAACAGGATTTGATATTTTTGCATAATTTTTTGGCACATTTCACAGTTTGGTTTTGGTAAATGATTAATCATGAATTAGTGATGACCTGTCGAAAAATGTAGTGGTTTCCGGTTCCTCCAATGTTGTATTCTTAGGAAAAACACTTTCCCAAGAACACCATCTTTGGACCCAATGTTAACCAGAGAAACTTCCGATCAATTTTCTGCTACGTTTTACTTTTCGGATCAGAGACTCCTACTGGACCTAGCAACCTAGATGAGAGACTCATGTGCGGCTCATTCTGCTTTCTGACTGGATAATTATTTTGAAAACCAAAACACCAAATTGCGATATAAAGAAATGGGACATCTGCAAACACAATTTCCTTATAGTATGTGAATTATGTGGGTGGAGTAAACATTTGTGACCAAGAACTTACAAAAAAGTTTAACTAGATTCCTATCTGTCTTTGAAATGTTAGTATTTGAACAGTTAAAGTAGTACCTAGTCAGGCTGAGTGAGTGACAGAGGCCAGGGAAAAGGTGGGTCTATTTTCATTCCTCAGTGAAAGAGAGAGGAAGAGGAAATGTTTTGGTTGCTTTGATAAAACCAGTAACACCTACGCTGGCAGAATCAAGTGCTAGAAAAATGTTTGAACGTTCAACATCATCACTATGAGGTTAACATGGAGGTAAGGCACACCGCTCACTCCACGGCCTCCCAGGGAAACACGAGCCTCAAAAGTCAAGACAAAAACGACTTTTTCAAACAACCAGTCTGGTCTAGTCCCAAAACCAAGCACTCAAGTCACGGCCCTTCTCACACTCTCATAATAAATAAAGCCAAAGATTTTCGAGAATGAATAGAGACGTGTAGAAATGGTGGGCTTGACAGACAGCTGACCGAGCCTTGTCCAGATCATGATGCTATTTTTGGCCCTTTCACATTAACTTCTCATTCAATTTAAAACCTATATGTGGTGTATGTTATCTTTCAATCTTTTAACACTTTTAAAAGCTCAGTTTGTGAAGCTAGTACTTAGCGGCGATATGATAACTTCCCCCTCCTCAAACACGCACTTCATTCAGCTGATTCTGCAAAAGGCCTTGATTTGGATGAGCAGCAGCTCTACTCCAAGCTTCTTGTGAGTTTTAGATTTTTGGACACTGTTTCTGAGGTCTTTCAGTCCTGACCAAAAGTAAGAAACAATGTTAACTTATTTGTAACCATTAGAATATATTATATTGACCACACACTACACTCTCTGTGGTTTCATTCAATCATCAACAGTGTATGTGTGTTGGGATATAAGCATTTAATTGTTTAGTCTATTAATTGCACAGTAGTTTCTTAGTCAACTAATTGTTCTATTGGGATTAAAGAGGATTTATATGGACTACAGCAGAAAGGAGAAGGCGTTGAGTGAGAAGTGAATTGTGTATTTTTTACATTTGAGGACACTGTTTACTGTTTACGTTCCTGTATGCATAGTTATTATTGAATCAGTCTGTGTCAGATAATAAAAATACGCAATAGAGCTCTTGCTACACCCACTTTTATTTGTTTAATTTCTGCACAAAGTCTGTCATTAGTCACCCAATATATTTTATTTTTATTGTTTTTATGTCAACGATTCTCCACATGCATGTTTAAATTTTTCTGAACTCAAAGCCAAGATTCACTGGACATAAGCCATGGACCAATGATCTATAACATATGTAGAAAGGCAATAGGGACCATACGATAAAGAATCTCATACCTCATCAATGGCTTGAACTTCAGTTATGTTATGTGGTTTCCATTTTCTACGCATTGAGCCCAGTCTAAGTTATCACCAAATCTGTGGACACAAGTTTTGCTCTTATCACTTGTAATTCAACGTGAAGGGGCAATAATGACTTTCTAACAGTGCCATTCTCACTCATAGTAACTTCAGATCACACAAATCTCTGTAATAAAAACTACAAATGAAACACGCGGCCCCGATCATTATTGTGCCTTATAAAACACACAGAGAGCATCAGGCCTTATTACAGCTGATACACTGCATCAAAGCCCTTTTGAGTGCAGTACATTTGTGTTGAGTTATACGACTTTAAGAATACAGATTTCCCATCAGCCATTGCTCCGAGTCTGGCTTTCTAACCATGTGACCGGGGACGACCAAATAAAATCCAGATTGCACCTTTAAACTTTGTTCGGTGAAAATGAGCACTTGGCCCGCACTGTTCTGTCAGCTTTCATAAATTTTGCCTGGGAGCATGGTTGCAGTATGCAGACTAATATGTTTAAGCCCCCAGACTGTTTGGGACATGTGGGAGCGAGTGCCTACTTGCACCCCCCCTTTCTCCGCTCCACGTAGCCCCAGTTTTGGCTTATTAAGACGGGCAGATTTACAGCCGATGTTGGGGCATAATTGGTGGTTAGAGCAGGAGTGATAATGTACAGTGTCAAGGCAATGCTCTGTAATTAAAGCGGGAATGATTGGAAGGTGGGGGTGTGTGTGAAGTGTGGCAGGCTGCTGGTTAAAGGCTCTGGTTTAGTTTGCACTTTATTGAAGGTAGATTGCAAAAAAAGGGAACATTAAACAAGTTAAAATGACATACTTATGATCGTGTGAGCGTGCGTTTAGTTACTAGGCCTTCATCTATGGTTCTGAAACTTTAAACTCCAAGTACGGCAGTAGAAGTTGGTAGAGTGTTTGTCCGCTGATGCAAAGGTCGGTAGTTCAAATCTCGCTCTTGATATAAAAGCATCATTGGTTGAGCAAAACACTTAACCACTTTTCCCCAAGTGTCCGTGTACACTGGTGTATAAAAATGTGTGTGGGTGAATGGTTCCTTGATATAAAGTGCTTTGGGTGCCTTGAAGGTGGAAAAGCGCTTTATAAAAATGTGACCATTTATCAAGTACCTGCTAAGAAAATATTGGACTTTCTGAGATTCACGAGATAAACCACGTCTGGGTCTACAGGGCAAAACCAGGTCTAACACAGGAGTATATCATTTTTATAGTTCTAAAACAGGACAAATATTTATATTAATACCTGGATTGCAGAGGAATTTGCAGTATCACAGTTTGAAAACCGATATGACTGTGACTTGTTCACTGAATTAAATATATGAATTAAGGGGTAAGAATTCTGATTAAAACCACTAGTCTAGTCAAAAAAAAAAAAAAAAAAGAAAGACAAAATGTGACTTGTTTTCTAGTAATTTATCTCAAGATTGGATTCATTTTTCATGTTTTTTCATTAATCTTTATTTATACAAGGAAAGCCTAATGAGAGCCTCTCCTTTTCATGGGAATCTTGTTTAAAATACAAAAAAACGTCCATTTAAAACATTGAAAATAGGTTGGAGGAGGTGTGATTATAAATGTTTATCACCAGATTATTTAAGTGCATTAGTGGCACCAATGTATCCAGTTTTGCATGTCCTTGAAATGTATTCCATTTATGGGAAGCAAAATAATCAAAAGTTTTTTTTTTCTTCTCTCATTTCTAGCCAGTTTTTAGATGCAGATAGTGATGAGATCTTGTATTAAAGGTTCCCGTATCAATGTTGCAAGATATTCAGGTAGTCTATAAGTAGTCCCTTATAAATGCATTTGATACAGTGCTATTCTCTTCTGAGAGCTGGTGATGGCCAACATACTTTTTCATAGAGTGTACAGTGACGGGCTTAAATTCATCACTTGTTATGAAACGAAGGGCTGAGTGAAAGAGTGTATCTAAAGGTGATGCAGTTTGGACATTCTATGATGGAAATAAAGACAGATTTGCCTATTGCTGTTCATAATATATACTTGATTTATCATTGAAGTCCACAGGTTTGATGTAAAAAAAAAAAACTCAGCTGGGATAACACTGAAACTTTTTTTTATATCGACAAAGACACGTTAAATAACTATTATTCTTATTGAATATATACTTCTGCTATTTGCACAACTTTGGACCCATTGTCTTTCATAAAATATCAAGTCAAGGCTCATAATTACATAATCTAAGAGCAGTTCAAACTTGAAATTCATAGGTTACAAGCCACTTTACACAGTTTTTTCACAAACATTTCACAACATTGAAACTTTCATTTTATTTTTACACAAGAAGCAATTTAACATCCCATATCCATTTTACTACCTGACCTTCTGCTTAGACATAAAGTTTTAAATTAGTCCCTTTTCACAGCACAGCTCCAAACCAAGTACCTCTCCAACCAACACAACCAGCCACAATAACAACCCCCTGGTCCCTGGAACGAGTGATGTCAGCCCTCACTGCCCCCCTATTGCCTCCCTCATACCCCTTCTTACCCCCCTGGACTGCTCACTTCAGACAGTATAGCAGACGTAGCAGACACACCCCTCTCTCACTCACGGTTTCCTGCTCTCTGCTCCTCTCAATAGCCACATTCATACTAACTCAGAACATGAAACAACCTTAATAAAACCGCATAGGCCTCACTGACTGACACCTGCCCAGCCCAGCCAATGTACACTATACTGCAAGTGTTATCGTAGTGTGCCCTCTGGAAGATGTCATAAAAACTACACTGGGTTAAAAATATATGGGGGAAAATAAAGTGGCTGGAGGCTGATTTGTGTGCGGCTAAGGGCTACGTGTCTGCTGCAGGTGTGAAGATTGTAAACAGCGTGAATTTAACATAGGGAGGTGATAGCCAGGTTTTATATAGGCCACAGAAGAATGGGGCTGCTATATAAAGGGCCAATGGAATAAGACCAGCGGTGTTAGCTACAGTGTGGTGAAGCCAATGGAAAATAGAACAGTGCCATCGGAGCGCCAGATACAGCAAAGGGCAATTATTCAACTTAACAAAATCACATGTTTATGAAATACAGTTAAATTAGCAGAAGGTTAGTACGAGTAACAGTTACCATTTTGTTAAATGTCAGTATATATTCTTGAAGATGCGTTTGCAAAGGGTGAAATAAAAGAGTGAATGGAGTTTGAAGCACATTCGCACCAAGCAAAGATTCAAAACATATGACAGTGATTTGCGTAAAGTAGCAAATTTGTAATACTGTACTTCACAGCAAAAACAACATTTGGGGAAATGGGGATGTGTTAATACACACAATAGTTTGACCAGTTTGAGTATCTTGATTTGCCAAAAAGACTACACTTTATTTAATGTCATTATGGTGTCCTACGTAGATCTTAAGCTCTCTAATTTGTGAGATGTTAAGTAGACAATTTAGTTTCTTTTTTGCAAGAAAACCACATGACTTGAAATGGCACGTCACCTGCATGAGTCCATGGAAATAAAAAGTTAAAAAGATACTTCGGAACATTCTCCATGGAGATAAATGTTTTATGCCATACCAACATTACCATGGAGACAAAACAAGTAGAGGCCCTCCTTCAGGTCAAATTATCATCAGGTTTGTGGAGATGCATCAGAGTAAGTACGCATGTTCCTCTCTGTTTTTCATTCCGATTGATTGCGAAAAACAGATGACTACCGCTGAAACATTCTCATCATTGGACTACTCCTGGACAAATGAAGGATTACACTGTCTATGTTTGTCATTGTAATAAAAACAACCAAAATGAAAAAACATGTTTCTATTTTAGTCTAATATTGAATAAAAATTTACAAATTCCTTTGATTTGAATTGACACACTGTTGCTTGTATTTCTTGTATCTTGACATGTTTACACTGCCTCTTGTTCTATTCACGCTCAGAAGGATGGACTAGGTGTAGGACAGATCCAAACGCTTTTGATCAGATGTTCCTCTGACTCATGAGGTGTAGTGTGACGCAGTTCCCTGGATCTATTTATTAAACTGTAAACAGCTCCTGATGAGCCTCTGACATGGACATAAAAGGTAGAAACGTCACCACGGCTACAGTCTCCCCTCCTCGCCTTGTGCTTTCTTGTCTTGCCAATCCTCGCTGTTCGAAAACACTCAACAGTTCTTGTAACATTAGGTCATTGGCCTTTTAAAATGTTTTTGCATGGTGGAGACAAATAAAAGTGGGTCATGGTGTAAAAACATTTTTTAAAAATCAGATTCATATTACTGGTCTTTTGAAAACAAGACTTTTTTTTGCTTTTTTATTATAAATGATTCCCAATTTAATATATGAATCAAGTTTGGTATTATTATTATTATTATTATTATTATTATTATTATAGGTTTAAACAGTGGTTCCTCTACATTGTGTTGTTGTGAATTATAATTTGTATCATGTGTTAATCCACTTGACAATCAAGCCCATCAGAAATCAGAGAGACAGGATATGGTTCCAGACCCACAGTCTTTGTAAAATATTGTGTGTTTTTTGGCTGATCAACAGTGATGGAAGAAATAGTACAGACACTGGAGTAAAAAAATACTCAAGTAAAAGTATTAATGTACCCATTTAGAGAAATGTAATTAATCATCATGTTAAAAATAAAACCCTCAGCCTTTTTAGCAGGTCACACACAATAATAATAAAAAAAAATAATACTTTTCAGTCCTGTTCAAAAATGTAGTGGAGTAGAAAGTACAGATACCTGCTCTCAAATGTAGTGAAGTAGTAAAAAATATCCATTTTAAAACTTACTAAAGTAAAGTACAGATAACTGAAACTTTACTTAAGTACAGTAATTTACTATTTTTATGTTGTTATGTTCCACCACTGCTGATCAGGCAAGTAAAACAAAGAGTGGGAAGAGATATTAACTTAAGTGGGTTATAAGTGGATCATATCTTCCCTCTCTTTTACCAGTAAAGTAATATTTAATATCATATCCTGCAATTGTATATATGCCTATAGGAATACTGTGAACTCTGCACTACTTTGGCACATAACTCAAAAGTCAATCTATCAATACTTCTTTCCACAATCTCCAACTTCCTCCCTGTCTCCCTTATACCACCCTGAAACTTCACCTTGGGTTTCGTTTCACCCGTCTTTCTTAAATACAGTAAACCCAGAGAGCAGATTAACATTCTTACAGAGCTTCCATGATGTCTCCACATTCTCCAGCTCTTTGTCCATCAACATAAATCTCTCATTGCGTGGACCGTTTCTCTGCCAGGCCTATAGCAGCACCTGTAAGTCCACTTGCCTCTGCCGTCTAACCACAAGCAGAGAACAGAGGGGGGCCTGCACAGTTTTTCCCATGGACTCGGCCCATACTAGCATAATAGTCGCTCTGTTTTAGGTCTATGGCATCTCCTGCTCCATCTCTTTGAACTGAAGTCTACCGCCCCCAGCCCCCACAGCGCCTTCATGTGTCCGGGGGGAGCGATAGCCGGGCGCCGAAAGATTGCTCCAACAACCAGCACTAATGCATTCACACACACACATGGTTGCATACAGTACATATAAGGTCTATGCTGCTGGGGGATTGGAGATTTGAGGTATATGAGCTACACATGTAAAACTGGCCCAAGGCTGAAGCGCTGCATTTATTTACCTTTATGAAACTTAAAATCAAGCCTGCTGCTCATTTAGCCAACTCTATACAGTCACAGTTCAAAATAGTCATTATTTAAAACATGTCTCCTCCGTGACCAGTCCATTAGCTTTGGGTTTTTAAATGGTTTTATGGGGCAGGGGTATAGACTGTATATATTAATGGACATAGCCAACTTGCTAACCGCTGCGTTTCTAAAGAAGAGGTGAACATGGGTGCACTTCCAGCTCCTATTCACTTTTTTATTGAAAAACTGTCACCCCTGTCTCCATCACTGCTGTTGTCAGGCTCATCATTTTGGTCTTAAAATGCTCTTATTAATCAACGCTACATGATCCTGGTGTTTTTATTTGGCTAGCCTTACTCCGGATTGGCTCTTTGGTTGCTATGATACTCGTGGTTGGACTCCAAATATGGAACTCAGCTCCGTACTGCTAACTTCAACGAGCTTCATTTGACTGGAGCCGAACACTATGGGTAACATCACACTCCCTTAGTCCACTTCTTTATACAGTATATGCGCGGGGATGATTTTGTTGTCCAGGTTGTACTTAAAATAAAATGTTAGTACCTATATAGGTTAGATTGCTACTCAAATGCTGGATTTTATGCTGAACTCAAAGTTGTAGGGTTAATTCCTGCTTTGGCAAGTTGCTGAATGTCTCTACTCAGTCTTCACTCCCATATCCTGCTTTTGTGAAATCAATGGGTGAAAAAATTGGGGGTCAGAAGGGTCATGAGGTAAAAATAGTGGGTCAGGTCACTGTATTTTTAATTGAAAACAATGGTGTAATTAGAATAACATAATATGCCACTCAATAAACAATTAAACAATTCTGCCAGTTGAAATGATTACAACTGATCTGTACATAAACTCCTATCTCATATGATAGTGAGTACACATTTTTAAAGTGTTTGTTAAAAGTATTGCTTATGTTGCACAATCTCTGATGTTCTGATAAACTTTGTTTTTTTTAGTATAACACCTACAGAGTTTAGATAATAATTAACAATTTGCAAACTTTTTCTTCATTTTTCAGTCTGTCTCAATCATTCATGTTCAACAACCAGATTACATAAACCTTTCCCCATTTTGAATAAGTACCAGTTAATATAAAATTATATAAAGGCCTATTCTCTTCAACTAAAGGAAATGCTCTCCTCTCACTCTTCATGGCGTGTGAAATGCAAATACAGCTTGCTTTATCTGCACTGGTCTGTAATGCTGCTATATTATTAACTATGTTTAAACATTACAAGAAAATAAATGGGAAAGCGTAAGGACTTTCACCCTAAGCACACACGCACAAACACACGTTCATTCATTCAATTCATTCATATGAAATGCCAAACCAGCACACTGACTGTATAATCAAAAAGCATTCAAATTAAAACTCAAGTCAAAGTGCTTTTAGCCCTGTAGTACAAAGACCCATTTATTAAATTCATGAATCAAGAATTCTAGACTTTTACAAATCTATTTTATTTCTACATCTTTGAAGGTGGATGTGAAAAGCATTATTAACAAGCATGGCATATAAACAAAACACAGACTAGGTATGGAAACTCTTACTACTTTTCCCCTCCAAACACAAAGACACATTCATTCATAAAAATGCAAGACTTTAACACATTGCCCCCACAGCAAACTAAAGGTAAGAAGCATAAATGTAATTTGTTGTACTTTTATCCCTAGTACAAAGACATATTCATAATTTCATTCAGTATACTTTATATTCTAATTTTGATAGTTATATTGCTTCATGGGACATATACCAACATACAGATTTGTTCCATAGATGTAGAGTTGTCTATGCTCTGATATGATTGAAAACGGAGGTCTTAGACTTTCCATTTATGTTTAGTTCTTTAAAGTGGGACTAAACACTTAAATTCCACCCAAAACCCAATTTCAAATAGAGTTCCAAACTTGGGCAGTGCCTGGAGGACTAAAAAAAGAGAGTGAGAGAGGAGGCGCAGGGTCTAGAGATATGAGCAACTCTGTGATTGGTCTAACATATCCAACATGTGTAACATGAACTTTAACAGCCACATCAAATCAATACCATGTGTAGCTTTTTACCATTTAAAAAACATTGCAGAAAATAAATGTATACTGTCAAAACCAGACTTGGAGAGACATCCATGCATGTGTCTGCAGTAGGTTAGTCTACTGTAACTGCCTGCTCACTGCCCTCTCCAAACGAGCGTTAAGACAGCTGCAGTACATCCAGAACACTGTTACTCAGGTCCTGACTAGAACCAGGAAGTACGAGCACATAAGTCCTGTGCTCAGGTCTCTGCACTGGCTCCTGTGGCTCAGAGAATAGACTTTATAGCAGCTCTGCTTGTGAACAAGTCTCTTCATGGACCAGCACCAAAGTACATCTCTTACATGTTAGTGCCATATGAACCATCTCGCACTCTGAGGACCTCAGGGTCCGGCCTCCTGCTGCTGCCCAGAGTCAGGACTAAACATGGAGGATCAGTGTTTCAGTTTTATGCAGCTAAAACCTGGAACAGTTTATCTAAAGTTGTGAGACAGGCCTCTACTTTGAAAATGTTTAAATCCAGGCTCAAAATGGTTCAACATACTTTTGCATATGAGTGTAAGTTTTTTATTCTCTACTCTTCTCTTTTCATGTTAATTTAATGATTATTTATGTTTAAATTTGTTTGTATTGTGATTTAAATGTATTTCTTATTCTTGAATAAGAAAGACACTTTGAATTACTCTGTGTACAAATTGTGCAATAAATAAACTTGCCTTGCCGATCCATGTATCCATACATAAACCTCCGCCCCTGCAGCCAGGTGTAATTAGAAACACCAGGCTTTAATCAGGGCAGTCTTACGTGATGTCACATGGTACTTAAAATAGTAGTGGCCACTGGAGGCAGCAAACACTCAGTTTTTGGCTGGTTTTGAATGCTGTAAATTTACTTAGTTTGCAAAAAATGCCAAAAGGAAGCAATCTAGCAGTAATAGACAATGCTATTAAAATGCCATATACAGAGTTCTAGAAAAAGCTGATTTAGTCCTCAGTTCCTCTTTAACAAAAAAGGTTATTGTAGCCTCCCTAGGGAGGTGTTCTGGGCATGTCCCACCGGGAGGAGGCCCCGGGGAAGACCCAGGACACGCTGGAGGGACTATGTCTCTCGGCTGGCCTGGGAACGCCTTGGGATCCCACCGGAGGGGCTGGAGGACGTGTCCGGGGTGAGGGAAGTCTGGGAGTCCCTGCTTAGACTGCTGCCTCCGCGACCCGGCCCCGGATAAGCGGAAGAAAATGGATGGATGGTTATTGTAGCCATAGTGATCATTGATTATGTTTTATTTTGGTTTTCTTTTCCTTTAATCAGCAAAACCATTGCCGAAATATTGAAACCCAACAAATTTATCATTGCCAAAAGTATAAATGACATTACTAAACATATTATATAATACAAGGGCAAGTACAAAGACGTGCATTTATTCATAAATCATGTCCAAACCAGTCTATTTTATTTCATTGCCTCTGAAGTGACCCATTCAAACATACTAAATGGAAACTCTACACACATGCATCAACAACATTCATTCATAAAACTGTAATGTCATTTTTATGCAAACTCCAACTATACATCTTTTCAAAGTCATTTATAAAAGAAAATATAGCATTGCTCCAGTACAACAATAAACATTGAATCAGTTCATTTCCCCTCCTTTCTGGACACTGTTGACTGTTCAGTGCCCACAATAGTTTTGGCATAGCTTCAGTCACTGCTTCCTCTTCCAAAGGTCAACACTGTTATTTTTACCACGTCAATGAGTCACTGTATAATTGTTCCAGAGCAAAACAGACACAATGGAGGCATTATAAATCATATGGCCATAATAAGCGGCTGGTTTAAGATTAATGAAATACACCTGCCCCGTTCCAAACTGAAACATTGCAAGGTTGGTCGTAGCAACAAAACAGACAAATTTAAACGGAAGACAAGATGACAAGAAGAACACAAGTGACGACAAAGAAGGAGGGATGCAGATGCTTGGGTGAACAGTTTTCGGAAGTTTATTTAAATGGAACGACAACATGGTCAAATAATACTGAGCTGTTTATTTAAATACATAAAACTGTGAGGAAATGTTTTAAAGATGTACAATCGGCGAATTCTCCAGCTAAGACTAGGTTCAAGGCTCTTGTTTAAGGAACCATATGTAAGATTTAGATTTCAAATTCCACAAACATGACCTAACTGTGTCCACAGATACAAGGTCAACATGTTCAAATCAAATACTGCCTTCACTGATTACAACTGTAATGCTAGTTTATTCTTAAATACAAAAGCATGGGACATGATGTCCAAGTTGTTTGTGTTATAATTAGGTTTTCAAGACGATTATCCAATCAGAAAGCAGAATGAACCTCACGAGTCTCTCATTTGGGTTGTCAGTTTCAGTGTTGAAATCCAGTTGATTAAAACAGATTGATTAAAAAAGAGAAGTCTCTCTGATCTGAATGGTCACTACCTGAACCCCAGCACCTGCAGCCAATCATGAATCAGAGCTACTGCAGCCTCTGCAGCTCAGCGAGTGAACTCTGGAGGTTCTGAGCATTCACATGAGACATGGCCTGTCCATATACTGAGGAAATGTGTATGTGTCCTCTGTAGGTTTAGGTACTACTCACACAATTGTGGCTAGGTTTTTTTTTTTACCAGCAAGAGTGCAGGCTACATACAGTTCCTTAAATTAGAGTCCTCGGGTGCTGCATTCTGCTGTCAGCCACAACAGGTCAACATTAAAGGTCAACATTAAAGTATACACATAACACTAATCTCTGTTTGGCAGTTGTGTACATTTTAACAAGCTGTATTGGATGCAAACTCCGGAAAGGCCTACGGAGTCACTTCACTGGCCACATGATGGAGTTTAATCTGTCATCTTACTCTTCTTACAGAGATAAAATATGATGCAAATTAAGATAATGTTGCAACTAGAACATGTTTGAAGCTTTGATAAATTGAGAAATTTGAGTTTGAGACCTCCTATAAACCAATGACAGTTTGATGTACTCAGTAAGTATTATACAAATCACTGCACTGCAAGCTTTGTGTTGTCCGAGAGTCTGAAATAGAGCCAGGCCAAGGAAGAGAACAAATTACCCATTATTGTTCCCATGCATATATTCTGAAATTCTGTCTTATTACTTAAAATTATTGCAACTTTTGAACCATTTCACCCTTTTCCCAATCTTAAAACCATTTAAAACCTCAAACTCATTGCTACCACAGCGTTCCCATCTTTCAAAGTTGAGCTCTCCGTTTCTGCATATGCCTATGTAAACATTATACTTCATAACCATTTGATCAATCAGCCAGTGAGGTCCAGCCAACACAACCACTGTCAGATGCTTACAGTGTATAAAAAGCCTGATTTCTCTCTGATGAGTTTAACCAAATGTAGCCAACAATTCACCTTGGCTTGAACATCTCAGGAAGGACTCTTTTGGCTCATCTTCGGTCTCAACGCGTACATAAATCAAACTGACTTCCAAATCTCCAGCCATTATTTGGGACAGTCTGGATGACTATTGTAGAGGATGTGGTCGAGCTGAGGGCCAAGATCCTGGGCCAAAATGGGGAGGGGCGGAGGGGTGGAGGGGGCTAAAGGACATGAACAAAATCTCTGGCCCATATCGTTATACTCCCATTGCTGTCAAGTGCATGACAAATGGAAGGTATGGACAATATGGGGGAAGATAGAGGAAGTTAGAAAGAGTTGCCAAAACATTTTCTCAGGTAATGCATCAAAACAATATTACTCATGTAGAAAGCATTATACACATATAGAAGTAAACTGAATTATTTGCTGTAAAAACTAGGAATTTATGCTTTGTCAATTATGTAAAGAGACACATTCTGAAAATATGAAAGCATTAGTAATTACAATAATAATACACTAGGCTTTATTGCACAGGACATTATCGGGTGAAATAGGGAAAAGCGCAGGGCAGAGCAAATGATCAACGCCAGGAATCGAACTCACAACAGAATAGTGCACCTTTTAGACCACTCAACCCTAACCATAACCAGGAAACACCAGCTGTATAATATGATTTAATAGTTACTCATTTAAGAGTGTGTCACAAACGATTCCTTCACACTTGTGGGGGAGGATGCAGATGAGATGCAGATTTGAGTGGATTTGGAGCTTTCCTGGCACCTGGGCTGGGATGTTGTGGAGGTTTGTTGTAACATTTACGAGTGAGTTTCCTGGATGTGACGAGGGAAGAGCTGTTCTCACAAAGGCCTCCAGTGTGCCTCAGGTCACACAGTCACACAAGAGAAGCCGGGCTTTAGAAGCAATTAAGGAGGATTTCCACATTTCATTCATATGCTTTAGAACTGAAATGTAATATTTATAACTTTAGCATTGGTGAGATGAAGTAACAGGTTCAAGAAGTTCAAACGCTTTAAAAAGGATCAATAGTAATTCTATCCACAGTTGCCTTGGGACAGATTGACAGAGATGTGGCAGTTATACCATGCCAATAGCTATGCAATACTATAGTAACTAAGAGACAAGGTGCATTTTCTTGCTCATGGAAATAGCATTAGTCTGAAGGAGGAGTGGGGATTGAACTCCCAATTTTCATGTAGTTTTAGAATTTAGCTTTTACTTCCAGAGCTAGGATAAATGCATGTTTCTAACAGTTTTTACTTTGGTACAAAATGCATCCGTTTTGCTTAAAGGTCTACTTTGGTCCACCGCGCCTGCATGCCTCTGTGGAGATGTTATTGCTTTGCCTAAACTGTTCCATGGTACAGCATTTTATATCTCCATGGAGACAGGCAGGTGGGCAAGTTGGTCAGATCTTTGAAAAGGTGAGTAAGAATGCTTCCATTAAAGGTATTTTTAAAAACCTGTAATGGAATACATGCATACAGGCCAAGCATAACATCTCCATAGAGACAAGAAGTTGGTGGACACCCCGTATAGTCCACCCTTAAGAATCTAAGGGAATACTTTTTATCATACAATCTCAAGCTATAAAAACTAGGAGTCAGTAAAAACACAAATTTATAAGATCAGCAGGTTTGTGAGTAGTGAGTTTCTGAGTTGGATGCAAGTTTAATTCAGTTTAGAAATATGTGGGGAGGACATCCAGCTCTTTACACACCTTTTAAAAGCACTATTTGTTAAGTGCATTTGGCTGCTGTTTTGCAATCTTCATAAAGGCTGGAAACCAAGAGAAGTTTCCATCGGGGCACCTGCTCAGCAACAGTATGAAGCAGAAAGACAGGGGATTTAACTACCGACTTTTCAGTTAGCTAGAGATCAACTTTTACTTCCAGAGCAGTGTGCCTGATTATAATAGTTTTTAACCCTGGTATCGAACGCAACCATTGAAAGTTTACTATGCTGCCTCGCTCCTACATACCTCCATGGAGATATTATTGATTTGCCTGAAATGTTCAATGGCATAGCATTAAACATTTATACCCAGCAGGCAATGCCACCATGTCAAGTTACAGCTCAGATCTGTGGAGAGATGACTCTACTCACAGATTAAAAATAAAAACACCTGCAATTGAATAAGATGAGATATATAATTCCATACTTTGGAACATTCCAGGCCATGTAATAACATCTAAAGACTTTGGCGGATACCCATAGTCCTTTAAGAATCTGAGGGAATATTTTTTATTACACAATCTATATAAGTCAATACAGCCAATACAAACTCTCATTTATAAGATCAACAGTTTAATGCAGTTTAGAAGTATGTGGGGAGGACATCCAGCTCTTTACACACCTTTTAAAAGCACTATTTGTTAAGTGCATCTGGCTGCTGTTATACAATGTTCATAAACGTTGGAAACTCAAAGAAGTTTCCATTGGGCACCTGCTCCTCCAATTTTCACTGCTCCAAAACATGAGCCAAAATGACCGCTATGCCCATTTATTTTTACTGTGCTGAAAACCTGACAAAGCAAATATGGAAATATGGAAAATGGCTTGCACTTGACCCTGTTGCACAATTTAAAGTCATTTCAAAGTTGGTCTAAGTTATGGTTGCCTGTGCACAGCAATGCTTTGTCATCAAATGAAGGAAGGAAAATCTCAACACTTGCTTTGGCGCAAAATACGGTCAATCCATCAAATGCATTACACCATTTAAAATGTGTTATTTTGTACAATATGAAAATCTGTATTTGGTCTATCGCTCCAACTGAAGTATGATTATTGATTTCTCTTGTGGACCAATAAAGTTTTTCTAAGCCAAAGTAATTTTTGGTGAAACCTTTTAGACTCAAAAATGACATGCAACACTAAATAAATGATGGTGTCATTATTCCATGTGGTTACATTACCTTGATCCAAAGAAACACTTTTGTTAAGCCTGCTTGAAATATATACTTTCCATTTACATCAATTACTTAGGTGGAAAATGATTACATAATACATTTTTCCTCTTCTTATATATGCTCTTCTTGTCTCCAGGCTTTACTTGGAACGTGTCCATTGTATTAACAATAAACTAAATAACTCCATAGAGACAACTGCTTGGCCATGTCGTAGGTCAGATTTGTGCAGAGGCAGAAAAAATGCTGTCGTTTTAAAAACAACTTAAATGAAATTTAAGGTTTAATGCCATACTACGGAACTTTCCATGGAAGCAATAGCATCTCCATAGAAACAAGCAAGTGACAGAACACCTCAGAAAGTGACAGAAAGCCAAAATGTTGCATGATGCACCTTTAAAGTCAACATCAACAATTAAGATGACGCACTGGACTTATAAAGTGAAGAAATGGTGTTCAAAGCCTATAGAGAATACTGTTAGACAGTTATTCTCGCCTGAATAGAGACATCAGTAATTATTGATCATGAAGACAAGGCTCTGACGTGTGTGAGTAAAAATATGAGGTAATTTTCACATAAAAACTCTCAAATCCAAAGATACAGAGAGGAGGACATCAGGCAGGAGCAGGACTTGGCTCATTCACTGTTTCAACAAAAGTGAAAAGAAGGAATGTTTTTATTTAATCATTGCTGATCATTGCTCAAACACTATTTCTGTGGTTATGAAAATCTCTGACTTAAGACCAGTCAGTTCAATTTACTGTAATAGTGTAGTGTGTGTGTGTTTTTTTTTTATTATTATTATCAGCAATTCAATGCTAAATCAAAGTTTAAGCATTTCATTTATTGCTTGTTGAAAGTACCAATATGAAAAATGTTGCCATGTTTTCAAATATGTAATGAATGTAGCAAAAGAAAAATTCAATACTGTCAACTAGACAAAAGGTTTTAGAGGGAAGACATTTCACCACTCATCCAAAATGCTTCTTCAGTTCTGGTCAGATTGCTGGTGAACATTGCCTTATATCTATCTGAAAGGAGGAACTAACACACCTATTTGTATAGTTACTGTTTGTTAGCTAGGTCTATTGAACTACATTAAGTGTGAACTGTGCCTGTGTCATATTTTGTTCACCATTCAGTCCCCTAATGGTTTTCCTCACTTTGATGTAGGTCTGAGGATGAAGTTGTAAATAGGGGATTAATGTTGTCTAAGCCCCCCATTCCTGTTCAAAGACTCCTGTCTTTCCTCACAGAAATTGCCTATTTAACTCCCCTCTCAAACCATTTCTCAAACCATTTTCTTTAAAGATAGTGAGGTACAGATCTTCTACCTCTACTTCACTATCTTCAAAGGAGTGGTTAGTGGATTTGAGATGGAAATGTACAGCAAACTGGGGTCCTGAGGTGCTCTTCAGGTGGTGTTGGTACATTCTCTTATGGAGAGGCTGTTTTGTTTGTCCAATATAAAGCTCATTTGCAGTCTTCATTACACTGAATGAAGTAGACCACATTGTTTTGTTTGTGGCTTGGGGGTGAACCAGGTGAACTTTGGTTGAACCAACTTTTGTCTTAAAGTGTTTGTAGTTTTGAAAATAGACTGTGATTTCATGCTGTCGGAAAATCCCCTGAAGCTTTTCAGACACACCAGCTGTGTAAGGAATCCTAGGTTCTGATTCTCTGTTGTCCTGTTTTTAGCTCTCTTAGATCCATTGAAGGCTAGCCCACAAGCAGAGAGAGCTTTCTTGCACATCTTCACTCTAAAACTTGTTGTCCAGTTGACAGTAATGAATTTTTCTTTTGCTATGGATCATACCTGGACGACTGAGGGAGTACACAGATACGGAATGAACAGTGCTTTACAAAACTACTACACTTCATAATAGAATGGGTGTGGGCCTATGCAATGGAGCCTTAAAGATCTGTTAAAGATGCACTGTGTAACTTTTTGGTCAGGGTCTGCCATGTGTTTGTCTCTGCAAAAATGCAATTGCTTTGCCTGGCATGTTTCACACTTTGACATTGAATGTAGCATTTCATTATGTGTGTTTTTATTGCTCAAAATTACACCTTGAAAACATGCATTTTAACTGTGAGTGGGGTAGTCTCTCCACATATCTGACCAGTAACTTGGCGTGGGTCTACATGCTTATCCTTTTCTATATGGAGGTATGCAAGTTTAATGCCATAGCGTGGCACATCTCACGCAGGTGGCGGACCATAAGAGAACAGTTTCAAAGTGCACATATAAGAATAATTATGGACCACACTTGCTTCTTTCTTCACTATTACATTCATATCATTTTAAATGGTAAACGATTACATTTTTATATAGCACTTTTCCATCTTCAAGGCACTGGAAGCGCTTTACATTAAGGAACCACACACCCACACTGGGGGAAAGGTGGGTTAAGTGTCTTGCCCAAGGACAAAACAATAGCATTCAACAGTGAGAGCTAGAATCGCACTGCCAACCTTCGGATCAGTAGAAAACACTCTACCACCTTAGGTACTGTTGCCCTACTGTTGACTATTTACCATATAATTTTATGTTTTGTACGAATTATCCATCTTTGTCTTATAACTCATTTCTAAGAGCTACCGGAGCGTGACAAGGAACCATACTATGTGGTCCAGGTGAAGTTTAAATGGGTTAAAGTTTGAAGTGCACTATAAAGCCAATATAATGAATGAAACCTGTGCTGTTGACGTTCAAGCCCCAATAGGTAGTAATTACATGTTCTGTGTGGTAACATGAATGAAAAATGTGCCTTACGAGCTCCCATACTGCAGAACAAACCCGTCTTTAAGTCTTACAAAGGGAGTACAGTCCTGTGAGTTTGACAAAGCTTCACCCGGGACATTTTTGGCTCTGGCACTGCGTAGCTCTGCCTCTGGCTCTGTTTGAACCTTAATGCACTCCTCCTCTCTCCCACAATCCACTGATGATGATTGAGTGTGAGAGACATCTAAAAGCCTTACCTTGAGAAAGCAGGGGTTCAGAAATATGTAAATAGCACATCTGGGGATTCTCCGCTACATCGGACGTTCCCCCCAAAATACACACTTCCCAGGAAGACCAAAGTATAATGAGCTCCACTGGAACAAAACATTTTCTTTCTTTCCTCCACTCAACTCTCCAGCACTGACCTTTGACCTTCACCATGCTGTACAGCCAGGCATGGTGACATCACTTCCTGACACAGATTTGGCAGCCACTGGATCACTGAAGTTGCTACAGGCTTTGTAAAAAAAAAAAAAAAACCCAATAATGATAATAATTATGCCGTCACTTATAATAAGTTGGACCCGTAGGCCACCGAGCAAAGCAGTCAGGCCTGAGAGCTGTCACACTGTGAGGTATGAAGCTAAAGCTAAAGAGTTAAACTAATGCAGATGGAAGTTATACAATGTGGCATGCTAATGTAACTATGGAGAGAATGGTGCCACACTATGGCAAAAAGGTTAAGTCACAACACATATTCCAATATTCCAGGCTATGTGGTAACTCAGAAAGTTTTCTGAATGTCACTTCCTAATCTTTACCCCAATTTTACATTACTTAATCCATGTTTAAAGCTTAGGACTCATCGAGGGTTGAAAGTAGAATTGGTTTCATACACCTGGTGTTATTGGTAAAACTTGTAGAAGACTTTTTGGTTGTGTTTTTATTTGTTTGCTTGTTTTTCACCCCACTTTAGGACAGATACACTTAACATCAAGGGATCATTGAACCATTCACACTTTCACATATTCCTCCTGTCTTGCTCCAGGACACACTGACAGTAGTGAGCAGTATGTATTGAACTGCCAAACTCCAGGAGGTGAATCAAGCTATGGTTGAATCACTCACTTTATTTTAATTTTGCCATTTTTCATTCTTCATTCTTTTTTAATGACAACTGTAAAGCAATAAAACAATGTTATATAGACTTTGGCTCTTCTTACTCATCATGAAAACTGGCAAACATGTTTGGAACATGTTGGGGTTATTCTTTTTATCAAACCAAATGCAACTCTAGGGGACTCATCAGTGCCAAAGGAAGATGTAGGCCTATTTACAAGTTAAAAGTGTGAGAACATCTTTGCATAATAACAGGTTTACTCGAAATAATGTTTCACCCAAAATAACTTGAGCATAGACTTCTGTACAAACGTGAACATGTACTGATTAGTCGATTTCTGTAGCACATGATTGTTAGACAACCGAGTTGAAAAATGTTAACTTTTGGCAAAATTTGCTGTCCATTAGCAAGTTTCAAGCATCTGCACTCATATGCAAACAATCACATTAACATCCATAATACTTCATGTATAAATGTTATTGCTGAGAGTAAATAAAGCATAGCACACTGGGAAGCTGCAGATGTTTAATGACAACCTCACCTTGTTCTGTCAGAAGATGTGATCAGCGCTACAGGGCTGCGTAAGACTGGATCTGATGCAGTCTCTCATGTCCCATCACAGGTCTGAGGAGTACAGGAGGGGGTGGAGAGGCACAAAACAGCAGCTTGTCTTATCCAAGAGCGACCCCTAGTGAAAGAAATTACATTTATATTATTAATACTGTATGCCTAAAACAGACAATCATCATGCACTGTGCAAGTTTTCAGGTGAAAAGTACACCATTTGCTTGTCGCCATGGAGCTGTTAATGTTAGACAGATTTGTTTAATCTCATACTGTGGAACATCCCAGGCAAAGCAATAATTAAATTACAGGTGTTTTTAATGCTCAAAAATATCTTGAAAAACATGCATTGTTACTGTGAGCGGGTCTCTTCACCACGGATCTGAATTGTAAGTTGGCCTGGTCGCATCACCTTTTTGTCTCCCTGAAGATATATCCAAGTTTAATGCCATACTGTGGAACTTTGCAGGCAAAGCAATAATATCTCCATCAAGACGAGTATGTGGCATATCCATCCTAAAAGTGATTGTGCACCTTTAAATGTTTTTTTAAAAAAATGAAAAAAGTGGCTTTCTAGGCCTATTGGGGCAAAGGTAGCTGACACAAGAACTATCTTACAGAAGACAGTTAAGTGGCCAAAATTAAACATAATATTCATCATACTTGTCTCCATGGACAATTACATATACTGTTCTTGCTCAAAAATATCTTAAAAACATGCATTCTTACTGTGACCCCGGCTTGTCTCGCCACAGATCTGACCTGTAAATTGGCCTGCTTGTGTCTCCATAGAGATAGACAAGTTTAATGCCATTCTGCGGAACTTTTTGCAAATGATTTTTACTCTGCTCTCTTCCATTTTAAAGTTAATTTTATTGTTATTTATGTTTTTATTAGTTTGCATTGTGGTTTTAATGCCTTTCTTAATGTGTAAAGCACTTTGAATTAGTTTGTGTTTTAATTGTGCTATATAGAAATGTGCCTTTCTATAATCACAGCTATTCTATCGCCATAGAAACAAGAAGTTGGTGTATCCATCAATTAAAGTTACATAATGTACATTTAAATGTCTGATTGACTAGGTAACCATCAATTTCTCCATATGATTAACACATACTACACAACAAAAGAAATACTGAAGAGGCACTTATTTCCTTGTACACGTTAACTAATGTCTTTTCTGTCAAGTTTGAAAAACTTAGACATGCTTGTATTATCCAATAGCTCCCCCTAGTGCTTGTAAGGTATACTATCACTACAATTAGGCCAGGTTTATTTCTTATTATAATAGATTAATGGTTTATCTGCGCAACTGCGCAATTGTTACAGCACAAACATTGATTAACAAGGGACACAGCCGCGGGAACATCATTTTAGGTGGGGGTGCAGAATTTGTTTCGTTTTTTTTTTCAAGGAATGCAGATTTTGCATGCGTTAATAGCCTACTTACAGAATGGCCTTGCGGCCTTCGTCACCAACACAAAAATACATGACAAATACAAAGCAAAGTGAAAATATAATTTGGCCCGCATTCACACTCAGCGTCACTTTTCCACAGGAAAAGCCAGCAGGCGCCTCAGCACGTGGAAATAATGCCACTTGGTGGTGGTCAACGGGGCATATCATATGTTAAACTAAGTAGGCATATGATATCACTGTTTAACAGCATATCGTCCTGGCAGCAGCACGTAGTGTTGCCTTAATCAATCTGACTGCACTGTCTTCGTCTGCGTCGCTGCTGACCATATGTGTAACCTCCCAAAACTTAATACATTGAAGTTCTGGATGTCCACCAACACAACCTGCTCTACAACAACACGACCTGCTCTACAACAACACGACCTGCTCTACAACAACACGACCTGCTCTACAACAACACGACCTGCTCTACAACAACACGACCTGCTCTACAACAACACGACCTGCTCTACAACAACACGACCTGCTCTACAACAACACGACCTGAGCTACAACAACACGACCTGATCTACAACAACACGACCTGATCTACAACAACACGACCTGCTCTACAACAACACGACCTGAGCTACAACAACGCGACCTGATCTACAACAACACGACCTGATCTACAACAACACGACCTGATCTACAACAACACGACCTGAGCTACAACAACACGACCTGATCTACAACAACATGACCTGATCTACAACACAACCTGATCTACAACAACACGACCTGCTCTACAACAACACGACCTGCTCTACAACAACACGACCTGCCCTACAACAACACGACCTGCTCTACAACAACACGACCTGCTCTACAACAACACGACCTGATCTACAACAACACGACCTGATCTACAACACCACCACCTGCTCTGCAACAGCACGACCTGCTGTACAACAACACAAGCAGCATCTGGCGTATGGACGCACGTCTGTGTCCAGCTCATAAACGCAAGCGACGCACTGTAACTTCATCAGTTTTACTCACCTCAGTGCTGTCCAGCCAGGTCCGGCCCTAGCCTTTAGGGGGCCCTAAGCTGTATTTACCTTCAGAGGCGCTGCTAGCTGTATTTACCTTCAGAGGCGCTGCTACTTCAGAGCCACATATTTATATTTGACAACATTAAGACATCATCACAACCACTTATAAAAAAAAGGCTTACAATTCTAGAGGCTCACAACAACAATAACCACAAGTGTAACATTATAAAAAAACACATAAGGAAGGGGGGTCTGCCAAAGAAATTTTCAAATTCTGGACATTTTTTTCTGGTGCATTTTAATGTGTTCCAGTTCTTTATGTCATAAAATACAGAATTGGATATAGTAGCCAAACGATGTACTTAAGAGTAAGAGCAAGAGTACACTTACTTCAAAATCATATCACTCAAAAAATCCAAGTTAGATTTGCATAAGAGAAACAGACCTAACATCAGATTCATAATCATCAGATCATTTGGACTGAACATTAAATAAAAGAGTATTTTAGGATCACATTATTTTTATGTTTATTGTGAGGCTTTGGATGCTGTGATTTCATGTAAATGCTCATATTAATGAGTAGGAGGCACAGATACTGATACCAGTATCGGGTGATAATACTCATACTCGTCAATGAGTTCCCGATACCAAGAGCCGATACCACTGTAGCTGAGCTGCCTCTTATTTGACTCACAGCTCATCTCTCCACAGAGCAGAGCTCTTGAGTAGAACACTGCAGAGGTGACCATAAAGCTGCACATTAAACGCAGTTGTAATCACATGTGACTGTCACATGAAATATACAAGTATTTAGGAGTATACATTTTTTTATAATTCACAGAGGATCAGCGCAGTGCTTGTGTTTACAATAGTAGCATGCTAACGTTGCTAAGTGGCTCTGGCGATTATGCAGCAGTATTGGAACTTATTGTAATTAATAAGCATATTTAGCGACTGAATAGAGCGGATTTAGAGCTTTTAAACGACGTACAGTATGTCCATATGTGTGAAAGTGTGGCTGTGGTAAAAGTAACACAACAATCACTGTTATGCTAACAGTGGCGCGTTAGCAGTTAGCACGTTAGCAATTAGCTCAGAGAGCAGTCTGCAGAGGACGTGGTAAATATTAAAGCCAGACGCTTATCTAATTTGTGCCATAATCAGCGTGGTTAATCTGACACAGGAGCAGAGACGCTTTAACTACACTCATATCATCTGATGTTTAGAGACAAAAGAAAAAGCCACAACCACAGCAATAAAAAGTAATAAACAGACTCACCTGCTGTCCTCTGCTCCTCTGAGGTGTGTCCTGTCTGCAGAATTCTACACGTCCAACTTCACTGTTTGATCTGCAGGTCCCATGGTGTAAAATGATGACATATTTCAAGTCCTCTCTGAAAAGTCCCTCTTTCCCCCAAACGATCTCTTCATACATTGTCTGTACTTTAGATAAACTCAAGTTCATCCATTCAAATGTCCCTCTGCTGCCTCAGCGATCCCAGAGTGCACCTGGAGGGGAGGGGTCCTTCACACCGGTGTAAACACTTAGCTGTCCACACCACTGTCAAACTCAAAAAATGTAGGCAGCACATGTCTAGTTACTGTAAATAAAACACATCTAATAATTTAAGAGGAATATGTACACTAGTATAAACACCCAAGCGCCATTTAGTTTTTGAAAAAAAAAAATTTCCAATCATTATTTTCAATATAAATGTATGGGCTCTTGGGGGCCCTCTGGTGGCCTCGGGGCCCTAAGCAGCTGCTTAGTCTGTTCATAGGATGGTCCAGCCCTGTGTCCAGTACAGATTAAGCCAAATCTGAGACAGAGGACACGTGGTCTTGTTTTATCTTTTCAAATCCTGATGCATTTGTTTGAAACAAACTTTTAAGGCAGCAGGTTGTTGTTTCTTCCTCTTAATCCAGTCCGGGATCGCCCTTTTCTCTGTTCTTTTACCACACGTCCGCAACAAAAAAAAGAGGCTGCTGCTGTCACTGTCATTTAGCGCGCCGCTTTTGAGCATCCAGGTTTAATTTACCCACAATTTAACCTTCAGAAAAACAGTTCATTGCTGAAACGATTCAATAAAGTAAAAATATAAATGTATTTAACTACAAAATGTGTACTTTTAGAATATTAGGAATAAATCTACTTTTGCTAAGGGAAGATTCAACAATCAATGGGCCTTCTTGCAGCCCTTTGACCCTCCAGCAGGGGGTGCTATTACACCCCTACCACCCCTAGCTCACGCAGTTGTGCAATATGGATATATATCAATTAGTTGTGGAAGGGCAGACCATAAGTTAAGGAAATATTATGTCATAATTGTATTTGCAAATCCAGAAAGGTACGTCCATAGTGCATTAAAAGCCAGTTTAACGTGAACATTTGAATCATAAACCACTATAAGCAGTCTTAAGGTGGCGACATCATAATACATTACATAGATAGTTTTACTTGACTACCGGTGCCACCTTAAATCTCCAGGAAACTGCCCAATCCTGAACTTGGACTGTACTTGGAGCAAAGATTATAAAGAACATTACAACTCTTTTTATTCACGCAAACTGTGGAAAGTAGAAAGATGAAAAAGAGAAACGTGAGAAGAGATGGTTCGCCATCGGGCCAGAAGCCGCCAAAAGTGCAACAAAAGAAGAAGGAACAGACGTGAGTTTGCAGCCTACATAAAACAATGTAGTCTACATTCTGAAGGAAGGTTTGATCTTAACTGTGTAAGTGCACAGTGCTTTGGAGTGAAGGCTGCATTCAGACCAACTATCACTGCATATATAGCTTACCTTAGAGTCAATAAAAACTAGTGTGGCTACTTTCCTGTTTAAATGTGGACCAGCAATCCAAAGTCTAAATGCAGACATTGTGTTAGCCTACCTATTTTCTCCTGCAGTGACCTATAGCGTAATAGAGCATAAAGTAATCTGTCTTGTGTGACTGCTGCCACTGTAAAGTATTTAAGTCAGAAATGCAAGCAATAAGGTTGTTAATAATGGTTATGGTGTTTATTTCTATTATATATATTTGACACATCCCTTTTCAAGCAGTCGGTGTAAATGATAGTGGAATGAAGTAGAAGTTTAAAGTTTAGTTAGTTAAATCCACATTGATTAGTCAATGCCAGATTGTGCAAGGGCAGGTTAATCAGTGTTAGTGACTGAAGTGACTGGGAAATGTTAAGGTGTTCTCTGACACATATAAGTCATAATGGCCTGACTGTTTTGCAAGATGAAAAAATATTATAATAATAATAATGATGATGATGATGATGATGATGATGATGATGATGATGATGATGATGATGATAATAACTTGCATAGCGCTTTTTATGACACTCAAAGACACTTTACACAATTCAATCCAAAACACAAATGAAAGAAAGAGATTTAAAAAAAGGGCATGCAATTATTTGAAGGCAGTTTTGAACTTGTTTTTTTAATTTGCAGGCTTTTGTGAAGATTGTAAGTGTGGATGAGTCTCTGATGTGTTAGGGGAGGAAGTTCCCAGTTTATTTTTGAAATAGAAATATGTATCCTGCACTCTTGATACATGAAACAGGAATGAGTTTTTGGTTATGGGTCCGATCAGTGATATCAGTTTCCCCAAATATCAGTATACATGTGATTTTGGAAATTTAGATAATATTTGGCACCAACATTTTTTCTGTACTGCCATAGTGTCTTTTACAAAAGTGACATGTTTATTTGTGAACTTTACTATAAGTTAACATACATTTGTGATATTTTCTTTGGATTTTAATAGCTTAATAGTGATATAGGCAAATATTGATCGGCCACAACAGCAAGATTAAAAGTTTGCATGGACTGATCTCTGCAACATATGTATAGTACATTGCAATTGAGGGATGGTTCGATATATTTTTGTAGCCAATACTATTATCCGATATTAAGGCTTGTTTATCATATGAGATGTTTATTTAAATTCATCTTTATCCTTTGACAGGTCAACATCATGGAAGAAAATCATCCTCCTGTCTCTCACTGCTGTTGCCATGTTGGGATTCTCTGTGAAAATACTCCCTGAAATAATCCAGCAGGTTGCTTTCATGTACAGACGTAAGTGATATTTCTGCTTATAGTGCTTAGAAGATTAGATTAATAATAGACACAGATGTCTGTGTAGACCCTCAGTCGTCCAGGTCTGATCCATAGCAAACAACAAAGTTCAAATTTGTCAAGTGGACAAATTGTTGTAGGAGTGAAGACGTTTCGCTGCTCATCCAAGTAATTCTTCAGTTCTGGTCAGATTACTGGTGGCCACTGCCTTATATCTATCTGAGGGGACGCTTCTTTAATTCCTCTCAAACTGGACCAGTTTTTGCCTTAAAGTATTTGTGGGTTTGAAAAAGACAGGAATCTCATACTGTCTGAAAATTCTGTCCCAATTTGTCCACCCTAAGGACAAAACCCTGAGCCATAAACAAAGTAATGTAGTCTACCCCATTCAGTGTAGTGAAGAGTGCAGTGAGCATTACATTAGAGAAACTAAACAGCTAATCCATAAGAGAATGTACCAACACCGGCCTGAGAGTTCCTCTGGACCCCAGTCTGCCGTACATCTCCGTCTCAAAGCCACTAACCACTCCTTTTGAAGATAGTAAAGTTTAGATCTTAACCAGAGAAAAGAAATGGTTTGAGAGGGGAGTTAAAGAACCTATTTTTGTTAGGAAAGAGAATCCTTCCTTGAACAGGAATGAGGGCCTGAGACATAATCTCTCCCCCATCTACAACTCCATCCTCAGACCCAGAACAATGAGAACAATAGCAGGGTCGCTAAGGACTGAATAGGGTAGTTTCATCTGAAACTGGTGACAATAGCTGTTTACACTTTCAGTGTGGTTAGCCCCCTCCCATCAGATAGATATAAGGCAGTGGCCACCAGCATTCTGACCAGAACTGAAGAAGCAGCTTGAATGAGCAGTGAAATGTCTTCACTCCTAGAACGATTTGTCCAGTTGACAGATTTGAACTTCATCGTTTGCTATCAATAGACACGGACATAAACATAAATGGACACGGACATAAACATAAATGTAGTTTCATCTGAAACTGGTGACAATAGCTGTTTACACTTTCAGTGTGGTTAGCCCCCTCCCATCAGATAGATATAAGGCAGTGGCCACCAGCATTCTGACCAGAACTGAAGAAGCAGCTTGAATGAGCAGTGAAATGTCTTCACTCCTAGAACGATTTGTCCAGTTGACAGATTTGAACTTCATCGTTTGCTATCAATAGACACGGACATAAACATAAATGCAGTAATCTCTGTATCACTTGTGTTTTTGCTTTTACTAGAATGTGGAAACGGATAACCTATTCATAATTTTTATTTTAGAATAGGAGCCTACCACCTACATGTGTAGAGTGACTGAACAATGCAATGTGCCTTTATTATTTGCTACATTGTTAGTTAAATCTAAAATATATATCTAAATATATTGTGCCACTTGCTAATTCTTCTCAGCTGTGAAAACACTGTTATAGTTGTCTCATAAGAAGTTAGGGGTCTCTTATTTATTTATTGATCGAGTGTTCAACTGTTTTTATTATGGGCCACAAGTCTACAATGAAGATAGCTATCTATAGTCTATTCCTTGCATTATGTTTATAGTAAGACTGCCGTACTTTGTGGACCTGAGCCAACCTGCCGACTTCTCCCTCAATCACACTGTCAACATGTACGTATCATCTGAGGAGGGCATCTCTCTGGGAGTTTGGTGAGTCCTAACATTTGTATAGAGGTAAAATATCAAGGAGCCTTGCACCTTCACATATTCCTGTTTTGTTTTCAAGGCTTACTGTCCCTGAAAGTCAATGGAAGGAGGCGCAAGGAAAAGATCTGAACTGGTATCAGGAATCTTTAGGAGACGGAAATCCTGTTTTCATTTATTTCCATGGAAATACAAAAAACAGGTATAAGTGATGTGGATAAAATATGTTCTATATATATTTTTGACAACTGGTTAATTTCAAGAAGACAGCAACTTCTATTTACAAAAAAAAAAAAACAAAAAAAAAAAGGAAAAATGGGACTAAATGTCATGGATGGCTTTGGCTAGTAAAGTACATGAGATGGGCAGTATCCATGGGTTTCAGAATGGTGACAATTTAAGACCATTGCCATACCAATTAACAATTTAATACAAAATAATATATCTTTTGAATGGGGCAAAGTCTTCAAAATGCTGCATATAACTGGAAGTTGAAATATGTTGTGACATCTTTTTACAGGGCAGCTCCTCATCGCATTGGAGTTTCAAAAGTGAGTAATGACTGAAATAGGATGTTGGGGCTTATCTGTCGGTAAAATACATTTCTCATGTCAGGTTCTGAGTACACTTGGTTATCATGTGGTGGTGCCAGACTACAGAGGTTAGTGAATATTTTGTATTTAATTGCAGGTGTTTTTGTTGCTCATAATACCTTAAAGCAGGCCTGTTAACAATGTTATAGCCTAGTTGTTTCCCCTCACCATCTACTCACCCCAAGTTGTTTTTGTCATCTGCTTGTCCTCATGGAGAAAAATAAATGTAATGCCATACTATGAACATTTCAGGCAAAGCAGTAACATCTTCATAAAGACAACAGATGGCATGTCCTCCACTAGAAATGTTTTATTTTGCACCTTTAAAGTCTATTGCCTATACTTCAAAGCAATGTTAAATCTACATAAATAATAGTGTTAGTTATTCTCTATACCTCTGTGAAGTGTAAATGTTCATGTTCAGGGTTTGGAGACTCCACTGGAGAGCCCACTGAAGATGGTCTGACCACTGACGCCCTCTACATCTACAACTGGGTCAAAGCACGAAGTGGCAGCAGCCTGGTCGTTATCTGGGGCCACTCACTCGGCACTGCGTGTGTACAAATGATTTTCCACATTTTCTCAAAGTGTTGCTGCAATTAAGTGTATCTCAAACCCCCTGTTACATGAATAGTAGACATAGATGATATATATCTTATGAATAGTTTCTTTGATGGTAGTAGCAGATCTAATCCAGTAACGTGAAGCTTCTTATGGCTATAGGGCCACATACAGTAATGACATGGCAGAGTTACATAATAGCTGTCTTTGGTATCCTGACTCCTGAGATATAGTTTCGAGTGTCTTGATTTGGAAATATGTTTTTGTCCAGGGTTTCAACAAATCTTGCAGTAAAACTTCTTGAGAAAGGTACGGCAAAGATAAGTACAGTCTGGTTATATTGAATAAAACTTGTGATTTTTTTCTTCTGTTTCCAGGTGTGGTTCTAGATGGTGTTATTCTTGAAGGAACATTTAATCCTGCTCGAGAAAAAATTCCTGTGAATCCGTTATTTTGGGTAACCAACTCCTAATTTTCAACATTCTAAAGTGCATATCCTCTATTGCTGCTTCATAACACTGTCTTTTTTGTTTTAGTTTTATTATAGTCTTCCTGGTATTAAATATTTATTTATAGGAGATGGAAAGCTTTTCGAATCACCAGTTTTTCCAAACGAGGAAAAGTAAGTCAAATTGAGCTGAACCAACCAGAAATATTTAAGTTTGTCAGGCTTAAAACATTATTCATACTGTTCTTTATATTGGATCATTCAATTTGTTTTTTTTAAAGTTACACTATGTAACTTTTCTTTTGGAGGATCCGCCATCTTCTTGTCTCCACGGAGATGTTATTGCTTTGACTGGTATGTTCAGTATGGCATTGAACTTATCTTTATTTCATTTCTGTTTTGTATTGCTCTACCTTGAAAAAACATGCATTCTGCTGTAAGCAAGCTGGCCTCTCCACAGATCTGACCTGTAACTTTAACTGGTGGGGTCATCATTTTGTGTCCATGGAGATAGATGAGTTTAATGCCTTATTCAGGAACACTCCAGGAAAAGCAATAACATCTCCATGGAAACTAGAAGGTGGTGGCCACAGACCTTCTACCAGAAAAATTACGTAGTGCACCTTTAACGTCAGTGTATGCATTTAGTTTTATTCTGTGTTTATTTTTGTTTAACATATTTTTTCTTTTTGCAGTATAAAGAAAATGAAAAGCCCAATACTATTTCTCCACTCAGAAGATGACCACTTAGCTCGTATTGAGAATGTCGAGGAGGTGATCTTAGTGATGCATAGTTTAAAAATATATGTGTTTTGGCATTTACACTATTGTTTTTCTTCTTCATTCAGTTACGTGAAATAGGAGCTAGTGCCCAGAACAAAGATCGGGTCAAGCTTGTTAAGTTTGATGGGAGCAAAGGCTATCTCCATAATGGACTCTACAGGGACGCCAAACTGCCTGGTGTTATAAAGTAATATGGCATTTTTATAATAACTTACCCATTAACACTTGTTCCCTTGTGTATTTTTTTATGTGATATTTTGCTCTGTCTCCTGTGTAGGGATTTTGTCGCATCTTTATAGTGAAGACTGAACTATAGAAGAAAAAAACAAATGAAATGTTGATTTAAGAAGAATCTATTTTTGTAAAGGTTGCAAAGACTGATGAAGAAAAAAAACATTTGAACATTCCACCACATCATAATAATTGTATAGTTTTTAAACATTCCTGAATTGGTCTAAATGGCAGCATTTTAAGACGCTGGTCCATTTCCCACTGTTGACCTAATAATTGCACTGAATTACCTGTAATTAATTTAAATTTTAGGATATCGAAAATGTGCGATTGTTTACTATTGATTGTGCCATAATGATTAAAAACATGTTAGCTATTGTGGAGTGCTGATTAAGTTTATAATAAATGTTGACACTTACGGTCTTAATATCACAGTCGCACTTATTTAGCTTGTAGAATAAAGATGAATACTGAAAAGAATATTTCAACTCTTTCTCACAAAAGCACAGGGTATGTTGAGGAAAACAGCCTTTTCCTGTCAAGTTTGTTAGTTTCTGCTTAGATAAAGAATATACTTGAAACTGAAATAAAGTCCAGAGAATTTACTTAATCAAATAGAAGATACTAAGCTACACTTGTACCAGGAGTCTGTGTTGACATTCCCATGCAGAAAGTGGATGTTTACGCTTTTGCAATAACTTTTATACTCAAACTATAAAGAGTGGCTACCATGGTTCAGACTTGGCACCTCTTCGTTGGTGCACAGGCCAGCCAGGCCTCTTGGCATTTTGCACTGTCCAATCAGGCTACGATGAGCATCCTTCCGGGGTGTGTCTGAGTAACAAGTCAGGCCATTATTCCTATCTGTAGGTCTTGGCCTATTTAGTTTGTTTGTTATTAGATAGATTGGAATATTTGTCTTGACACATATCTATGAGTCTCAGCTGTTATCACAGTCCTTATCTTCATATGACCTCGGTACAATAATGAACTATAATACTATACTATAGTGTACTGTACTGTACTGTACTATACTATACGTCCTCACAGGTAGGAAATTTAGGCTATAAAATAAAACTGCATGGTACTCTAGTTGTATGTGTACTATAGGGCTGACACCAGTTAATCAATTAATCACAGCCAATTTTAACATTGAGACAACTATAATTGTTAACTAGACTATACACACACTGGAAGAATAGGTACAGCAACGCTCAGTTTCAGTACGCCTATATTTGGTAGTATATTTGCTGAAGTTAAGTTGATGCTATGAAGATGAAAGATGAAGTATTGGCGACAGTTTTGACTTGTGTTTCCATTTGTTCGAGCGAGTATCACTGAAGAAGATTTGGATCATCTGCTGAGAGAAAGAACTGTATAAACACGCAGGTGTAAAAGGGAATATTTGTGACTATTCATGGTGGACTTCATATTTTAACACTGCCTATACACACAGCACAAAGCAGTCCTGAAGGTGGCGTTAATACACCGTCCGCCAATAAAGTCAAGAACAAGTTGGAGCAAGTGTAGTGTAGAGATAAAGGGAGCTCCGAAGAGAAAGGTGAAGCTACTCCAGTCTTGGCAGTCGGATGACGTGGCTGAAGGTTGCGGGCGCTCCGGCGTGAGTGCTGCTGAATGCGCCCCTACACCGCCGCTCTGCGTTTTCATTGGTCCATTTCCACCACGTGACCTGAACTGACCAATCCGGTGCGAGTGCGATGAGCGGCCATATGCGTACGGACGTAGAGCATCCCAAAAATCGCCTCTGTCACACAACCAGGAAGAAGGTGGGATAGCCCTCCCAAGCTAACATCCCAATCTTTCTGCACACTTTCTCCGACAAATCATGGGCCCGTCCAGGTTGAAATCGGCCCTAGTGGCGTTTCTGGTAGCTTTGGGATCTTTATTACCGGTACACGCAGATGAACACGAGCACACGGTAAGAGACGGAGGCCGATTGAAAATAACGTAGCCGTGAAAATAATGGACGTTTGTGCTATGTGCTGTCTGCTAATAGTGTCTTTATATGCACAGTGGGAGACATGACACGTCGCCACAGTTGTATTGTTAATTTTCAGTGCATGTTTTTTGATGTATCTTGCAGTAAAGCTTGAAAATTGCCAGTAAACCTGCTCGCACTTATCGGCCTAACTAGTGCTTATTGCTAGCGGCAGTTGCTAGCCTGTTAGCATGCCCATCATACAAGCTTTTCTTCACACACAAGCGTAAACTCAAGTTAGATCACTAAATGTTCTCTAAAATCTACAGAAATCACTACCAGAATCAATACATTTTATATTCATGTATTTTCAAACAAGGGGATATGAGACAAGAGGACAATGGTTGGTAAATTATCCAACACTGAAGGAAAACACCGGTTCAAAAGGCCCGTCTGTGTCATATTCCTTTTCGACAACTACGTGCTGTAGACTATGCTTTATTATATTGTTCTTAGCTCTTAATCACTTAATATGCTTGTATGAAGTTGGAGTAATGGATTAAAACATATGAATGACAGTACTTCCTTGTTGCACTGCGTTGTGGCTCTAGCTGTTGTGGGCACTAGTCCTAATTCATTTAAAAAAAGGAAATAACATGTAATTGCTTTGAATCCAATGACTGGTTTGTTTCAAAGCTTAAACGCAGCTGTCAGATATCAATAGAAATGTCATATCTTGAGGAAGGCCAAGTGTTCTCAACTTCAAGGCTTTGAATAATAAGTCATTCATGCTGACATACATTTTGTAATTCTGTGGAAAGAGGACTCTTTTAAAGTGTCTATCAGTGGCTGTTCACACGCACATTAAAGCCTGATTATTAACTGACTTCATGACGTTTAAGATTATTTAAATGACATGTAAACCACAAAATCTGATGTGAGTAATCATGGTCTGAAAGAAATGTTATGATTTTACTGTTTACATGTCAATAATATAACTGTAGTATAAGTGTGAATGTAACTGCAATCATTGTTTTAATTGTGATAATTGTTAATTAAAACTGTATTTTAGTGACATTGTGTAGCTGCATAGTGTTGATTACCAATGCATTCAAAATTATGATCTTTTATAACTTTCTAATATGTCTGTTTACCGTATGAACTATTTAATAACTAAAGGAAAACTGTCTTAGGAACAGTAACAGAAGGTTTCCTGGTATATAGGAAGCTTAACCTGCATGTTGTAATGATCAAAGCTTACCACAATTTTAAAATAGAGTTTTTGCATGCCTGTGATTATCATTTTGCTTGTCAGTATTATCTTTCACCCTGCAAATATTATAGCTGCTCTATTACAGTATCTTAAATCCTGAATATATGAAAGTGGTCAGTCAGGTACAACCAGTGTTGCATTTCTGGACTTTCACAATAAAATCCTGTCTTCTTGTTTCCTCTCAGTACACAGATAAGGAGGAAATAGTTTTATGGATGAACACAGTGGGGCCTTACCACAATCGTCAGGAGACGTACAAATATTTCTCATTGCCGTTCTGCGTCGGCAACAAGAAAACCATCAGCCACTACCATGAGACGCTGGGAGAGGCTCTGCAGGGAGTGGAGTTGGAGTTCAGTGGTTTGGACATAAAGTTCAAAGGTATTTACTTACTATAGTTTTAAATGCATACTTTCACCCAATGAGGGCAGTCAGTGCTGCTCATGTTGGCACAAATATTTATGCTGAGAACATTCTCCATAAAATTATACCAATGCATGGCACAAATTATTGCTGTAAAATGCTAATCACAATATACATGGATTGAAATAAATGATCAATCCATAGTAATCCATAGTAAAATATATAGTAAAATCCAATTTGACCAGAACATTTTCAGATGTTTACATTTTGATCCTTGGTTGACAAATAATACAATATTATATTAATGTGATATTTTCTGACACAGTAAATTCAGTTCTATTAAAACAAAATATGTCAAAAGGCAGTCTGAAAGTTGTGTTTGAGCATTATAATGTGATGAAGGCATTGAACTAAATGTGACTACAAGATCTTTGCACAGATGTTTGCAATGAAACAGGGCCGTGGATGCCTAAATCATAGATATTACCGTGTATTGCTTTTCTATTTTGTAGTAGTGCATTCTACTGGCACTAAGTTTATAGTCATTTCATATTTTAAAATGTCCACCTCCAAATATTGCAGATGGGTAATTGGCTGCTCTGGAATCTTTAAAAGAAAAAACGGCATAGACTATGAAAAATCTCATAACATTTTATCTGTAAAAGATAATTTTATAAGTATATCGCAGTGCTAGTCCTAGCCATCTTTTCGATACATTTTTGTGATCCTAATGGCACAGCTGTAATCTGGACTGCTCATATTTACATGGAGTAGTTGCACAGTATCAGGAACATGTTGCTCTTTATCACTGCAGTGACACAATCATTGTTATAAATTCTTACCTTGACATTTAACTAATATTAAATAAAATCTATATCTAAAATCTATTTGAAACTTTTACCTAATCTCATCATGTCTTTCTGATTACAGAGGAAGTGATGCAGACAACGTACTGTGAAATTGAACTAGACAAGAACAAGCGGGATGCCTTTGTCTATGCCATAAAGAACCACTACTGGTACCAAATGTACATCGACGACCTTCCCATCTGGGGTGAGTGACTTCAGATTATGACCTATTCATTAACACAGTTTCATCTATCAAGGTGTGGAAGGAGTTTACTTTCCTAATGATAAATCTTGAGCCACATTCACACATGCAGCCCGACCAGGGAATTAACCTACAATTGTGCAAGAACAGGGTCATGTATCAAAGAAGCCAGAACTGATTTTCCTGTATTTTTAATCTGGCAGTTTCCTGGGAAAATTACCAGTAATGTGCAGGGAAGGGTTTTGTGTGAATTAAGACAGAAAATTGCCAATATCATGACTTGGTTTCCTTTTACTTTGCTGTGTGAGCGCAAATGCCAGGTTATGTGTGATCAGATTGGACCCTGTAATGTTCTATATTTTCTTACCCCATTGTCTGTGCTGCAAACGAGCATATTGTGTTTATCTTGTTGCCCAGAGTCAGAGAAACCAGTTGTGTCCTTGCTTGAATGACTTAGAGATGTAACAAAACACAGTTATCCTATGACCTGCTGAAGGCATGTATGGCTAAATGTATACAGATTTATGCTCTGCTCTGTTGATATCCGTGGATTGTTTGGCTTCAGTGATAAGTGGGTTTTTGTTATTCTAATGATGGATCACACATTGAATCGGTGGTTTTCAGATTCAAGAATGTGACTCAAATGGGGAGCAAGAGACAGTTACATCATTGATAACGTTGCACTTTCTTATGAAATATCCAAAAGGTAAATGCACAAATGTTGATCCTGATCATTTCTGTTTGTGATTAGACACCTGAACCAACTTTATTACAACAAAAAAATCTACATTTTAACAATATTAATTTAAATTTTAGGGGTGCCCCCCATCTTTTTAAATATCATTGGGCTATAGAATGTTGTGATGCCAACTGAAATCCTGCAATTTGGTTTGCTGTGTGTGTACTCGTTTTATACACAAGAGACATCAATCTAACTTTAGTTTACTGATGGTTGTTGAAAGTAGAAATACGGCCTTCTGTAGATGGATTGGTCTCAAATCAAACAGTTGCTTTTTCCATGTGTCACTCGTCACACAGTGCTGTAAAATGACATAAAATAAACAAAGACTTTGAACTCACATCCTGTTGAGTGAGAGTTGATTCTGTGGCTTGCAGATGCATTTGTCCAATGACGTTTCTCTCACAACATTGTCTGAATTATTTAAGAATGACGTGTTCAATACTTTTTATGCACAGGTCAGTTTGTCAGTGTGGATAATTTTTATGGATATTCTCATAGATAATGGCTCTGAAGTGAAGTAAAAATTCAATATTTCAATATTGTTATTTAAAAATGCAATTTAGAAAAATCTTAACATGTGTTCTTTTATTTATTTATTTTTTAAAGGGATTGTTGGAGAGGCGGATGAGAATGGAGAAGACCATTATCTGTGGACCTACAAGAAGCTGGAGATTGGATTTAACGGGAACAGGATCGTGGATGTGAATCTCACCAGCGAAGGCAAAGTCCGACTTATTCCAAACACAAAGATCGCCATGTCCTATTCTGTACGTACTGACAGTTTGAGCATCCTGTTTTCATAAGTTGCCATGGTTTTAAAGAAGACATATTGTGCTTTTGTCTGCTATATAGTATCTATGAAATCCGTGGATCACTGTGTTATGTTTAGAGCATTTTAAATCGCAATATTGATTGATATTGGTTGTAAAATTGCAGTGCCCAATGAAATATTAAGTGTAGATTCCAGGCTGTCCTTTTATGATATGTAGCTGTTAATGTCACAACAAAGTGCCGCACGCTGTCGCCCCCCTCCCATGGATGGCGAGCAGCAGACTTTTAAAAATTTGTGCCAAAATGTCTATGGGCCGCTGGTGAATCCTACATGTATCACTGATTAAGATACATTTGGAGGATGAAGTATGTAAACAGCAGTGGGTGTGTACTAGTGTTCATGAAAACTTAGGTAGTGTTGAATGCAGGAGAAAAATGATTACTCAAACACACATGAATCACTTTCAATTCAACTTTGAGTCGGTAAATGAGAAGAGGAAACAATTATAATATGGTTAAAAGCTCTAAAAACGTGATTTGGAACAGTATATCTCCTTTAAATTTAAATGATTTGCACCTCTGTCAAAAATGAAACTAATAAAAGTCTTTTGTTTTATTTCTCAGGTGAAATGGAAGAAGTCAGATGTGAAGTTTGAAGACAGATTTGACAAGTACCTCGACCCATCCTTCTTCCAGCACAGAGTGAGTTCAAATACTATGCATATCAAAGGGAATTTTTAGCATTTAATTAAGTAAATTAGTTGATTGCCCCTTTGAGCCATGTTCTGTGGCATAGACACTCAGGAATTTTGTATATAACCACAATATCATGAATATGTATGAACACTGATTTAAAATAGTTTTAAAACAATTTAGCAGTTGACTCCTTTGCCTTTGAGAAAGAACCAAGTTTAAAAAGGCCTTGTTCAGCTCTGTGTTTTAAGATTTCATACTGCTTTGTTATGATTTTCTGCCAGATCATTGTATCTCTTGATAAAATTAAACTGAAGTACCCCTGTGCCAAAATGATATACAAATTCCATTGGCTGTGTCATTATCTTAATATTTATCTCTTAGATTTGTACATATATCTGGAGAGAGTACAGTAGCAGAGCTCTGTGTCTGCTCTTTATCGTGACTCTGACAGTACTGATGGCTCAAAGTCTTAATCCTGACCTTTTAAAAAGGACACTACACTAGCACCACAACGGTATCCACCAGCTGCTACTCGCACCCTATCAACTAATTTTCTGGTATTTGTTAAACTGTATTTTGAATTTAAACCACTTTTTTCTGCATACTCATTTTAGATTTCTGTTTAAATGTAAACAATAATTTGTCTTTAAAAAATGTGTAAACTACTTCTTTTAAACTATTTGCAGTGGTCCAAAGTTATTCCTTATTAACTTATGGATACCAAGCGTCCTAATTAATCACTGTGATGAATGAGTTCATAAGCTCTTTTTGCAACTCTGAGATCAGAGCAGAGTTTTGCAGTAATGGTAAAGCTAACAACATCTAGCATGTTAATACGCACTTACTGTGTATCAGACAATAAAATACTTTCTACTTAGATGCGACAGCAAGAGCTAAAGAGCTAAAATACATTAAATATGTGCTGGGGCAAGACATATTTTGCTCAAATACATGGGGAGATACAACAGGTACATCCCCTTTTTAAGGATTTAAATTTAAAATAATATTTCTAGTAGAAATAATTGGTACTACAGTCATGGTGGAAATCTCTCTTGGCTCCATTCTTATTGCAAAGAACTTTCCTTTATAGGTGTTGTATTGCCACTTTACCAAATCAATGTGAGTGTGTGAATGTGAATGTGTATTGTTGTGGTTTAGAAATATTGGCCCTTTTATTTGTCCTATTGATTTTACAGCACAAGGTCAAAAATATAGAATTAACTTCAGCTTCCCATGTATTTTAATCACTCATTTTATTTTCTTACATCTATTATTTGCAACCTGCTGGTGTGAGGACATCATTAATTCTTCTGTCTTGAGGTCATATTGTAGCATTTGTCTGCATCTTACTTTTGCTTCAAGTTCTAATGTCAAAGATTTTTAGAATATAACTTTTACTTTACAGTGACCCAGACATGTCTCTGTGATTTACAGTTGAAACTTATTTGAAAGTAAGTTTTTAGGGCTTGTACTGTACAGGCATGAACCATCCATATTTGGGTCAAGCTAAAAATATTTTCACAATATCAGTATTCAGCCGCTGCCTTAACAAATTCAGGGTATTTCAAATGTGTGTAATTATAGGTCTGGCCTTGACTTGTTCTGTGAAGTTGAAGCTCAAGAGACATTGCTGTTTATTGCCTTTTATCATTCCTGCTTTTAGTACTATATAAATTCATGTTTTGTTTTGTTTTAGATTCACTGGTTCTCCATCTTCAACTCCTTCATGATGGTCATCTTCCTGGTTGGTCTGGTGTCCATGATTTTAATGAGAACACTGCGGAAAGACTACGCCAGATACAGCAAAGAGGAAGAAATGGATGACATGGTAAATTAACCACCTACTTTTGTTTGTGTCTTTTGAAATCCAAGTGTCATCGTTATTATAGATGATTTATGTGAGGCCGAAGCCGAAATAAAAGTTTGCATAATATTTACATAATCACTTCTTGTACTACCTCAATATTGCAGGATTTTTTTATTAGTGAGATCTATTGAAAAATGAGTATCACATATTGCAATAGCTGTTTTGTGTGTGCAGAGTATAAGCTATAACAAAGAGGGTCATATAACAATATAAAGGGATATTTCTGCACTTTAGTTGGGTATTTTATAATCCATTCAGGGTTTGAGTGACACTTGAATCTTATTTACATGCACACACATATTTGTAGCACATTTAATATCATCTGAATATCGTCACGGCAATAAACACAAAATAATTAACTTGAATTTTTGTCTGCTCATTTTCAACTGGAAGAACTTTGAAAACAATACTGAAATGAGCAATGACATAGTATCAAACACCAAAGTTACATTTCCCTCAGCAGTCCACATCTATCTAAGCACTGGTTTCAGAACAATAGTTAGACAGTTACCATAGTGATTAACCATATAACTAAATATTATATGCATTTTAGGACTTTTTTACATTCAAAAGCTATAAGTTGCATATAACAGGAAGCTAAATTTTTACTTCCACTGATTTTATTTGGCAAAATATCCCAACTAGGCATCATGTTTCTAATTCTTCCTGATTGTGCACCAACAGGACAGAGACCTGGGGGATGAGTACGGCTGGAAGCAGGTTCATGGAGATGTGTTTCGGCCCTCCAGTCACCCACTTATCTTCTCATCTCTCATCGGGTCGGGTTGCCAGATATTCTCCGTGTCCCTCATTGTGATCATCGTGGCCATGGTGGAGGATCTGTACACAGAGTGAGTGAGACCAGATTTTCCTGCTTAACTCAGAATAGCCCCACTATGAGTATTGTGATGGTAATAGATTAAGGCGGAAGACAAGTACCAGAGCAAGTTCTGTGCTTGGGTTTCAGATGACATTACAACATTCCATACACCAATAATATTTAATACAGATGGGGCAGATAAATAAATATTGTTTAAGAGCTGATTTTGTTGTAATACAGTGATTTCTTGGGTGCAGTCACTAACAGAAATAGTCAGGACCAACAATTGTGCATTTGCCTTATTTCATGGTGAAGTACAATGTTATCAATAGGAACAACTGGCTCTTGCTCCCATCTAGGATTACGGCAGTATCCCGTTCTATAATCTGAAAGGTGGTAGCCCTATTCCCTCACAGCAAGGAGATTCCAGGTTCAGTGTCCCAGGTTGGGTTAAGTTTCCTTTCAGTATGCTAGTCCCCTCCATCAACCCCATTATCTTCCAGGGTGAGGGTTATTTAATCCTGACCAAGATCCTAACTTGAGATCTGAAGATGAGTTCCCGGGCCCTACACTATGGTTGCCCACCTCTCACTGGTAAAATTTTAAGGACGGAACACTGCAACTGCAACACAATGGCTATTAAATGCTGTATGAACAATGTAAAATTTAAGTTTTATCAAGAAAAAAAGTAAAAAATGAAGGAACTAGCATGCATTACAAACTTTTTGCATTAAGAGGATGACGGTAAGTAGAAAGTAATGCTGAGTAATATATTTTCCTAAGCATTGATTTGTACAGACCTTGCCCTACAAGATCAGTTGGTACATCCAGTTTTGCAGGTAATATTATAGTTGTATGAAAACCTATTAGTACTAAATTATGAAAGAGTTGTACACAAGTGATTTCTATGCAGCGGCTGTCATTAGCTTATTTTTGTGCTTATGTAATTTGGAAGAGTGCATGCTTGACAACACTTTATTTCTGCAGGAGAGGATCCATGCTGAGCACCGCCATCTTTGTGTATGCCGCCACCTCTCCTGTCAACGGGTACTTTGGAGGAAGCTTGTACGCAAAACAAGGAGGTAATAGTTTAACGAATAATCCTATTTCACCATAGTAGAGATCTAGTACTTTGCATATCCCTTTTGGCAATGCTGTTCTTATTTTGTTACACAGGAAGGAGGTGGATAAAGCAGATGTTTATTGGGGCGTTCATGATCCCTGCTATGGTGTGTGGGACGGCCTTCTTCATAAACTTCATTGCGATTTATTACCACGCCTCCAGAGCCATCCCCTTTGGGACCATGGTAAGTTTCACACTGCAGCACCTCCCTGTGGTTTGGACAGAATATCTGGTTTTCAGAGTATGAAAAGTATGCTCTGACCCAATAGATAATAATCTAGAATTCAAATCTACATAAAACATAATTTTACATTCGCTGAAATTCTTATTGTCTATCAAACCTACACAGTTTATTTAAATACTGCATTGAATCATAAAGAAAACAAGAGAACAGTATGCAGAGCATGCTCTGACCCAATAGATAATCTGGATATGTGGTTTGGGTCTTAAGGTTGAAAAATGATTAAGGTTCACACAAAAGTTATCTGTATTATGAAATGTTTCAAGGCTCAAGAAAACCTAGATTATGAATAGTTATTAAATCATCACATAAATGAAGAGGTAAAAATGCCTCCAAACATTTCAAAAGTGAAATAATATGTAAATGAAATGTAAAGTATACTGAAAAGGTTTAGTTAATTCTTGGTGCATGTTAATGTTGATGCAACTTCTTAACAACATGTATATATTGGCATAAATCTCCACTATTAAAGAAAGTATATTTTGGAAAATAACAGGTTTACCAAGATTCCCATTAATAGAATAGAATAGAGGCTATTGTAGCCAGCCAGTCTATAAACAAGCTGAACCAACAGCTACTTCATACTTAGTTACTTTTATATGTTTATGAAAGCGACTGTGTTTAATCTATAATTAGTTCTTTTGATTAGCAAAGGCAATAAGTAACATTTATACAAGTAATAAGATGATTCAAATATGTCTCGCTTGTGCCACCATACTCTCAGTATAAACCTGTGGGAAACACTGGGTTTAGACAGATAATGCAACAATAATGTTAAAAACGGTAAGAAAATCCCCCGAACGCCTGACTACTGATGTAAGAGGGTGAGAGATATGTGTTTAATTATATAAACTGTATTTGGAATATAAAAGTTGTATAAGGTCTTTACACAAGCAAAATAAATTCAACAATCTTTTCCACTGCACTGACAAAATGTTTCTCTTTCTTCATTGACATTAACTTGAATAATAATAATAATAATAATAATAATAATAATAATAATAATAATAATAATAATAAATAATTTGAAATTATATAGCCCTTTTTTGGACACCTTACGATGCTTAACATCTTATCAGTAACTTCTACAAGGACACAGATTCAAAAGAAGTAGTAATGACGATGCAGCCTTTCTGTTAAATCTACAATATCCACATTTTGTCTTGATGGGTGATCTATTAAAACTCTATTTCCCTGTCTGTAGGTGGCTGTGTGCTGTATCTGCTTCTTCGTGATCCTGCCTCTGAACCTCGTGGGAACCATTTTGGGGAGAAATCTTTCAGGACAGCCAAACTTTCCCTGTAGAGTCAACGCTGTCCCTCGACCAATCCCTGAGAAGAAATGGTACGAATACTATTGGTTTAAATTATGCATTTAAATTTTGCCATATAATTCTGCACTGTATTATTTCTGAGCAGCGTATTTGTTTGTGACAGTTCAGCCCATTATTAGTTTAATATGCACTATGCAAGTATTGTGTAGAGGGGATGATCTACCTTTTATTCAGTTTTAGATATATTATTGCTAAGAAAATACCTTGAAAAACATGCATTCATATTGTAAGTGGGCTTGGCATAATGGTGTCACATGATTGTTTCAGTGGAGATAAGTTCAGTGCTATACTGTGGAACATTCCAGGCAAAGTCATATCATCTCAGTAGTCTGACTGTCTCACTGATTAATTAGTGTACACATTCTTGACTGGAAAGCAGTACTATATTGCGTCAAGATATGATAAAGAGGAAATATGATCACTCAAGTTGACACGCTTCATCTGTTTAGGACATCCAGAGTGACAAAGTTGGTGTCTCAGATAATGGGTAGATACATAGGGCCTGTTGCCAAAAAGAAATGAGTAATAAGACTGAAACAACCAAAATCAAATGCAATGGTTTCAAAAAGTTTTATTGTCCATCAAAAAACAGGATATATTCTCTGACATGATCACGTTCTAATATCTATATCTAACTAAGAATGCCATCAATTTCAGAACATGAAGACAGAGGCCATACTATTTAAATAAATGCACCCTTTGGGATTTGATTACTGTGCCTCTAAATTGTGATTTGATTTGATTATCATTTTGTTTTTGATGTACTTGGAGGTTGGAGATGTAGCAAAAATGGATAATATTGCGATTGTTGTTTTGGAGATATGCAAAATTAGGATATCCAGTATAAATGACCTCAAAAGGAGACAGAAACCTCTAGTGTAAAACAAAACAAAGGTATAAAGTGATATATCTGCATTTTATAGTCCATTCACCTTTGTGAGACTTGAACCTCAACCAATACTTTTACAGGCACATTTTTAGCACATTCCTGATGTGCTGTTAAAGTATTGTCTGAATATTGGTATTGAGATAATGCGAAAAATATTCAGATATTCATTTTTATCAATATTGTCCACCCCAAGATATACTTAAAGTGCATTTGACAGATTAATATATATTTTGCAATTAGGTGATTTGGTGGGATAGTACCTGTGGTGAAGAATATTTATCATAGTTTTACATCAGTTAAGTGGCAGTTTGTGAAGGAAAGTAGAAAATAAGAAGTTGAAAAATACAAGAAGCTGCAGTGAGTTGTAAAAAAGAATGGCTCCATCTCCGTCATCAGCTCTCATCAATTCTGTTCAAAATGCAGGGACACTGTATGCACATGAAAGGCTTTTTCTGGCACTTTAAATATTAAATTATACAATAGTTGACTTAAATCAGTTTTAGCCCTTGTTAACATTGCTGCAAGGTAACATACCTCTACATCTATTTAAGTTTTTTAGTAAAAGCTTAAGTCTAATGTAATCTAATGTGTTTCAGGTTCATGGAGCCAGCTGTCATCGTGTGTTTGGGAGGAATCCTTCCATTTGGATCTATTTTCATTGAAATGTATGTTGATAAAATAACCAATAGAAGATTATATTTCCAGATTAATCCTGACTTAATCCATGTTGTCCAGGTACTTTATCTTCACGTCGTTTTGGGCTTATAAAATCTACTACGTGTACGGGTTCATGATGCTGGTGCTGGTGATCCTGTGCATCGTCACAGTCTGCGTCACCATTGTGTGCACGTACTTCCTGCTAAATGCCGAGGACTACAGATGGTGAGGACAAAACTAATAAAATTAGACCTGGTGTTTTTGGGTTATTTTAAATGTAGTTATTTCAACATATTAACTATGGACAAATACACTGCCTGGCCAAAAAAAAGGTCACACACTCTAATATTTCATTGGACCACCTTTAGCTTTGATTACGGCACACACTCGCTGTGGCATTGTTTCAATTTTGCTTCTGCAATGTCACAGGATTTATCTCCATCCAGTGTTGCAGTAATTTTTCACCATCGTACATTGATGATGGTAGAGTCTGACCACAGCACAAAGCCTTCTCCAGCACATCCCAAAGATTCTCAATGGGGTTAAGGTCTGGACTCTGTGGTGGACAATCCATGTGTGAAAATGATGTCTCATGCTCCCTGAATCACTCTTTCACAATTTGAGCCCGATGAATCCTGGCTTTGTCATCTTGGAATATGCCCGTGCCATCAGGGAAGAAAAAATCCATGGATGGAAAAACCTGGTCATTCAGTATATTCAGGTGTCAGCTGACCTCATTCTTTGAGCACAGACTGTTGCTGAACCTAGACCTGACCAACTGCAGGAGGCTCGTGCCTATTTGCTTAGTTAAATCCAGGTGGCGACTTTGTTTTTGGCAAGGCAGTGTATCAGGTGATTGATAAATCCATGTTTTATTAATAAAGTTTATCTGGGGATAAGGCAAATTTGCTAACAAAATGCTGCAGTGTTCAAAACAGTCCTAACTTTTTATCATTCTGAAAGTTTAGATCAAGTTATTTCCGACTACCGTAACACCTTCATAAAAAACTACAAGCCAGTGTCCACTTAATGTCAGTTCCATTTTTGGGCAAATGGAGAGACTTGTATTAGATGGAAGAGCATCTCACATAGAACCTAAACTAAAGCAATATTCAAATGACTGTTTGCTTGAATGTAGACAGTTTGAACTGGCTAATTCTGAGCAGAAAAGCAACAAGGATATTTCCTAATTTGTTTTTAATGAGTTCTTCTTTTTCCAGGCAATGGACCAGCTTCCTGTCTGCTGCCTCCACGGCGGTCTATGTTTACATGTACTCCTTTTACTACTATTTCTTTAAAACCAAGTGAGTTTGTACACATCACCACACACGTCTGATTGAATGAAGAGTTCTGGTCTTATCAATTTACCTCTCTCACTCTCTTTTAGGATGTATGGGCTTTTCCAGACGTCCTTCTACTTCGGCTACATGGCAGTTTTCAGCACTGCTCTGGGAATCATGTGCGGTGAGTTTGAGTGTTAGGAATGTATTGCAAATGAGTTGATTGTGTGGATGGATACAAGTAACAATACATGAGTCATTAATTCTCAAAAGATTATTTTTTTCGGACTGAACTGTCATTAAGTGAAGTAAGGATGGCACTGTAATTGGGGCCCGAGCACGAATGTGCGAGGAGGGCGTGTCCGCGACTCGTCCACCCCGCACTCGTGCCAGACCCCTATTGTATTTGTACAATTTTGGGAAAAATCGCAAAAAAATCAAGCAGGAAACAATAATGTATAGACAAGTGGTATTAAAAATTAGAGTTCAGTGAGCTCGAAATTTGAGTGAAGACCCATGGAGAAAGACGGCTCAGTAGCGCCACCTCAAAAATTATAGGTCACGTCAGGACATGTAAAAAATGATATTATGGCCCCGCCCTAAATCCTACAGGAAGACCATTGGATAAAACCTGGGATCGACAATATCACTGATCAAAGTCTTTTGACAAAAAAAAAGTTTGTCATAATCTAATTAAATTTGGTACACTCATTCTTTATGTAACACTGAGCAAAAAATTGAATTGGTACCACACTGTATCACCAATGTGAATGTGGCCATTTTGAATCAAAGTATGCAGATCTCCAAAAAACAAACTTGTGCAAGGGTTTTATCCAACAGAAGATGACTCACGTTATTGCCTTCACATATTGTTTAAATTAGAGCTAAACAGTTTAACTGTACTGTTCGCGTGAAAAGTGCTGATAAGAAAGGCCTCGTGTGGCGTATCAATTTAACCACTAGGAACCACATTGCTTGGGCCAAATGGCATTCTGCAGGGCCTCTGGCAGCTTTAACTTTGAAACTAGTGGTCAGTGTGATTAGCGAACGGTAGTTTTTTGTTTGTTTGTTTTTTTTACAAAGTGGACCAACTGCCTTTGCCGCCCTGTAGGGAGGGATGGGAGCTTCAACTGAAGGACAGTGATAAGATTGCACAGCTAGTTATTTTTTATAGTTATTTTTTCCAGAGTTTATATTGAACCGATTTGTATTTTCTGGTAAAACTGCACATGCACTGGGAAAACAAGGTATCAATACTGTGTGAGTGAAACATTGACGACTCTATATAAAGCAATAAATCTACCATGAAAATTGTGAAATGTCAATTAAACAACATACAACACATTACAACACAAAATCTATGAGATTTTGACCACCATTTGTTATAAACTAGGGCTAAACCTAATTTTTTTATAAGACTACAACAATATCATAGTAGTTCAAACTAAGAAATTACCCAATGGAGGACAAGAATGTGCACAGAAGACTTTCTGGAACCATATAGAGAACAGTAACTGATTTGACTCTGCAATGTGCTGTAGTTTTTATTGAATGCCAATAAATCAAGAGGAATGTGTCTTCCTCCAAGAAAATAATTTTCTAATCCACCTAGTGAAGCGGCAGATGGAAGATCTACCCCTGGGTTTGGGAGACGAGAGCAGCTCTGCATGGACTCCAGGCTCTACTCGACTCTTAGTCTCTACTGTGTCAGGAGTCTCTACTGCATCAAGCTCCACTGTATCAGGAGTCTATACTCCATCAGGCTCCACTGTATCATCAGGCTTCACCATATCAGAAGTCTGTACTGCATTAGGCTCCATTGTATCAGGAGTCTCTCCCGTGTCAGGAGTCTCTCCCGTGTCAGGAGTAACTAGAGGCTCTACTGGATCAGCAATTAGTTCAAGATCAAAAATCAGTTCAACAGCAGGGTTCTGCTCAGATAAAAGGAGAGCAGGTGACTCCTGGTCTTCAGTGGAGTCTGGAAGCTTCTCTTGATGGCATACTAAAATATCAAGCATCCACAGGATGAAATTAGGGATTAGGGACCACTTCCAGGACCACCTCACTTGGCTAAAGCAGACAGGGCATGTCCTCTGCATTTTGGAACAGTAAACTCTCAATGCAGCCACTTTAGAAGCATAAAAATTCTTATAACTTTTGCAAACATTGTCAGATTCAGACAAACCCAATGTAGTCAATGTGTCTGCGTATTTTGATGAGCTGGACAAAATGATGTGTGGATTAAAATTCTATCTTTAAAAATGGCTCTCCAGCACTCCCTGCAAAGTTACAATGGGCCATAAGCATTTATCTCCAACATGACACTGGAAATATTGAATCACATGTCACAAGCTAAGGTTGATATGTAGTTCTCACACTGTGGCGTCCCCTTGCTCGGTCGTAAGGGCTGCGAGGGCCCTTTATTATTGCTTACAGTTTTAAGGTATCTTATAATTTAGCTTATACTGTGAAACGATCGTAAATATACAAGTAATTCAGTCCACTTTGTGTTCCTTTAAACCGTATCAGTGTCAGTTTCTTTACTGTGGTCAGTGAACAGAATTCACAAACTAGGTATTTTCTTTGGTGATATAGTGCTGCTTAAAACAATTAATAATAATGGTAATTATAAACTATTGTTTGCATGCCTTTGTTTTATTTTATCATAAAGTATTGGATACAGACTGCATATCTTACTGTATTATATTGACTGATTAGAAATGCAAAATATACCATATGGACAAAAGTAGCAGTGACAAACTGTATTGTGTGTAAATTAAGTGAAATGACTACTGCGGTTAAAGTATAGTCCCCTGGCAACCATTTGCATTGAAAGTCCTACACAGATGTATTGATATGACACGTTTGCGACCCTGCATTGATTTTCACATTGGTAACAGTTGATGTTTGCTCTGCAGGTGCTGTGGGGTACATGGGGACAAGTGCCTTTGTGAGGAAGATCTACACAAACGTGAAAATCGACTAAAGATGTGAAACTACCACAGGAACAGGGATCTGAGCGGATTTGCCTCCAAGAATCTGGGAAGACGGCGGCACAAGTCATTCTTTAGTACTTTTCTTTTTTGCAAAGAGATTGAGAGAATCTCACTTTATACAATGTAGTTTTTTCCATTTCTTTCTGAATGAATTTCTGCGCCGCTAAACGACAAGAGCAAATCTGTGAGCATAAGAGAGGTTTGGTTTTTATCTAAAGCTTTCAAAAATAACATACTGCGGTTGGGGCAATGGTGAAGGCTGCATTGGCTCCTTATTGGTTTCCTCCGGCCCAGTCCCACCTGAGACCAGTGAACATACATGTGTATTGATGGACATAGTGTAGCTCTCTTCAGTGAAGAGGCCTAAGTGTATTGAAAGCCTTTGTTTATTGTGTCAGAGAACATTGGAGTTGGGTCTGTGCCCGTTTTTCTGACGTCGTTTCTATTTTGTATTCTTGAAGTCACATGGCGTTACTACCACAGTGCAGTAGTTTGTTCAGATTTACTTTTCACCCCAACAAAAATAATTAAAAATACTGTTGTCACTTACAAATCATTCCCCCATTGCCATTTACTCCTCTTTGATTCCCTGTTACAGTAGCAGTCCATGCCGTCTATATATTTTAGTCTCGCGGTTTCACTGTACAGCCCAGAGGTGCAGTCAGAACTAATTTTTTTACAAAGAGGACGTTTGCCGTGGTCCTGTTTCCCCCATTTAAGTCTTGTTTTCTTAATGTTTGGGTTTGAATGAAGTCTACTTGTAAAGATAATATATGAATGAGGGGGGAGTGTATATAACCTTAATAATGTACCTTTAGATGTAGATCCCAAATGTATTTTCGTTGTACAGGTTTACTACAGGGTGTTTGTTTTTTTTTGTTTTTTTTAATGAATCATTCAGTTCAAAACAAAAGATTATATTTTGGTTATTTGGTTCAGTTTTTTTCCCTCTGTTCGGTGCTTGCGGTGGGGCTGGTGGCGTTGTTACATCTTGCCTGAAATTGCATGAAGTTTTCACCAAACCATATTTCACTCTTCTCACTGCAGCTTTTAATTTCCATAGAATATTAGTACAATATTAGTAGTTTGGGTTTTTGAAAAAGACCTATTTATTCTAGTTGTGTATTTAATGTTTTGGGACAAGGTGTTTATTGTAGCTCTTGTAATTGGCTTTGGTGGGCAGCAAAGCGAAAGAGGTTTTCACAATATTAATTCAGTTGTTACTTTAGATACTGGCTCACCCTATTGTACTCATTTACCAAAACTACTGTTAATTTTACGAAGTGGTTCATTTTCCTTCTGTGTGCAATTCTAGTGAAGCATAAGTACTATCAAGTTCTATCACTATTGCATCTCTATATCAGTGTGTCAAATGGACTGCCTAAAAGTTGAACATTAATACAGTTAAAATTGCTTTCTGGATGGCCAGTCTAGGCACTGTCTAATGGGAAAATAAGATTATCCATTTGTGTTTGCTTTGAAACCATTTCCAATTAACACTTTATTTGGTAGGTCAAAAGTCTAGATTTTTGGTCCATGAAGGCAAGGACCAAGCTGGACAATAGAGAGATCTAGGTAGGTTTAGAGATTATGTAGAATTAGGGTATGGTGTAGCAAGTAGACTAAGGGTTACTGCACTTGTAGCAACTGAGAAAGTGAAAGATGTAATGTAACAGCAGGTTTGATACAGATTGTGTTGTAGGCAGAAGTGAATATGTAAACGTGAGTATAGCTAGCTTGTCTGCTCCCCATTGATTATTACACGAGCTACAAACGTACACAGCTACTTTCAGTCCTTGTTTCTAAAACCCAAATGAAAATCGGCACCTCGATTTAAAAACATACATTTTCCTACTCTTGGTTTATTCCATTATTTAAAGCTTTAAGGCTCTACATCTGCGGGTAAGCCATCTCCCTCCTGTTTAGTTTTCTGCCTAACCCTAAAACATCTTGTGAATGTCAGAGGAATGAGGCAGTGTGCTTTATTTCTACATACTGTACAAAGTGAAGTTTATGGACACTTTTGATGTTTTCATAGCCACCAAACGAGCAGGAGTGTTTCGATGCTTTGTTCCCACTTTGTGTAAATACCGTATATACCCTAAATGTATGAGAAGTGGCAATGCCTTTTTTTCTAATTTCCAGTTCTCGCCCCACTGAAGTTGATTTGGCACCTCATGTTGTGTACCGATGTCTGATTAGACATTTTGAACCTGCATATTAACTTGCTGTAAAAAGAGAAAATAAACATGTTTATGTACAGGGGTTACTAAGCGTGGTCCATGTCCTATGCATCTTAATCTAGTAACGTCACAGCGCCCTCTGGTGTTGATGAGTATAACATCTCTTGGTACTCAAAAGGTATTGGAAATTAAACAAGGGATTAATACATTGCTGTGTATCCATTAATAAAAACTGTTAAAGTGGACATAGTTTGCATAAGCATTTTTTTAGGGAATATAACCTATAAATTCTTTATTGCTAGTATGACAATTTTCTTATCGGTTTTGTACATGTCTTTCTCTGGGCCTCTAAATATTGTCAACATAATTGGTCAATCATTGTGTCTACAGGCTAAAGACTAGATGCATTGCAATAAAATGAATAATTTTAGAATAAAGAATATCTTTATTAACCCACTAAATTTGACAAATACAGATGTGCATGAGACTATTCATGGCCATATATTGTATTACTGTATGTTGAAAAACTCAATTTAATTTAGTCATGAACTTTTTCAAAGTACTCTTTGGATCCCTCTGGAGTTGGTTTAATCTGAAAGGGAAAAGATTACAATTTAATTATTAAGCCATAGAAAATGGATGAAGCACATCAATAAAGCTGGGGTACCTGATTTTGAAACCGCAAAAGAAGGAAGTTGGTATTTCAGTTTATCTTAACAGTTCAGCCATGTGTATTAATTTTAAACGCATGCACAACCTTTTTCAGACGTGAAACTGGTGTGGTCCACCCAAGCGTCGCCAACTGACTTACTTTGCCCATTTACTTCCAGGTTTGTGAGAGATTAAATACTGTATTATTAGATTAGGTAATTCCTCATTCATCCAGGTGTGATCCACTGAAACCTTTTCTACTTTAACTTTATAATTAGCTACTCACAAGTCAGGTACCCCAGTTTTTAATATCATATAAGATGTTGAAGTCGTACCGTGGGAGAGTCGGGGGTCCAGGAGGCGGGGCACACCTCTCCATGAGTCTCCACAAACTGAAACGCTTTGACCAATCTCAGCGTCTCCTCCACACAGCGGCCCACAGGCAGGTCATTCACACTCATGTGTTTGACCACACCATGAGGGTCAATGATGAACAGGCCTCTGCACACAGGGACAGAGAAGATATTCAAATGTGGGTAGTCAAATAAGCAGGTTAGCTTTAAATAATAAATGTACTGAAATAAATATATATGAAGAAATTTGTAATTAAAGATAATAGAGTACATGCTGAATTTGAACAGTATGATTTCTAGGGAGTGTCTTTTCAAAATGTCACCGTAGGCATGTGTAACTGATAAGCACTCATTTGTTACACCCACTGTATTTGCAACAGAAAAGTTCAAAGTCATCATGCATCTGTGAAACTGGCTGGTCTTGAATTCATATAATTGAAATAGCAGGATATAGAAAATAAAATGTATCATTAAATTACAACATCACTAATTGCCTATACAGCTAAACAGTGGATAGTGCTGGTTCTGTTGGCTCTGGAAGTGCAATAATGAACTTTTACAATTGTCTTTTCAGTATTTAAGAAAAAATGTTTGACCTCATCAGCTATTTGGAAATAACTCAAATGTATTTTAGTTTATCTTTATTAATCAAAAGGTCATTTTTTTTGGGTCACTTTGCAATAACTTAAAAAAAATTAAAAAATCATGACGATTGAACATGATTGTTTATATACATGTCTATGTAGAATAGCAATAGAAATTAAAATGCATGCTTCATTGTACCTGAGCGCAATCCCAGGCCCTTCCAGCAGCACCCCATAATCCCTGGAGATCTGTTTGTTCAGGTCAGCGAGCAGGGGAATGTGGATGTGGCCAAGACCTCCAGCCTAAATATAACAAACACACACAACAGACCTTAAATAAAATACAGTTTGTATATATTATAGTCTTCATAATTCAGTAGTTTTACCTTACGTGGAGTGTTGATCCAGGCCAGGTGAGTGAAGTGAGAGTCCACAGACACACCCACCACATCACAGTTCACATCATGAAACTCACTGGCCTTATCACTGAAGGAGATGATTTCTGTTGGACACACGAACGTACTGGAGAGAGGGACAAAGGGGAACCATTAGAATATAAATCTTATACAATTACTTTGCTGCCCCACTTACTATGCACTGTGCAACTTTTATGGTGAAGGGTTTGCCACCTGCTTTTCTCTTTATGGAGAGGACACTGCTTTGCCTGGAGTGTTCCATAGTAATAGTAAACATATCAATCTTGCATATATTGTTTATTGCTCAAAAATAGATTCTTACTGTAAGTGGGGTCACCTCTCCACAGATCTGACCTGTAACTTGGCCAGGTGGTGTCACCTGCTTGTCTCCATGGAGACAAAAGAGTTAGAGACCAGATTGTGGAACATTACAGACAAAGAAATAACTACTCTATGTAGACGGGCAGATAGCAGACCTTTCACCAGGTATATTTTATAGAGCACCTTTAAATAGAACAGCAAGTTATTGTCCACACCATATGTTACCTTTACTGATCATAGCTAACCTTAACAAGAGGCTCTTGTAATTCTTCAGGCAATTTGTTACTATTTTTTTGTTTATCTTCTAAATGCCACAAATTAGTCTTCAGATGATAAACTTTCCCTTTTTACTATTTTGTTCAGTAATTATTATGTTAAAAATATAATAAAAAAGGTATATATAGTCAAATAAATTAACTATTCTATATTAAATTGATAGCTTTGTTTACGCAGCAATTTGCTGTGAAAAAAATATTGTGGCTATCCTAAATATTTTTTTTTTTTCTATTTCTGTTTTATGATTAGATGGATTAATGCCATTTAATTAATTGTAGATTATAGTGTACAGCCTCAATCTACTCACAAGTCTAGTGGGTAGAAAAAGAGGACCAGATATTTCCCTTTAAAATCCTCAAGACTCATCTCCCTGAACTCTCCATTGTGAACTGCCGTGGCTTTGAACGCAGGAGCAGGCTGAGTGACTGCAGCTCCCCATCTTGACAAACCTGATGAGAGAAGATAAATAAACATTTAATTTTTTTTTTAGTATTTATTTCAAGATAACTACATCACATAAAATATAGATATAAAACATACCAGTGGAGAAGCAGGCTTTCTGAAGGGCAGGTGCAGTGAGGACTTTAGCAGCATTTTGACAGGTGGCTGCTCTGAGCCCTCCAGCAGCAAACCTCACCTAAGACAAAAAAAATAAAATAAACATATAATACGTTTAAGGTACACTTTATTGTCCTTTACATTTGATCCACCCTTCAATGCCAATGGGGCGTCTATCAGAAGCTGAGAGCAGAGGCTTGGTCAGAATTACCCTAGTTGGAGGATTTTACCGACTGCATGTTTTGGGTTGATGGGGGAATATAATTTTACTCTAGTTGTCATTATTCACATTCAAAAACTGTATATATGCAAATAATCCAATTACGATAGTTAAAATAGGTTATTATCTTTACTGCAATTAATAATTCATAATTTTGGTTTATTAAAAAAAATTACAATACGACGCAGATGTCTGTTAAATTTATCAATATATTTTGTTGCAGCCTTAGGGGTGTGTATGACAATGCTGCTACTTGCACTTGGATTGCCTTCATACAACAGGTGACTCATAAACCTCTTAATTCATTAAACAATTTGCAAAACAGCCTAAACAAAACAGCATTTGTAGGTACAGAGAAACAAGCCATGTCCAAATAACCTTTTAAAATCTGATATGATTACATTTATTTCATTATTTTGTCTTATTCTGACAGTTGCGCACAGCAGTTTGTCAATTTCGGGTTAAACACATGGACATTGAACGACACATGACATAACAAACAGCCTGAATACATAAAAGGACCACATGCAAACACCATTACAAATTAACGATAGTAACGATATACGAGCTGTATATAACCGTATCTGCAGTGTAAAAACCAGACAAAATGCGAGGTTAAAAACTTGCACTTACACTTGTCCTGAATAGTCTTCCAATGGTAGCCGCCATGTTGGTTTGTGACAGGAGAAGAGGGAGGGGCCGATACGTCATTACGTCATTACGTCGTTATGAACCTGGCGGACGCACACCCACTTTGCATTGAAAACATTATTTTTATACTTGCTTTTTTATTTCTTTCTCTTATGTTTTAATATAATACACAATGACACCAATGTTTTGAAATGTATGTATTAAATTTAAATAACAAATAGTATTCATATCTGCTCAAACTAAACATAAATAGGCAAGGCAAGTTTATTCGTACACAAGCAGTTCAAAGTGCTTCACAGAATAAGAAATCATATAAGAAACAAAAAAATATATAAATATTCATAATACATGTACATTTAAAAGAGAAGAATACAGGTAAAAGTATAGCATAAGTATCTTTCTATAGCAGAGACAAAGGGAGAAAGCGACCGCAGAATGCTAATTCAGTACCCATGGTCCAGTTGCCTTGAATGTGACCTTTGATTTTTTTCCCCATGCTCCTTGAACGCAACTCTAATCACGTGACGAAAGGCGGAACTGGAGGCATTCAGAAGCATGATTTGACCTCACGAGGAAAATAATGCATGTGTATAGCATATAATTGCGTGTACTGTATTTATATTTTATTTATATGAAGTTTACGTTTTAGGTTTTGTAATGGATCCTAATTTATTGCACTGGAAAGGTCAAGGACAGGTAGGTTCACTGTAAAAAGCAGCAAATGGGACTGAGATCATTAATTCACTGAACAATTTTGTTTTTGTTGATCTTTATAGTCTTTTCTTGGACGTCTGAAGATCTGGTGTGACCTTCTGGATCCAACTTTACTGGTGTCTTCAGATGTCAGTGATGTATATTTTCTGTTCTGCTTCCTGATTTACTGTTTTTGGAAGTAATAATCCACAATAGAAATCCACAAATGTTGAATGTTATTATTTGTTTGAGATTGGTTCCACTATTAATCTTATGTCCTTTCAACTGACATCAATTGCATCACTTTTTGAGGCTATTGTGACAAAATATTTTCATGTTTGTTTATTTATCTTTACAGAGAAAATAGGCCCAGTGATTACAAAGATATTAACCATAAACCAGGTCAACAAATCTGTAATCTGTAATCAGTTAAACTGCAAATTCCAGAGTAGAATTCTGACCTGTCCTCCAGCTCAATTTTAAACTGAATGTTGAGACGTAACATGAACACAACGTATTGCTTGGCCTAGAGTTCCACAATATGACATTAATCTTATCTGTTTCCATGGAGACAAGAAACAGGACACATTACAGTTTACTTCTGCAGAGCCTGTTCTTTTTATATATATTTTTAGTAACAAAAATAAATGTAATTGAATACATGCAAGTGAGATTGTAATGCCATACATTAATGCCATACTGCAATAAATGCCACAACAATAAATACAAACTTGGGGCTTAGGATTACACCCTATTAGACAACACTGCAATACCATATCACTCTACTAATTGGTACATGTTATCAACAGGCTGAAATCCAGAAGGCTCACACTGCTCTTGGAAGCGGAGAAAAAACAGGTGAAAAAGTAAGATTTGACAAAAAGTAATGATGCTGGTACAAAGTGGATGTCGTAATTCAAAAGGTTTATTCACTTTATTTGTTGTGATCTACAGAATTCAAGTACAGCTGCCACTCTTGCTCTAGTAAGTCATAGAAGTATAGTAAACCTGTGTTAAGGCATAATAAAGCTAATATTTAATCAATATGTATTTTTTCAAGAACTTATCTAACAGACAGTAAGGTGTCACCGTGTCTCTGTATTTTTGCATTTAACACTACAGTTTGGAAATAAATGAATAAGCGATGATATTTATGTTGTAAACTACAGCAAATAAATAAATTAATTAATACATAAATTGTAGCCCTCATTGGGTCTGTTCACATGCATACCAAAACCTGATAATTATCTTATTTCTGAAGCTTTAAAATGGTTTAAATCACATGGATTGGCAAAATGTGACGTGAGTTACCATGATCAGAAAGAAATGAGATGTATTGCTGTTTACATTTTAATGATCTTATAACAAAAAAAATCTCATAATCATATTTTGAGTGTGCATGTAACTTCAGTCACTGTTAAAGTGTTAAAAGGTGTCATCTTTAATTGTTATAATTTTGTGTTTGCAGTCATCAGTGCATGCAGACACTGGTGAAGTTCTTCCAATAATTTTCCGTCCTCCAGGTTTGTATTTAAACACATAATTTACCTGTAATATTTCATTGTATAAAACATTAATTCTGTCATATTTTCCTTGCAGCCGTGTTGCCAATATCAGCTCCCATAGTACGTGTTTACCCACCCTTATACTGACATTTCATTTTTATTAAAAGAAAGATATTAAAAGATATTAAAATGTATTTGTCATTTACAGGTTTATGCTGCGTTTCTGCCTCATAGCACTGTCAAAACTGCTCTTCTCTGCCAGGTAATACATCTAATATCCAGAGGAGGGTAGAGTAGCCAAAAATTGTACTCAAGTAAGAGTAACATTACTTCAGAATAATACTACTCAAGTGGAAGTACAAAGTAGTGCTCCATGTAACTGTTGGGACGTAATATCTGATTTGTAATTTGTTATTTTAGGGACAGATCATTAAATAATTCATGAAATCTGGTATTTGTGCATTAAATGAGAAAAACAAAATCATATCTGAAGGAGCAGTGCAATAAACACAACTCTTCAAATCATTTAATATTATCAAAGGAAAGCTTTAATCACCTGTAGATTCAGAGTGGGAACAGTAACCAAAACTTTTACTTAAGAGTACTGTTATTAAAATTAAAATATTAGCCAAGTAGCATTAAGAATATGCTACTAGAGAAGTACAATTTCTTTAAAAAGTTACCCATGTAAATGTAACTGAGTAAATGTAACTACTACTAAGTACTACCCACTTCTGCTAATATCCCCCACTGTGGTCATATGTAAGCATCAATGTAATAATGTTTTGTTTTTCCTTTAGTTTTTGCTGCAGAGCTACTTCACTGCATTCAACTATGCAAACAGAAATGCTTCATCAGCGAAGGTAAATATAAGTGTCAATAGTAACATTCACTTTCTAGAGTTTGACAGTGTCATAACAGCGTTCACATCTGTGGGATTGAATAATGGCACCACTTTCTGAAGCTATAGTGGAGAAAAAAAGACTTTTTATTGTTTATATTGACCGAAACTTTGTGTTAGTTTTTATGTGGATAGGCCCAGTAATCACAGAGAAACCATGTCAACAAATCTGTAATGTGACAGTTTAAAGCCACAGTATGCAACTTTTTAGCAAGAAAATAGACTAAAATAAAAGCATGTTTTTTATTGCCATGAAAAAAGAAAATGTAAAAAAAAAAAAAAGGAATTCTTACTGTGAGCAGGCTTGCATCTCCACAAACTTGACTCTTATTTGGCCTGGAGGAGGGCATCCACCTGCATGTTTCCATGGAAATGTCCTTTCGCAATAATCTCCCACAGTATGACATATAAATGTAATATAGAATACAACCTGTTTTTACCAAACATGTCCTTGCTTATGTTTATAATTTTTGCTGTGTTTGTGTGTTTATATATTTTGTATGTATTTATCTGCAGGAAAAGAAAATATCTTTAAAGCAGCTTTTGTTAAATGTTGGGACAGTCTCTTATGCGACCTGCACTGGGGTTGGTACATTTTACATGTTTTTGCAACTTTAGATTAGATTAAATGACAGTACACTGTATTTGCCTGTTCTTTTCATAGACTCTTCCTCAAATCATTATCAACCGTCTTCAAGTGAGGAACGTCCCTATGCAGAATTTCTGTCGGACAGTACTACCAGTCCCTCTTGCAGGTAAATTATCTCTTCTGTATGAATTATAAATATTTGTGTTACTGTACTTGGGGAGATTTGGAGGGTAATGATTCTTTTTTGAGTAGATTTCTAAATGTGTACTTACGTAATTGAGCACAATTCTTGCAGTGTATTGTAGAAAAGGTTTCAGGGATAATCATCTGGACACTGTTTTTGAAGTCAGTATGTCTCGGCTCCCATCCAGAAGCCACTTTCAATTTGATGGTACTGGTCACTAGGAGTTGGACCACTCCTGGATGAATGAGAGATTACACTGTCTCGTGTTGTGTAATTCTTCTTCATAACAGTATCTGAATGGACTAAAATCACATTAGATTTGACTAGTACTAAGGATTATATTAAGGATTTTATGGAACAAAGAACATGGCATATAGAGAAAAAAAGTACAAATGCAACAAAAAATATCATGATAGCCAAGTACATTTTGCTAGCAGTACATATAATTGAGTATATTCACACACTTTCAGTATTTCCTTTCCACCTCTGTTCAATACTAATATAGATTGATTTATTAATACCATTTTGTCTTTTAGCAATTTTGGCTTTCTTGAATTTATCCACTGTCCGAAGTGAGGAGACCGATAATGGGATCCAAGTGTTTGACTCAGAGGGGAATGCAGTGGGACTGTCCAAAGCAGCAGGAGAAAAGGTGACAATATTTTAGGGCTTCTTTAGGCCTGAAATAACTGAAAGCATTATCAAATATTAAAGAGTTAGTAATATTTGTTTCCGTCAGGCTGTAAGGGAAACTGCATTGTCCCGAGCTGCACTCATTGGTGCAACTGCGGCTGGTCCAAATCTCATAGCTTCACTTCTACAAAGGTAAGACACAAACAATAATATGCAATCCCTCCAAAGTTCTTATTAATCAAATATTTCTCAAATGGATCAATATCAGTGTACAATGGTACTGATGAATTGGTCACTAAATGTATTTGTAATCACCATAAACATACTTATTACCATTTTAATTGTTATATTTTGTTTACATTGTTGCCTATTGTTTTAAATTGTTAAATGCTATGACAACGGTCCTAATTATTTATCATTCTGAAGCCCATGGAGAGGTTGTAGTGGTTAAGATGAGGAGCAAGTAAAATTATTTAATATGCATGAATGTGAATAATTATACAGTGGAGTAATTACCATAAAAGTGTCATTGCCATCAATATTTTTTTCTAGGTGGTATTAAAAAAATTTATATTAAAAAATATTATTCAATAAATAAATAAATAAAATAATAATAAATAAATTAAATTTTTAAAAATACATTGCATGTTTTTATTTCCAGAACTAGATTTTTCCAGAAACGTTCGCTGCTTCTTGTTCCGCTCCGTCCCTTCAGTGTGGTGTTTCTGCTCGGACTCATGATCCCAGTGTCCTTCAGTTTATTTCCGCAGCTGGGAACGGTAATGTGCACCATGATCTTTGACCTCTGACCTTTTCATTATGATGACCTTGGAATGACCCTGGCTCTGATTCACAGATAAAAAAGGAAAACCTAGAGGAGGAGCTACAGGGTGCAGCGCTGGAAGGAGGACACTTGTATTACCACAGAGGGCTATAGAGGAAAGGAAACTCGTCGGATCACGTCGATGTACAGACTTTCAATTCACATGGATCATAAAGTTAAAATGAAATCCTCAAAAACTGACATTGTTTTTCTGTATTTTTTTATGTTAATATTAATATAAAACTTGCAACCAGTTGTTCAAATCATTGCACTCTGTAGTGTTACTTTATGCATGTTAAGGCCATAATAGCACTGTTTATATTTGTATATGGGCAAATTGTTTAATATAATGAGCATTAATAAATATCCTGATAAACCTTGACATTCCGAGAGCTGGATGTGAGGATCAATGATATCTAATACGGTGATTTTGTAGATATATTTATTAATACGAATATCAAATGAATTTATGAAAATACATTTAGCTATTTCAGCATTTCAACGTTTCAGTATTGCACCCTAATCTGGAATAGTGAGGAGGCAACATTTATCATTGTGGCAGCAAAGAAAATACATCAGTCCATGTGGAATTTAGAACAGAAGCATTTCAATAAATTTAATAATGTGGGGAAAAATATTTGATGTATTTTGCATTGAATTGTAATGATAAAGTGTGTATTTTTTTAGAAAGAAAAAAACACAATAGTCAAGTTTACCACCATCACCGTACTTGAGAAAGTGGAGTTAAGTCATTAGTAAAATACAAATGTTGCAAAATGATAAAGCCACGTATTGTGCAATGTCACTGCCTGTAACTGCTCGCCACAAATTTCACTTTGAACATGTAATTTTATTTCACAGTGGAAATGCCACCAGTGTTTGGCACCAAAAACATTTTAGGATTCACAAAGGTATCTACTCTTCCTCTGTTACAATAGTTATGCACTGACATCAGCACCATCATAGCGGCTGTTAAAGTGTGTTTCAAGCAGAAAAATATGGCATGATATAGTTTGACAATGACAAAGAAATGTGAAAGCCAGATCACCGACTTAGACCATCTTCAAAAGTGCAGCAGTTAGATTTAAATACTTTTCTGCTTTATCACTTTTCAAATATTCTTTAAATTGTAATGGACCATCTTAGGAAATAGTATTAATAAAAACACTACCTTATTAGTATAAACTTGCTGCAAATATATATATATGTATATATAAAAAAAGATATTTTCCTAGTTTGTTTGCAGTGATAAAAAGGCAGAACAACAATAGTTACAAATGTCTCATTGTTACACAGGAGGTTCATATCCGTAGAAGTTGTTCGGCCGCTGCCAGGTGAAACAGGAAGTTTTCTGTGGCTGGAGGAAAATGGTGCCGTTTTAAACTCTCTAAAGTGAGTTTGGAGTCTTCACACTGCTCAGCCAGGGCCACCAGGTTTGTAACGAGCTCTTTAGTCTTTACTGAAATGTCCTGCAACAAAAAAAGGAAGGTCAAAATCTTAAATGGGAAGCTTTAATTTCAACCATTTGCAAACAGGAAATGACGACTACAAAAAAATTGTACTGAATCTGGGTGTTTCATCATATGAGAAAAAGAGATGCATTACTGGATTTAAGAAGACATAACATTCTATTCTAAGTCAATAAAACTTAAGACAAATGGGGGGCAGTTGAAATTAATATATTTCAAATGCAGATTTTTGTTGTGATATAATGAGTTGTAGATTCTAGTCACTAATAGTGTTTAGGTTAAAGTTATTAGGTTCAACATTTGTAAATTTACTTTTTAGGTATTTTATAGGAAAGCAAAATGTAATCAGTGGGAAAAAACTACCTCTTATCCCACTTTTTTTTTTTTTTTACAAAAGGCAAAAATACAGAGTACACATTATAATTAGACAATATACAAAAGGCAAATGCAGGTCCTCACTGACTGTTTGTCGGTGATTTCATGTTCATGTTTGTACTCTTTAAAACCTGTTTAAGTTCATGTTTAAAACCACCCCAGTCTAGTTCCAGCTCAGGGCTTAAGGAGGTTCAGAGTTTAGCACCCTGGACAGAGAATGTGGATTACCCAAATGATGTTTGTCACATCACTGAATATAATAAATGATCAGAGGTGAGTTTACCTTTATAACTTGACTGTCTGACTTCTCTGCATCCTCCGCTGACTGGAGAATAAGGAGACCAATCTCTTTGTGCAACTTTCCCATAGACATAGACTCTGCCACAACATAAATATAACAATATTAATAATAATAAAAATAATAATAATACAACTGTGTATATTTCTATTAGTAATAATTAATACAAACATAATATTACAATAATATAATACAATTAAATAATATCACAAATAAATAATTCATTTATTTGAATTTTTATGACAATGTCACAATGCTAATAAAAAAACAATGTTTTTCATAATAGAATGTAATTATCAACAATAATAATAGCCGTTTCTCACCAAGTGGTCTTTTGTCCTTTCCTGAACAGTTTTAAAACTGTCTATTTATATGATTTTTTTCAGTATCAATTCTAGCATATCTAGTTTTGATACTAGTTTCAGCATCAATTAGTATCTGGGTATTGATATTTTTGACAACCCTAATATTTATACATTTTTAGAGACGTACCTTTTGCACTTGGCGACACTGTGATGATGCTGTCTGGTAGATTCACGTAGACGTCAAATAGGTCTCCTCTGTTGCTCACCTCTGGGTCCACAAAACCTGCCACATATCCTGCAGGGGGCGTATTTTAATATATTAAATAACATCTCCATGGAGACAAGCAGATGGAGTACCCCAAAAGGTTACTTACTGCACCTCTAAATAAGTAAAACAAACCTGAACATTTATTTAAATCTTCTAATTCAATGTCTGTCAGATTCACATATGGATGTAAAATGGACCAGTCTTTTCTGTGCCAGGCCAATGCTGGAAGAACTCTAGAAGTATAAAGGTGATTAGAAGCCATTTTAAATAGCATTTTAAATAAATAAACAAAACACAATAAATATGGTTTATCCGTTCTTACCTAGTAAACTCTAACAGTGCTTCAATTCGAGGGTGATGTACAACTACTCTCTTTTTTAGCATTAGTGCTGTGTACAGGATAATAGTCTCCATACCAAACTGTGCTACAATATCTGAAACAAAGTAAAAAATTAAACTTGTATTTAATCTGCAAAATAATTGTCAGTATTATTCCATTGTCAGTGAATGTTTTACCTTTAACAGAACCAGCTAAATATGCTTTCCGCACGTCATAGTCCTTAATGAGAAAGGAGCCGTTCTCATCGCTCTGACAGACTCCTTTGGTGAAGACGGTGATGTATGCCTCCAACATTTTCACTGGGCTGCCGTATTTTACATATGTCCTGAAAGTAAAGTAATATAATAAGAAATGTTTAGTTACTTTATGCAAATACAATTGCATCTATTGTACAGTCAGTCTTTTAAAACACATTTTAACCAAATAAAAGCTTGAAACATTGTGACTGAAAATTTCTAGATAGAGAATATTTGAGTGTATTATTGCTGAAAATGAGAAAGTTATTTTTTTTCACATTTTGATTTGGTATTTCCGCCATCTTTGTTCTAAAATGCTCTTTTCGTATCCATTAGTCTAAAGTCTGTATAGTCCAGGTAACCATCACGATTATCAAAACACAACTACGACTAGTCACAGTCGATCAATGGTTATAGCCTTATACTGTATTATATCTGACCAAGGAAAAGAGTGACTAATTAATCATTTAAACCTAAATTTGAACAATATCAGATTATATTTGATTAAAAGATAACAAACATGGCTTTCTGTGTCATTTTCATTAAGACTTTCAAATAAATATCATAAACACAAAAATAACCAAATGCATTCCTTCAAAGTCTGAACTCTGCTCCAAACCATATTCTTTTACTGACGGAAGAATCGCTGTAGATTAAAACACCCCCTTTGAAAAGACTGGATCTCGATTAGGCCAAAATTTGATTGGCTTGTTTTGTATTTGGGAAAACATCTTAAATTACTCAATTCTTAACCAGTTTCAGCAATTATCTTACAATATTCACCTTAATTTTAGCGTAACACATAATTGCTGTACTGTAGAGTCATCAATAAAACATTACCTGCATAGTATCCTACTGAGAGCTGCATACTTCTCTGGATTAAAATCTTTTGCTGTAACTACGATGGAAAAATGTGTAACCTTGAAGAGGAAAACATATAGATGGACACAGTTAGCCAAAACATTATAATTTCTAAATCTTGTACGATTAAAAAATGCCAAAATGTTTACCTTTTTGAGCGCAGTCGGCTCCTGTACCTCAACTGTGCTGATGTAGTACCATGTGCGTTTGAATTGGCCAAAAACAAAAGTGTGGAAGTCCTTAGTGTTTTGGGACAGACAGCATTTAGACAGCAGCACCTGCCTCAGCTCAGAGTCCACAAATGGGTAACACCAAACCCACAGAGTGTCCCCATTCACATCTTTCTCTGATGGGACAAACAGTAGAAATATGAGTTATATATATCATTATAGATACAAATTAATTACTTAAGTGTTTAATTCTGCTATTTATTTATTATAATATTGTATATTTAGAATATTTTTGGGGATAATTCTGCTTTAGGATTTTGGATATTATTGGTCATCCTCTATACTTACTTCAGCAATATATCACACTTTGAAAAATATGTTACTGGGACAAGGAAATCTGTACACAACCTGATACGAGTTTGATTTTGTGACTACATTATAAAGTAGACTTTTTAATAGCATTAACTTTTCAGAGATGTAAACAACTAAACTAATTGAAGACTGACAACCCAAGAAAGTCAAATGGTCAAATGCAGAGGATGAATTTATTCATGGGGATTGGGATCAACCTTAATTTTTGACATAGCAGTAAAATGGCATAAACATATAAGATATCAAACAGTAACACATAAAAGCTAGTCAACGCAGTCAACTTATAATAATTGCATTGATAGGATTTTGTTGTGGTAGTCCAACTAGGTACATATCTTTAAAATGAAGATTAACTGTGCCTAAGAAAAATTAAAATAGCCTACTGGTGATGTGAGAACAATAGGTTTACACTTGATAATCATTCATATGCATGCGATTAATAATCAGCTCAACACAACTAGCTTAATAGCAAATTTGTAGTGGTATCAGATGTGTTTTGCTGTCCTGCTTTTCTGCTCATTCATTTAATCACGTTGGTGTCATGTGATGGCCCTTCACCCACAACAACATCTCAAGATTTTGGCTAAAAAACTAAATAGTAAATTAGGGAAGCGTGATTAATAAATATGTACTTACCAATGAGCCCGACGCTTATCATGAGCTGGTGTTCAGTAGCTGCCATGTTCCATACCTGTAGAGCTCACAAGAAACAGGAAAAAATGACACACGCCTCCACTGGGACAACCACAGCCGGGGTAAGGTGCTCTAAGGTTGGCTAGTTCTCCACGCCTCCCCCCGTGACGTTTATGGAGTTGTAGATTGTATAAAAAATTGTTAATACGCGAACTGAAAGAACTGCTGTCAACAGATTTCTCAAGTAGAGCCAATTTTCTTCCTTCTTCCGGGAAAGGCGGGGAAACCAAAGTTAACCAATCACCACAGAGCACATTTCACTGAGTAAAGTCATAATTACTAATAACTTATTAAATCAACACATAACGAAGAAAATATCATACAAACGGTTTTACATTTCCAGCAGCTCGGTTTAGTTATTTTATGTCCAGAAACAAGTAAACTTGATTAGAGAATTTCGCGGAACACCCAACAGGTTGCCAGGTTTGAAGATAATCCCCCTAAATAAACTGTAATGGAATGAATTCATCATGTTTTGTATTTTTGGTCATGACTGCAATTAATTCTGCAATAGTGCAGATATAAGATAAATTAGTATAAGATGTAGTAAGGACTTTAATGAGTAATTACAACCAGCTAATTAATTATTAGTGAAATCTGACGATATAATTTTTATTTGGCAACTCCTGCTGGGCCGCTCACGAGGTTGGTCCTTTTTCACCAGCTCTGCAGCAGTGCGTGAGTGCGTGGCTTTGATGGACTGGTGAAAATCTAAAGATTTACTTCAACTCTGCCAGTCGAGTTTTTGTAGAAAGCCACCGATATGCCGGCGTATTTTCAACGGCCCGAGAATGCTCTTAAACGAGCGAACGGTGAGTGTAAAGGCTCCGGTTCAACGTTAAAGAGCTGATGCTAACAGGCTAACAGGCTAACCGGTTAGCTCCGACTTATGAGGCTGCTATGAGGCAGCTAACTGAGGCTAATGGCGGGGAAGCCATGTCGCTTTCTTTTAGCTAACGTAACCCTAAGGTGCATTAAACACGTATTTCACTGTGTGATAGTTGCTGTGCTCTGATTGTTGTCTGGATGGTCGAATCTGTTAACAAGCTATATGGTGTTTATGGCATTGTAGTTGTGTCTTTATAACAGCTGTGATCAGTCTTTTCAGATGTACTAGTGCTAAAGTCATGCTTACCCTGCCCTGCACTGGGCCTGCATACTCCAGGGACACTTTGCTCACATCTGTATTGTCCTGTGCTGTAATAGTTTACGAACGTTACTTATTAAAGAACCAGCACATTGTTGGAAATTGTGTATTTAGTGTATTTACTATGAATAGGTATTTTACCTACTTTTGTAATTAGTGATGGCCTTCTGTGGATAGTAGGTCATAGTTGTCAACATACTTGCAGCTGTCTGAAGTACATTTAATACCTTAATACCCTGTACCTGATATTGCTTTCATGTATGAGGGAACTGTGTGCATGAGTAGTGTATATACACTACATCTTGGCATGTATTAATCTATTCCTGTCTCTGTTGTATAGAGTTTCTGGAGGTTGGCAAGAAGCAGCCTGCCTTGGATGTCCTGTACGATGTCATCAAGAGCAAGAAGCATCGAACATGGCAGAAGATCCACGAGCCCATCATGCTCAAATACCTGGAGCTGTGTGTGGACCTGCGCAAAAGCCACCTGGCCAAGGAGGGTCTCTACCAGTACAAGAACATCTGTCAGCAGGTGCACAATCATTCCCCAGCTCTGAAAGGGCTATGCATTTATAGTTTGTGATATTATTTTGCGAACACGTAATACTGTAAAAGTGTATAGGTGGGGTATTGAACCATTTTAAATCTTAGAATTCTAACATGTGTCTGTGTCTGAAGGTGAACATCAAGTCCCTAGAGGATGTGGTTCGGGCCTACCTCAAACTGGCTGAGGATAAAACTGAAACGGCTAAAGAGGAGTCTCAACAGATGGTCCTAGACATCGAGGATCTGGACAACATCCAGACTCCAGAGAGGTAAAGATGAGCTGTCTAAAGCCAAAAGAAAAGGAAACATTCTACCTAAAATGAATGCTCCAAACATCTAACTATGAACTCTGATGATAACTCAATACAAGTTTTTTTTTTTATAATTTGTCATCTATGTGCACACCACTTTCCAATGCTATTTGTTTTTCAACCACTTGTGTTTTACATTGCTTTTGGATAGAACAAATCTTGTGTTGTTTAATACCAAATAACTGAGCCAAGTGTCATGGGTGTCAAGTTGTGCCCACACTTGTTTGTTACTGTAAATATTTAAAACTATCCAGTTGGTATTTTCACGACCACTCTCAAACTTCCATGTTCATCATCTCTGTCATCTTCATCTTGTTTGCTTAATCCGTAGTTTATTTTTAATCTCTCAATGTGTGTACACATTATTTTCTATGAATACCTTTAGATAATTTAACTGATTCAAAATTTGACCATTTCATCTCATTGAACCTCTTTATCCTGTCTCATCCCAGTGTGCTGCTGAGTGCTGTGAGCGGAGAGGACACTCAGGACCGCACAGACCGGCTGCTCTTGACTCCGTGGGTGAAGTTTTTGTGGGAGTCATATCGTCAGTGTCTGGACCTGCTCCGAAATAACTCCAAAGTGGAACGCCTCTATCATGACATTGCTCAGCAAGGTGGGAAAGCTGTTCCGAACAAAAATAATTACACAATGTATTTTTGCTCAGTTTAGATCCAGATAAAATGGAACATAGTATTTCCCACAGGTGTATACTAAGACTATGAGGACAAAAATGGATCAAAATTTGAGTCATTTTGTTTAATACAATTTGTGGAGTACAACTGTTACCTGTTGCACAGGTTACAGATTAACTATTTTAGGGCTGGGTAATATGGCAAAAAAAAAAATCAGAATTTATTTTTTTCCTTTATATTGGTCCATGTTGATTTTAAATTAGATTTAGTTTTTTATTTTTAAAAATGAAATGAAAATGTATTTATTTCATTCACAAAAACGCCGTATTTTATTCTTCCAAAGACCAGACTTTGCTCCTAATCACATGGGTTTAATGACAGAGGATTAGCAGTGGACCTTCAGTTAAATATGCCCAAGGCATATCATTGACAATTAGACATGTCTGAGTCTCAGTCTTGATTAAAATTGGATTCCCAACCCTAAAATATAGTTTCTTCTATATGTATATGACTTTACTAAAACTATCAAGTTGGCCTTGTCACAAAACTTATCAAGTTAATGTAGCAAAGCGTCAGTATTTTGGGGGGAACTTTTTTTTTTTTTGAGCTGTAGAGTGTTAAACATTTTATTACTAAGTGTATGTTATTTATTGCAGCTTGTGTATTTTTTAACAACAATGAGTGGAAAAAGTCTATTTTTTGGGAAATACTGATTATTAATTTCACAGTGCAGATGTTCATTTGAATGTGTTGGAGAAAAAGTTTTATTTATAGTTTTATAGCCATTGTGAAATCATTTTAATGTTGCACCGAAACAAGTGCCTGGTTTGTGAATTTTTACTGTTGTTTATTATGCAGCCTTCAAGTTCTGCCTGCAGTACACCCGTAAGGCGGAGTTCCGTAAGCTCTGCGATAACCTGAGGATGCATCTGGGCCAGATCCAGCGTCACCACAACCAGAGCACGGCCATCAACCTGAACAACCCTGAGTCCCAGTCCATGCACCTCGAGACCCGCCTGGTGCAGCTTGACAGCGCCATCAGCATGGAGCTCTGGCAGGTCAGTGCAATTGCATCATAAACACCTCTAAACACTCAACACTAAATAAAGACAATTATCTGGATTTTTAAACTGATTTATTCCTTATTGTGGATGTGGACACATTTAAAGTGATGGCCTTTTGGCATATTGGTTTTTTTTTTCATTTGTTATATTGATTGGCACCTTTTAAGCACTTTCAGATTCCTTCATTCTATTGTGTGGCCAATTTGTACTTGGGCATTCAAACATTCTTTATTTCACATATTAGGGAAAAAAAAGTAGCAAAAGTTGCATGTTTTTTGCATACATTTGCTTGAAAAATATAATGCATAGATTGGAAAAGCTTTTATTATCCTTGGTAATTAAACTCTGAATACATTTCTTCATTTTACATAAAATTGTAATTGTTGAACTAAATTGTGTCTTTAGGAAGCGTTCAAGGCAGTTGAGGACATCCACGGCCTGTTCGCTCTGTCCAAGAAGCCCCCAAAGCCTCAGCTCATGGCCAACTACTACAACAAAGTGTCCACTGTGTTCTGGAAGTCTGGGAATGCCCTATTCCACGCCTGCACCCTGCACCGCCTCTACCACCTATCCAGGGAGATGCGCAAGAACCTCACTCAGGAGGAGATGCAGAGGTAGTGTATACGTAGTGATGGGTATTTCATTTGTCACTGTAAAATTTGTAGCCTGAATATCAACATGTAAATCTACTTCAGTGGTGAAATTGTGACTTTGTTCTTTCAGGATGTCTACTCGAGTCCTCTTGGCCACTCTGTCCATTCCCATCACTCCTGAGCGCACGGACATCGCTCGTCTGCTGGACATGGACGGGATTATTGTGGAGAAGCATCGGAGACTGGCCACACTCCTGGGTCTGCAGTCTCCGCCCACACGCCAGAGTCTCATCAATGACATGGTACCTTTTTCATTCTATGAATATAATCAGGCACTAATCTAGGGCTACACATTTTTGCACTAATACTCTAACAATGCCTGGCTTACAATGCAGGTATCAGTGGGTGCCTAGTCTGTGTTAAACATAGGGCTATGCAATTAATAAATTTTTAAGAAAGATTAAGATTGTCATTTCTAATTGTCAATAATTATCTTTGGTGTTTTTAATCAAGAGGTCTACAGCCAATCCACAATCAATAAAAACAGCGGTTTAGAGTGGACTTTATACTATTCTTTATACAATTTTTTTGTTCTAAATGACAATGATTAAAACTCAGTATATTCAGGATACTAATATTGAAAGCCATTTTAATAAGACAAAAAAAGTCAAATAATAATAATAAAAAAGGTGATTATTCTGTTTTTGTCATATCACCCAGACCTGGTTAAACATAGTTTTTTTTTGTAATAGGTGAGGTTTAACCTGCTGCAATATGTGGTTCCTGACGTGAAGGACCTGTATAACTGGCTTGAGGTCGACTTCCATCCTCTGAAGCTCAGTGGAAGAGTCACCAAGGTGCGTGTTTTAGCACAGCGTGTGCATATTCATTATAATCAAGTTTGCGGTCAACATCTCATCCATTTGAATCTGATATAAAGTCATATTGTGTCAAATTACTTTAATTCGTAGGTGTTGGACTGGGTGAGAGAACAGGCTGAGAAGGAGTCAGATCTTCAACAGTATGTCCCTCATCTCCAAAACAACACTATCCTCAGACTCCTGCAACAAGTAAGTTTCATCATTTATGTTTTAAACCTGTTCATTATTTCTGTATGTGATGCACAATGCGTTTGCTCATGCATGACTTGTACCTTTATGAATAAATGTGCCATGTTGTCACAAAGTTGTGCTTTTCTCACTAATGTTGTCTTTACCTTTGCCATTGTCTTTAGGTGGCGCAGATCTATCAGAGCATTGAGTTTAACCGTTTGGCCACCCTGGTTCCTTTTGTGGATGCTTTCCAGTTGGAGCGCTCCATTGTGGATGCTGCTCGTCACTGCGACCTACAGGTAACACCAGTCAAATGATTCATGCAACATTTTCAGTGGGATTTCAATTCCACTGAACTAGAACACTGAAACTGTATGAAACTATAAATAATTTTATTTTTGAATTATTTTACTTTTAATCATATATTATCTGTTGTAGTAATAATCCCATAATGCAGCTGTTAACCCTATACTTCTTACTGAGCTCACTGGAATGTCTTTTTGATGCATGTTTTCTTACTTTCCTTTTAGGTGCGCATTGACCACTCATCTCGGACCCTGAGTTTTGGCTCTGATCTGAATTATTCAACCAAAGAGGACTCTCCGGTTGGGCCCTTCCTGCAGAACATGCCCTCGGAACAGATCAGGAACCAGCTCACGGCCATGTCTGCTTCTCTGGCTAAAGCCATACAGGTCATCAAGCCCACATCCATCCTGGTGAGTTTGGATCTAATAAGTCAATACTGTATGTGTGCTATACCTAACAATGTCAACTGGATGCACTGTGCATCATGAACTATTAAGTTGACAGTTCCACTGTATCTTTCATGTAGTAGTTGTCAACATGTGAGCATATTGAAATTTGGGTGCAATATCATAAATATCTGTATTACTATAAATGCATCAAGTGCGCAGGAATTTTAATAACAAATTTACAGTGGATTTACTTCATAATTTTGTGACATTTATAAACCTCCATAAAATAATCGCACATTGAAGTGTTTGTTAAATTTGGCTGAGCAGCAGATGAAGGCAGTTGAGGGTTAATGTGTTTAATGCCTCCAATTCAACGCATAACAATTTACAATTATTAACAAGTTAATCAATTCCATTTACAGTTATGGAATGCTTTCATTTGTCGAGACCCAGTGGTCATGGTTACATGCACTCTCAAAATCTGATTAGTACAACATTTTTGGAGTTAAAAGATTATTAAAATGATGTACAGCTAAATATGATAGGAGTAATCAGATTTATTTCTGATGTCGTTCTGATTACTGACATCTGGTTTTGCAGTTTGATTTCTAGACCTTTAAGATTATTTAAATGACAGATAATCAGATTTTGATGTGCCTGTGAACATAGCCACTGAACTGCCTCTTTAAAGTGAGAGGATTCTGTCAATCACTATTGTCTGTCCCTCGCTGCATTAGAACATCTTTAGTTCATCATTTATGAACTGTACTTTGAATATTTTCTCTTGTTCATTTGTAGCAAGAGCGTGAGGAGCAGCACCAACAGGCCATCGCAGCTTACCTGAAAAACGCCCGTAAAGACCATCAGCGAATCCTGGCCCGACGACAGACCATAGAGGAGAGAAAAGAGCGCCTGGAGAGTCTGAACATCCAGAGGGAAAAGGAGGAGCTGGAGCAGAGGGAGGCGGAGATGCAGAAGGTCCGAAAGGCCGAAGAGGAGAGGCTTAGACAGGAGGCCAAGGAGAGGGAGAAGGAGCGGATCATGCAGGAACATGAACAAATCAAGAAGAAGACTGTGAGGGAAAGACTGGAGCAGATCAAGAAGACTGAGCTTGGAGCCAAGGCCTTTAAAGACATTGATATTGAGGTAAGTTCAGCGATTCAATACATGATGGATGTTATGTTTACATCACGCACTCCCAAAAATCTGATCATTATCTAATTTCTGGAGCTATCAAATTATTGAAATGTCATATAAACAGTTGTGTCTGATGTGAGTAATCTGATTTCTTTGCCACAGTAGTTTGCACTTTGATTTTGCATAATTTTTCTTGTCAAAACCTGCACAAAGACAAATGTAAATGTTCAGGATTGAAAGAGTTATATTAGAATTCATTGTATTCTTTCTTCCAAATACAACAGTTGCTCTAAAATGTATGGATTAGCTGTCACATGTCACTGGTGTTTATAGTGATTAGATTTCCCTTGTAAAACATACACCAAAAATTAGATCCAAATTATTTATTTAACTGAAACCTGTGGGACGCAGAAAGAAGAAAAAACAAACTAAAATACTAAGTGTTGACTTGTAGGACCTGGAGGAGTTGGACCCAGACTTCATCATGGCCAAACAAGTGGAGCAGCTCGAGAAGGAGAAGAAAGAACTTCAAGAGCGACTCAAGAATCAAGAAAAGAAGGTAATCATAATTAATATACAATAAACAAAAAATGTGATCTTTTGACTTGGCTGTGTAAGTAAAAGCATGTCTTATCTGCTCAATGTTCCCAGTACTAGATGCATTTTTAAATTATCTTTAGGGCTGCAGCTGACAATTATTTTAGTAGTCAAATAGTCTGCGACTAGTAATTAATTTTTCCATTGTCGACTAGTCAAGCGATTATTTTTATTGTACAGTGACACTTTTTAAATAAATTATCAACTAAATAAAGGTTGAAATATGGTGAGTGAAGGCTTCTATATAGTGGACTAATCATTGCAACCCGAATTATCTGACATTAGTCAATATAATATGTATTGTGACAGGCTTATTGTTCAATACATGACAGATGGAACAATACTTTTTGGGGGTCATTGTTTATCAAGGGTACTTTTCCCTTGCACTGATGGGAAGATTTGAGCTATAGAGTGTTGAATGATGAACTTCTATGACTCATAGAAACAAAGTATGCAAGTGTTGCATTTTGTTATTTATTGCAGTTTGCGTGTGTGTTTTTTTTTAACAATATTGTACATTTAGACTACTTTTTGTGAATAATTGTGCTTTATCATTGGGCATCAGTATTATTGTGATGGGCTTAATCTTAAAATTGGTCAAGGAGTTCACTGCTTTTGGTGTCAAATAACATTTAAAAAAAACTAAAAGGACTTGATACTTCCTTATGATCAGTTTGTTTTATTACTTTAATCTTGTTTTTATTTCCATTCAGATTGACTACTTTGAGAGAGCCAAACGCCTTGAGGAGATCCCCCTGATCAAAAAGGCGTACGAGGAGCAACGTGTTAAAGACATGGAGCTCTGGGAACTACAGGAGGAGGAGAGGGTATGTGGACTATTCAATCAGTTTTATTGATCACTTTAAACATATATTACTGAACAAATTGTAACCAGTATCTTGTTTTATTATTTAGATCAGTAACATGAAGGTGGAGAGGGAGAAGGCCCTGGAGCACAAGAAGCGCATGTCCAGGATGATCGAGGACAAGGAGAACTTTTTGTCTAAGATCACAGTCGCTCGTAGCTGCATTTATGAGGTGAGACTGATGCATTTCATTCTTTTCAGTAGTTAACTATATTTTGTGTTTAGAAAATAGCACTTTCTTTAACACTCTAATAACTACACCTTATTTAGCCATAATAAAGCATGAACAAAAACTTACTCTTAATAAACGATTTGTTTATTAGGAATAGATTCAGGCTTATTAACTACTTAAAGGCTAATTCTTAACCCTTTTAATTAAATTGTTACTAACTCCTAACCCTGTAATCTGGAGTAGTTACTCAGTCATTGGTAATAAACTATTTCTTCATTATGAATTAAGGCCAAGTCTTACTGCTTTATTAGGGCTGTAAATAGTGTTATAAAGTGTTAACAAAATATAAAGTCAAGTAAACAAGCAAGCAATATTGTCCATAAAAGTGCCACAAAATGACAAAGGGCATCTGAGTCATACAAAATGTACCTAGGTATGACAAAATATATAAAATGTATAGAGCGTGTGCAGTGTATTCATTAATGTATAAATGATTGTTTCATAGGAAAAACTGAAGGCATTCCAGGCTCGTTTGGTGGAGGAGAGGAAAAAGAGAATGGAAGAACGGAAGAGGAAACGCAAAGAAGACCGACGCAACGACTACTACCGCATGAAAGAGGAGGAGGCCCAGCGCATCCACGAGGAGCAGCTCAAGAAGGGTGAGACTACAGGGTCAATAACAATGTCATGATTAAGAAACTTTGATTTCATAAAGCTGGGCACAGACTAGACTATTCTATTGAACAGTGAATTGAGTATTCTGCTATTTGGTCATGGTGAAGGTAATCAAAAAATCTAACTTGAAGAGTTTAATGTTTTCAGAGCGTGAGGAGAGGGAGCGCTTGGAGCAGGAGCAGCGTGAGGAGGAGGAGCGGGAATACCAGGAGCGTCTAAGGAAACTGGAGGAGCAGGAGAGGAAGCAGAGAGCCCGACAACAGGAGATCGAAGAGAGAGAACGGAAGAGAGAGGAGGAGAGGAGGGCTCCAGAGAGGGAGGAGAGGGCCAAGGTCTGTGTGGCTATTCCTAGTAGATAAAACTAAAGGCTTAATTTGTTTCCTTGTATTAAGTAGAGCTGTCAAAAGTACCAAATCGGACATGAATTTAAAATAAATATTCATTTGAGCAAGTATAGATCCAAAAGAAAAAAAAAAAACACATCAAAACTATTAGAACTAATGAGACCACATAGTATAATTAACAAATACTATTATTTTGTGTTGAAAATTGATTTTAAAAGCTCTTTTAAGAAAATATTATACTGTCAAGTCTGTTCTTTATCGAAATCGAGTTTGTAAATTCATGCCTTAATAGAAATTAATAGTAGTGTTGTCATAATGCTAAAATTTCAAAGGGAGGGGAACAAGATTATGTTTAAATTGACATCGAGTTTATAATGTGGTCTGTTGAACAAAGAGAACGTGTGGAGACTAGATTCAAGTTCCACTTCCACTTCAATCCCAGTGCATGTTGATTTATATTTTGTTTTTATTATTCAGTGAAAATATAAAGTAGAAATTTTCCGACTAAAAGTACTAATATCCTAGTTTTGGCTTTTTAATCTTTTCAGGACTGGGGTGACAAGGAAAAGGAGGAGAGCGGCTGGAGGAAGAGGACTGAAGCCCGCCCTGAGGGAGGAGACTCAGAGTGGCGCCGCCCTGTACCTGAGCGGTCAGTCACATCACAGCACTGTTCATGTTTTAAAAATAAATATGCTTTTCTCTTGGGTATTTAGCATTAAACTACATAGATCATGTTGTTTGATTAATTGTAAAACATAATATTGAGGGGGGGAGGATACTCACAAGAATGTACAGAAGAATAAGTGGAGATGGAGGGATAACAGCAGTTTTCGGTGTATTAAAGTCTCGAATGCAATACAAGATTACCCAAACATGAATCAATCGAAAAACAACTGATGTGGATGTGGTTTCTGACTGTTCTATTCCCTCTGTAGTGACTGGAGACAGGAGGGCCGTGACGAGGACAGAGAGGAGCGTGAAGGCCCCTTCAGACGGGACGCCCCACGCAGGGATGACAGAGGGAGGAGGGGCTTTGACGACGAGCGTGGCCCGCGGAGAGGAGGGGAGGAAGACCGCCCCATACGCAGAGGCATGGACGACGATCGTGGGCCCAGGAGAGGCTTCGACGATGACCGAGGTACAGCTGAGATAATTTAAATGCATATTTTAAATGGTGGATAGAAATGACATTTATCAGCTAATAGCCATGTTAAAAACGTCTGTATCTAAAAGGCAACATTTATTTTATTGTTTTCATGGTTATACTCTTATTTAGTCAAATACCCTATGCAAATAAAGGTTCTCTTATCTTAAACTTTTCAAAAAACAAGTTTAGGAAAATATTGGGGAATTTTACATAAGGGAAGAAGTCTCCTCCCACTGTTGCTCTACAAGACGTCCTCTGCAAATACTCCATCCTTGGTTTAATCACACGTATGTATTGCGCATTGTAAACTAGAGATGCAGATTAATTGTAATTGACTCAAAAATTGCAATGCAATTGAAAATACTTAATTTAAGTGTTTTTGTTTTCATAACTGTACTACACCTACACAGTTAGACAATCTAATCTGTTAGTTATTTCAAACTTCTGTGTATTTTGAACTGCATTTACATTTTGAAAACATAACATAATCTCTTCTAATTCAGGTCCCAGACGCGGAGGTGATGAGGACCGCGCTCCCAGGAGAGGGTTCGATGAAGACCGTGGACCGAGGAGGGGCTTTGACGATGGACCCCCACGCAGAGGCCTGGAGGACAGAATTCCGAGGAGGGGGGCAGATGACGACTGGGGTCCCAGACGAGGAGGGGAGGATCGGGATGAGCGCACTCCAAGGAGAGGCCTGGATGAGGGACGGGAGCGCAGAGGAGACGATGCTAAACCATGGAAGCCTCTTGGACGCCCAGGTCAGAATCTAGTTTGACTTTGTTATTTTTGCTCTATAAATTTGTAAAATAATTGCACAGTGTTCTTTGCGTAACCAGCCAATCCCTTCTACATTCTGTTTGGATCAGAAGGGTCTGGAGTCGGACCAAAGAGCGTAAAAAACCTTATATAAAAGACTATCCATAAAGCCCATTTAGTTCTGTTGTTTTACTGGTTTAGTTTAGTTGTTCTTAATTGTTGTTATCCCTTGTTGCACCACTAGAGGGAGCGCGAGTGTACACCAGTGCGCCAGACACACAGATTATTATTTTACATGGTTGCATAACGTTACGTGCATTGGCTCTCTGGGACTGACTTAATGTCTACTTATAGTGTGTATTCTGTGTATTTGTGATATTGTGTTCAGAACTTATACTTGTAATTGACAGCGTGTAGTTTAGAGTTTTGAGTAAAACTTTCCAATTTATATACGCTAGCCTTGTGTTTACATACGCTAGCCTCGTGACTAGACTGGCCTCCTATCGGTCATTTTGTTAACTTCTTTGTATTCACATTATGTAAATAACCACGCGGTCACTTATGTAATCACCATTTTGATTGTGATTAACATATTGTTTGTATTTGTTTATTCCTTCTCTTGTAGATAACCACACACACCACACACACACACAAACCCACTCTTTCTCACCCATATACGCCCACACTCCAAGTAAGGACATTAAAGGGAACGTTCTACCTGTACCTGCCCGTGGACTCCCTCATTCTTAAGCCTCACCTGAACATACCTAATCGCTGTCCTGACCCCACACCCTGCAGTGATTGCTAGCCAGGGTTCAAGCTACTGCATATTACAGTCCTCATTACAAACCTCTAACTTGACTCATGTCTCTCAAATGGGGCGACAGTGGCTCAGGGGTTAGAGTGTGTGTCCCCCAACTCGAAGGTTGGAGAATCGAGTCCCGCTCGGACCAAGATCTGTCGTTGTGTCCTTAGGCAAGACACTTCACTCACGTTGCCTAGTATGAAAGTGGTGTGTGCACGAATGATAGGTGGTGGTCGGAGGGGCCGATGGCGCAGATTGGCAGCCTTGCATCCGTCAGTCTGCCCCAGGGCAGCTGTGGCTACATTAGTAGCTTACCATCACCAAGTGTGGAAATGAATGAATAATGACTATAGTGTTGCGCTTTGAGAGGCTTTGACAAGCCTGTAAAGTGCATTACAAGTGTAAGACATTATTATTATTATTATTATTAAATGCAGTTTGGAGGTTCGATTGTTGCTTCTGCTGAAATCTCTCAGCCCGCTGTGGTGTTTGTTTGCAAAGATGTTGCTTTTATGATTAAATTATGGCATTATTTTGACCATTTACAACAGAACATTTAAAGATCTTTTTTTTTTTTTTTTTACCATTTTTAAATCTATTCTTTTATGAACTTTTAATGCATTTCTTATAATATGTCTTCTTATCATTGTCTCGTGCTGTTTTTCCAGGCGGCTGGCGTGAGCGGGAGAAGGCCCGAGAAGAGAGCTGGGGTCCTCCTCGTGGAGCTCGAGACGAAGCTGATGACGAAGGAGAGGAGAGGTCTGAGCGCTTCAGGGAGAGACGCCCCCCCAGGTTTGTACAAGAGACATATTATATACTTTTGTAGCCATCTTCACGTGGACGTTTTATTCATTATAATTTTTTATTTGTATACATTAGTCACATTAAGAATTGTTTCCTCTGACAGTCTCCAGTTCCAGTAAGAGCCTTTGTTGAACTTAAAAATAAAAATGTAGATACAATAACATGAGAATAAATGTCCTATATTACACAAAATGGTCTTGTGACCGTTAATCCAGGTTAAAACATTGTTACCTCCTCAAAAACATACCCGGAACTGTGTTTTGTTTCATTCACGTTCGAGTAACCCCTTATTATTCTGTCTATATTTCCAAAGCTCAGAATGCTCTGTTCCACCTTGTGATGTCATGAAGCGATAGTTTTTAAGATGACTGCTACCCTTTACCTTCAGTTCAGTAGAGACTGACAGTTCCAGGGCTGGAATTATCCAACTGATTCTAGTGAAGGTGTATGGAAAAGGAAAGAGCTCACCCTAAATATGCAGGATTTGTTTGATAAATGTGTGATTGAAACAAAACACAACTCCAGGTGTGTTTGTGATGAGGAAACAACATAACATAGATCAGAAAATAGGGTAATATGGGCTCTTTAAGTTGGACTAAGCACTTAAACTAGTTGCTTATTTTTTTGCTATTTTTTGTTGGGCTCATGTTGTTTTGTTGTTGTTGTTGTTGTTGTTTTTTAAACCTCAAAGGCTTGATCACTTGTTGTTTTGAAAATCTGGCAACCCTGTTTAGGATTTGGAGGTGTTTAGTCCGATTTTAACTTTTCGCACAAACCTGATTTAGTTATTTCTTACGTTAATTGTCTGCACTCTGTGTGTTGGCAGAGAGGAGGGTGTGTGGCGCAGAGGAGGAGAGGAGGGGGGAGGCAGCTGGAGAGAAGCTCGCCGTGAGGAGCCAGAGCGGGACAGAGACGTGGGCCGTGACCGAGACATGGGCCAAGACCGTGACGACCGTCGTGATAGAGACAGAGACGATCGCCGTGGAGACCGTCGAGACAGGGAACGCCGTGACGACAGAGAGAACAGGGGACCTCCACGAGATCTTGACAATGGTGAGGAAAAATACTAGCGCAAAATACAGGATGAGCATTTAAATTTGCACCAGTGCTTTTCAAACTTTTCACACAAGTATTACCTCGAAACCTTATGACCTCCTGACCGGGTCTAAACCAGGACTATTCTAATCAAAGAATTACACAAAGGAGTACTAAAACATGGATAAATTGGACTCTTAAAGACCCATACTATGCAAAAGCACTTTTTGAGCTTTTAACCATGTTATACAGAATGTCCAATTTACAGAGTTATTGATTTGTGTGATTTGAGATGTTCTATTGTCAACCAGCAGGTGGCAGCATTCACCAGCTCATGCTTGACTAGGGAAAAAAGCTTTGATTTCCTTCTTTGTGGCACTTTAATTATTTTAACAGTCCACTAGTCACAATTATTCTGATAGTTTTAGTCATCTTTAGTTGTTATACAGACTCTATGATAAAACCTCTTTTGGGCCATGCTCTAAAGATGGCAGCATTATCAAATCAGGTTGTCATAAAGGGAATAACCAATTTGTGATTTTAATCAATACACTTCATTTGGAAATATCTTCATTTGGCTTTTTGTTCCTTATCTGGGTAAAATTCAGTGTATGATGGATATGATTATTTGATTAGTCTGACTAATCAAAGATGAATCATTAGTTGCAGCTGTAGAGCTAGTATATATGTGGGCCTAACATTGAATTTGTTTTAAAAAATATTACAAATAAGCCATATATATTAACTTCATACTAATTTAAATGGCTAAACATATTTTCCTTCAGGTGGTTCTTGGCGTCGCAGTGGTGATGATAAACGTGAGGAGAGGGAACGTCCCAGAGAGCGAGCTCCAGAGCGAGACCGCGAAGAAGACAAGGCCTGGCATACAGAGAAGGAAGCCCCTCGCCGTACCCCCAAAAATGAGACCGATGATGACGGCTGGACCACTGTACGCCGTTAATAAATATAAGAAAAATATTAACAATCAAATATTAACTTTAACCTCTATCTCATCTGCCATAAGCTTTCAAAGGTGATTAAATGGCTCCCAGCTTCTGAGATCTGTGCATTTGCTCTTTGAATGAAATATTTGTAGACTGTAGTTTATTTCCTGGAGTTTCTTTTATTAAAGTTAAAACAGAGGCTAATCTCAAATCTTCATCTATCCATTTGTGTGCATTTGTGTGGATCCGTGGCTGCAATGTCCACATCAGGCCTTTAATAAGAAATAAAACCTGTTTGCTCAGTGGTTTGTCTTTTTGTCTTTGAAACCTTCTATTACAACTTTACAAGATCTATATAGATGACATTCAAGTTTTCTTTAGATGAGTAAAGTTTTCCAAAAGTGCCAAATTACATTCTCCAAACTGAAATATGCAACAAAGATAAATGTTTGAACTTTAGAGTCTAATGTAGTTGGATTACACCATTGTGTGATGCTTTGCCAAAGTGGTATACAAGTACTTTAGTTACTTTAGTTAAATTTAGTTTTCTGACTTTTTTGATTTCTCTAGCCAAAGATGGATAAACAGATTAGTTCAATATCTCTTCCTGCTTTCACAATGCATTTTAACTATCATACAGAAAATTGTATTCTTTATTTTACATTTACTACATGCTGAGCTGTTTTAGGCTATTTTTAGAAGGTAATTTTTAACACGAACAAAATTCAGGCTTTCTGGGCAACCTTGTACCATTACTATACTTTGAGCTGCCATTATTGTTACTGCTGATTATTTGGATGTTTTTTATAAGATCATATTTATAGCCAACAAAATGTAACTACCATAAAATATATCTACACTATTTGTTTAATCAGTGTAAAATTGTGAACCTAAAACGTTGCTTGAAATGAAGGTGTTAGTATCTTATCTGTGGATGTTTGAATTGTATTTATTGTTTGCGTTTGCCAAGTGACGTGTTGTTCTACTTGTGGCCGCTAGAGGTCAGTTGAGGTCCACGTTGAGGCCTCGTTGAGACGCTGCAGTTTTCTGACCACGCTACTTCACTGTAAAAAACAAAACAAAAAACAAAACGATGTTTTGCACTCTGGGGTATGAGCAGAATGACACTAGTTAAAATAGCCAACAAAAATGTGATATTTAATTTAAAACATACGCCTGATTTTCTGCATTGTGTTTTTATAGTTTGTCAGAAAAGTTACAATTAAACGCTGAAATCAAACGCACTGAATGTAACTGTAGCCTAAATATTAAAAGTTTGGGGTTTTCACCTTAGTACAGCTTTCGCAAAATTAGGCTAATGGCATTAATGAAAACTGACAACAATCCAATTTGATAATCTAATCAGTGACCATGTTTAAAATTAATAAATAAATAAATAAAAAATAAAAATATGGACTCCTGAACTGTGAGCATGGGATGGTTAAAACGCACCAGATGATTTTACATTGTACTTTTTTTTTTTTTTTTAATATTGTATGGTGTATTTGTCTATAATGTAATTGATATTTTTGTTAACATTATTATTATTATTATTATTATTATTATTATTATTATTATCATTATTATTATTATTATTATTATTATTATTATTACATTCTTTTGTCATTACAATGCACAAGAATTATAAGTCCTAATAGATGGCGTGCATTGACATTTCATTGTATTTTATAGGCTACTTCTCAATAATCACTTTTACAGGCAACAGTTAAGAACAAATAAAATGCAAACGAGGTGTAAATGACCTATTTAACCTTTTCTGTGAGCACCACCGTTATGAGGCTTTACGACAGTCGTGTTTCCAATAGTCTCACGTAGCTTGTGTGTTTGACACGTGTCCAGCGGTGCGCCCTGCTGTCTCTCAGAGCGTGCGTAAAGAGGCCGCGCTGAGACCCACAGGTACTGCACTGAACACCTTAATCTACAGAATTTGTCTCCAAACCCTGTCATTTTTTAAGACAGTTTCTCTCCAAAAAAAAAAAAATTAAAATGTGTGCAAAATGTGTTACAAAGTTGAATTTAACCTAGTCCAAATGGCGTAGTTGGTAAGGCTTATTTTATTTTTTATTTTTGTGTTGTTTTTTTTTTGTTTGTTTTTTTGCGTAAATTCGCTCACGTTAAACTGAAATGAACGAACCATTTGATGTAGCAAAACAATGCAGCTGTAAATGGAGGTCACTGTCGCTAAATACAACCCGCACAGGGCCAAACACACTCTTAATGGAGCCGATTTGTAAACCACGTTGTGCGTAATTTGGCGCGGCACTAACGCAGCTAAAGCTAAACCTTTAAAGAGAAGAGGCCAAGTAGGAGTGTACCTGGAGCTCCCGCTGCTCAGACGAGTGTGTTAAATGTCCTGGAGATATGTATGCGCGTGCTCGTACGTGAGTGTGTGCGGCCGTGCACGAGGAGCTCCTCTCTGGACGAATCCGTTCCGTGTCGCGCGCTCGAGTCCGCCTCTCCGCGCCCCTGCTTCCCATTGACGCACTTTTTAAGCGTCTCTCCCAGTTCTCCACCTCAAGGCGAGCAGCAGCGAGCGAGTGGCGGAGGCGACCAATCACCATGCCATTACAGTCTTCAGAGGAAGCTGTTTATGGGGCTGCAGCGCTAATTAGGCTCATGAACTAACAAGTCTGCCGTGCGAACCTGGCGAGGACACGTCCATGGATGTACTGTGGGAGTAGCAGTGCTTTTACCAGGCTTTTCTCTCCAGCTCCGCGTTTCAAACTTCAGCGCACCAAGTTTTGCTTCTTCGTCTTTTCGCTGTGGAGTATTTTCTAAGCGACTCTCCGACTCGAGTTTAAACTGGGGAACCTGGACTATCACCAGACCATGTTCCAGCCAACACCCAAGCGGTGTTTTACGATAGAGTCCCTCGTGGCGAAGGACAGTCCGGTGCCGGCGTCCCGGTCCGAGGAGCCCATCCGGCCCGCGGCGCTCAGCTACACCAACACGGGCCAAATGAACCCTTTTCTGAACGGCTTTCACTCCTCGTCCAGAGGTGTCTACTCCAACCCGGACTTGGTGTTTGCTGAGGCGGTGTCTCATCCGCCCAGCTCGGCTGTCCCAGTGCACCCCGTGGCCCCACCGCACGCGCTGGCCGCTCACCCGCTGTCCTCCTCACACAGTCCGCACCCGCTGTTCGGTCAGCAGCGGGACCCGTCCACCTTCTACCCCTGGCTCTTACACAGATACAGATACTTGGGCCACCGGTTTCAAGGTGAGTGCGTCTGGAGAATCTTTGCACTAAATGTGCCAAAACAGCGCCTAAGATATTACACTATTTTCATTTATTATGGGCAGCGAAAGGAATTTTCAAATTTTAGAAATTATTTTATTTTTTCAATTATAATTTCAATTAATCACAAATAGTAGGGAAATATTTTAGAATATTTATGTTGGAAATCCGTTGTTCAAATTCCCTGTAATTGATGGGAATAGAAATAATGAGGCTAAAATGTCTGACATTTGTTCGTTATTAAAATAAATAAATGGGACATTTTGCTTCTGTTTAGTTTGTTAGAATAACGTTTAATTTGTAGTTTCCAAATTACGGGGAGTTGAGCCCATTTTTGCTCTTTATATTTTTTAATGGAAATAGTTTGAATGTTTTTTGTACAAAGATTATTAGATCATTTGTTACTGATATTATTCTATTTTGGCCTCTTTTTCACTTAAAGTGAGGCTAAATAGTTATTGATAGTTATTATACTTGTGTTTATTTTTAGCACAGGACACTTTATATTTGTGCCTGCGCTGCTCTAATGTATCTGAAGTGGACATTTACAGGATAATGAGATTAGGGTCATTCTCAGCGTGTTTGACTGAATGGTGTTTATTTAAAGACATTTTCTGCTGATGTGAATGCACCTATGGCTCATTTTAGTTTAATTTAATTAGAGTCTGGATTTTACACGCTGTTTACATTTGTTATTCTCTGCAGATTTGATTAAGAAACGTGAAAATGGCACGATTTTACTGTTTTATGCAGCATTTTTGAGCATTTTTGCACACCAAATACTATTTTAATAAATGTATTCTTGTAAGGCCTAGTTTTCTGTCGCCTTCTAAAATGTTATGACATGTCTCTAGGAAATGAAACGAGTCCAGAGAGTTTCCTTTTGCACAACGCGCTGGCCAGAAAACCCAAGCGGATCCGGACGGCGTTCTCCCCCTCGCAGCTGCTGAGGCTGGAGCACGCCTTTGAGAAAAACCATTACGTGGTGGGAGCCGAGAGGAAGCAGCTCGCGCACAGCCTTAGCCTCACAGAAACTCAGGTAAGATGCGTTCACGTCCTAAAGTGGTGGTGGTTTAATCAAAAGTCTCCTTCAGTGGTATTTTCCTGCTGTTTTGGATTGTTTTGGTGTAACTGGTGTGTTAGGCTCAGGGCCCCTCGTACTATTGTTTACCAGCTGTGGGCTCGGAGTGTCAACCTCAATTTAATGACCAGCCACTGGCAAATATGAAGAATCCAAAGCACTGCTGATTACGTTTGTGTTTATCTGAGAGAATAGCTTTAACATGTTTTTACGCACACTCGGGTTCATGACGCTCTGAGGAAACACACTGAAGCTGCGCGGCTGAAAATGACTAATGCTTCATGTCATCGACTTTAAATTTACTAAAACTATTTCAGTGAGCGTGGAATTATAGAGTGTTGTTGTGTGGTCCATTATATTTACTGGATTTCATCAACCAATAACATCAGTTTAATTCGTGTACCAAAAATAATTATGAAACTATAAAGACCTTGAAGTGTAATCTTGTCAATTAAGTTGTGCAGTTTTACGAAATGTTTTTGTCGCTTTTTGAAGGTTGTGGTCTTGTGTTTTGTGTTTGTCACAGTTTAAATGCAGCCAGTACACTTAAATGAATTGCTATTTGTAATAAAAGTGAAATAAAGGTCATTATTATTGTAACCCCCGTGTAGCCGGTTGGCATAAACTGGTGTTGGATTAAACAGGCCTGTGCTGCAGGCGCATGTGAAAGGTCGAAAGTTTAGGGTTAGGTCATTCACTGGTCCTTATTATCGTGCACTTCCTGCTAAAGTTCACGTGGGCTTTTCTCTCCCTGCAGTTGTATTTATTTATTGTAACGCGCTCCGTGGAAATATGGTACACATAATCTCATTAATCTTGATCTGTTTTTGCACCGTACCATAAAAATGCCTATCCCGCTTTTGGGTTAACCCTCACCGTCTCTGCCATAGACGATGTCAGCGGGAGACAGAGGCTTTCTGTTGGACTAAATCCACCGTCATTGTATAGGCCTAACCTCATTTCAGGAGGGGTTGAATTACTTTATTTTGAAGGGAGATTGTTGGCTTTCAAAACGGAGGTCCAAATGATCTAGTTAACCATATTATCGGAGGGACAGGCACAATGCGTGAATGAAAAAGGGGCGATGGTGCCATTTTTAAGACGCTGTTTGATGGATGCCGTTGTGTCTTTTGTCCCGTGCCTGGGCCCTTTTTTTGAGGAGCTGGAGTAGAAATTAAACGTCCTCCGTTCAATTAGGGGCAATTAAACGCGTCCTGGCGCCGTTTAAACACTGTAAGGACTGTGTATCGATGTAGATGTCATTATATCCCGCGGTAGGGCAAGTTAACACTGGACAAAGCGAGTCAATTTAGACGAGCGTGCAATCGATGTTAAATGGCTGCCACGAAGGCTATAATTTATTCCCATTTGCGTGGTTACCAAATACTCTGACCTGCTTTATTATAGTTTATGAGCCAGAATAAAGGCATTTTTATTAGTTTCGTTCACTTTTGCCATAAGGAGTTTTTATTTAAATGTGCGTAATTATTAAGTCACAATTTAAAAAAAAGAATAATGAGCTCGATCTCTACGTTTAAAATGAACGGGCCAGCTTAAACTTGAGTCAAATTCTTACTGTATAAAGGGCTTTTTATTCTTTGTTATTCCTTCTAATAAAACCCGGTTTCAAGTTGCTATTGACCGTTTTATTTTCCTCAGCTGTCTGTCTGTCACTGCGACCTGTTCCGAACAAAGCGTCCTTTTTACGCACGGCTTGTGGGTTTATCTTCTGACACTGATCCACTTCGCTGTCCCTCTCTATTTTTTTTCCAGGTAAAAGTTTGGTTTCAGAACCGAAGGACGAAGTTCAAGCGGCAGAAGCTGGAGGAGGAGGGCTCAGAATCGCAGCAGAAAAAGAAAGGCTCGCATCACATAAACCGGTGGAGGCTGGCCACCAAGCAGTCGAGCCCCGAGGAAATAGACGTCACATCGGACGATTGAAATCACGAAGCCCGGCACAGAGACTGGACGGGACACTGAGGGGTAACACAAGCCAATGTCACATTTCAGATCTGAGGCAGCTGAGGGGGCGCTCCACGGGCCAGGACCTGAACCGACAAATGCCCCACTAAAACTACCCCACTTCACTCCGGACGTTTGCACTTCAGATATTTTATAAACAAAACCAAAACAACTGCTTTTGTAAAACTTGAACTGCATGGTCTATTTTTCTCCCTGATAGTTATTTTTAATTTGACAAACAAAGAAGAAAACAGGTCAATTTTGTTTTGAACTCATTTTCCACCTGAGAGATGTCGTGCTTCTTTTTACAAAGTGTGCAGTCTTTAATTCTCGTGTAAAAGTGATGTGAACAGTAGCGGTGCTGCGTTATAGTGTTTTAAAAAGACAAAACAGTTCTGGGGGAGCCACTGAATCAAAGGGAAGGTACAGGACATCCTTTCTCTCAAAGCTTTACCAATGTGGCGCTGCGGCCTCGCGCGCTCACGCCAGGACGTGACCCGAACAGTGAAAGTTGCCACGAACGAAGGACTTAAACCAGACAAACTTCAAGCACTGAGCGTATTCCATGTACAGAAACGAACAAGCCTCTTTTACAGAATGTACATAATTTTTGTGTTTGTGTTAAGTTTGCTACAATTTTAACACAAAGTATACTTCCAAGAAGTATGTAATTGTCAATATTTTGTCAATAAAGTTTTATCAATATGTTGCGCGCAGTAGACGTTTAGACTTTTGATTTCCAATTTTTCTTTCTTTTTCTTTTTCTTTTTTTTGGCAAGACTTTTATTTTATTGGACTAACATTTACCTCAACGCACAAAAATAATATAACGAAACCAGTACAAAATACAAGTGAGCAAAAAAAATAACAGTTCATCAGACCTGATGAGTCAAGTTTGTTACGATGTGTTGTAAAATAGGACCTGTTTGTTTTCGTTTTCGCGGAGGGTCAGGGGCAGTCAGCGGGATAAATGAGACAGAGGAGACCTGGCACTGAGCAAGTGCCACTTAGTTTACGCGCCTCGTGCACGTCGCAGGTGAAGCACGAGGTGCTGGACTTCAGGTGCTTTGGTTTTGGCGCATGGGTGTCTGGTGCACTCTGGTACAGCCCTGTCTCTGGATCAGCCCTGTCCCATATCCCTGTCCCAGTGCAGTGTCAGTCTGAGCAGTGTGTCTGTGCGCTCTGTACAAAGAGCCCCCGCGCTTTTGTGAAAGTGCAAATCAGTTTGGGCAATTATCATGCGGCTAATGTGTACTGCCCAGTGGTTCTCTTTAATCTCTTAATCCACGGATCCAAGGGGCTCGCTTGGACATAATTTAGTACAATCTGACTACCCCTCGCGACGCGATAAGGGAAGGTTGCAGCGCGCCGCAAAATGGGATCTTTGTTTCAAATCTTGTCTTGCTCTGGACTGAAGCGACTCGGGCCCAACCAAAAGGATGTTATTTACAGCAAACAAAGAGGGCACATTTTTAAACCACACATTTGAACTGGATTATATTTTTATTATTACACTGCACGAGGCCACGAGTCTGTGCTTTGTGGCTGGAGGCGCACGTGTTGGTTTAATTGTTTTAAAAAGCTGTTTTTTTGAGGTTTGGGCAAATGGGGAATTTTAATCGGCCCATAGATTATAACTGCAATAAAATCTTTAGAGAATACCATTAGCTTTGAAAAAACCTAAAAGCTTTATTACAGCCCCAGCTTTGAAACGGGGGGATTAGAGGCCTGAAAGGGTCCCACAATAGTCAGAAGAAAAGGTTTCATGCTAATGAGGTTAATGCCCTTTGTATCTCCGGACTCCACAACTTCATTACTCCTATCTCGGGCAACACGGAGCCTCACAATCCACTCGAGCTGTTCCCCAGCCTGCCTCCAAAGAAGGATTTGATAGCAGTCCTGTTCAAACCAGATAATTATATCTTTTCAAGTCGGCATTAAGATAAAGAAAAGTGCAGTAGAGGCGGCGAGCCTTGATCCGCCGCAAAAACAAATTTGGCGCACTCCATGGACGCACAGGAGACGCAAAAGCTCATTAGCGGAGCGCAATGCAGCTCAGATGTTTGATATTAGACACAATAATATCCTTTTTTACAAATTTACATGTCGGGGTCTTTTTCACAAAGGTGCCAGAGTCTATTATTTTTATCTAACAAACAAAAAATAAATATAATTAAAACCTATTGTTGCCATGGAAACACATTTTAAGTGGTTTTAACCAGAGGCGCGCGCCTCATAATAATCAGGACACGATTTCTATAAGTATCCGCACCGAGTCTGTGGTTTCAAATATTTCAGTACTGGATGTCGCATATAATAAGAATACATTTATTCACATAAACTAAATAGTACAGGCCCGTGCGCAGCCTGAGCCTTCTGATCTCACACTGTTCTGACATGACAATTTATTTAGTGAAAAAAAATGATTATGACTTGAAATCGCTTGTGTAAAAATGGGCTTTATAAAGCATTCCCCAAAGTAATTGTGCTTAAGAACTAATTCACATAGTAACAATATTACTAATGTTATCTAGAAAGAGACCTATAAGTCAGCTATAATTATCGTGCGTAAAAATGAAAAGCTCTGTTCTAACATTAACATCCACCTAAAATGTACCTCACCATTAGGTCTTTGTTGCTTCAAACGCTCTGCACCTTCACATTACTGCAGAGCGCACTACATGAAAAGGCAGGAATCAGCTCAGTATCATACCGTGTCTACCTCACCGAGATTACGAGCGCTCACAATGGGATGATACAATTACCAGTCGTATTTCACATTGTCTGAAATATTTGGGCACCTTTTTTGGACACGTTTCGCATTAAACATTTAACTCGCGACGTCGTGAAATGATTATCCATGACTGAAAAGAGTAGGCGCTCCTATCAAGTGACCTCACTGACCCAAAACCTCTAATCTGCAATTAGTAGCTATAATTACGTCCGCTGACACCGCTAATGTGGATAGCGGCTCAGAGAGGGAGATGGGAAAGGAAGCAACACGGGCCTCGTATCAGCGCGTCCACAGTCAATAATTGATCGAGGGGGGATCTCTTAAGTTGGTTAGAAGTGGCTTTTGAGAGACTGACTTTGGATAGTTTGTCAACATAATGTGCGTAAAAGTAGACCCGGCCGCGCACGTGTCCACCTATCCATTTACACACGTTGTTTAGGGCCTCCACACAGGTTCTTTTGGGGGGAGGGTGGCACCTGTCGACCGCACCATCCATGTCTCGGGCCTGGTCTGTCACAGGGCGTAACGTCAGGCCTAACTTGATCCTTCCCTGTCTCCCAAATTGCTTCTGAAAGTGATCCCTTGAAACGAGAGACAATTCCCTTGGCCTTGACATAAGGTGCAGCGATAAATATACACGACTAATGAGCAATTACTATACAATCACCCTTCAAATGGCTTACATAATAATAAATTAAACATCTCCCCGCCTCAGATTAGGTTTCTTTATTATTAATATAGAAAGAGGGGCGTGCGCGTTGCAGCCAAGATGATTTGCTCTCATGATTATGTTTTCCAAAGCGCAGCAATTTCCACGTTGCCATCGGCTGCTGTCAGCACTTAGCGACATGCACCGGACTTTCCACTGCGTAAAAACGGAATTAATTAATCCTTTTATTGTGAACGTTTCAAATTTACTTCAGTAGATTTAAAAGCAGATGAAGGTGCGTCATTAAGCGCGCCCCAGGCCTACTGCGTCTATACCGCACGATTTAAATTGCATACTGCAGGATGGCACAATCATTTCACAAAAAATAGTCAACATGATTATATTTAAGATTTTACTAAACATTTTTTGAATTTGTGTTTTTGCATTTTGGTGAATAATTGGTTTATAATTGGACTTCCTGGTTGGACGTACGCAGCTCACGTGACAGACGTAGAAGTAATTCCATAACAGTTACCTAGCAACCACAATGTAAAAATGTAAAAAAAAGGACCAAAAGTTGTCTAAATTGCACAATAGTCATGATTAGACGAATAAAAATAAATAATAATGCCATTATTTTTGTTAAATTAATGTATAAACTGCCAGAAAAATGCATCCTGTGCGTAAAATGACTTTATATTTTGTATATATATTTTTTTCTGTTGTTGATGACATAAGTTTAGATATTCATTCATAGGTATTACTTCACGTAGGCCTATTTTTGCTCTTATCTGTTCAATTTTTTTCTACAAACTGACACTTAACTGATGTAAAATACTATTTAAGCTGCTATTTCATCAAACCAAAAAAGTAGAACAATTAGGAAAAAAACATTTGCACTTTAAAACTCTTAATGTTCAAATTATCAGCAGTATTTAAGTTCATCTTGCGTTTTATAGTTTGCTAAAGATCCCCTTTACTTCTTCATCCCAATTAATGTATTCAGAGGAGGTCACAGCTTGTAAACACAGGGAGCGTTAATGCCTGGCACCAAAAAGTGATTGTTAATGGATGGATGAAGCCAAGTGCCTCATTACAAGATGCCCTTGCTGCAGTTTCACGTTGCTGCCGCCAAACTCAAACAACGAGCCAGGAAAATATCCCTTTAATATACACAAAGTTATTTTATTTTCCGACGCCTGTGTGCCAAACAGATCTACTGCTGTCAGAAATAGTGTGTGTGAAAGATATCATGGTTTCAGTGTTTTGACATTTTGAAGGAAAGGAAAACTAACCTTATTTCAATTTTTATTTCTTTACCTGGATAACAGTTTAATTTATTTCACAAAAGCAAAGTCAAAGTAAATAGGGAAAAGTCAAAATATTATAGTACAAACATTGACAGATGTATTTCAGAATTATTTACTGGAAACTAAAATTATAAGTAACACTATGGGAACATTTAAAGTACAAAACAGTTATTACAGATACAACATGATGAAATAATTTGCTTATTTCAAAGGTATTAGTTTTTCCTTTTTAAGTTTAGTTAGTGAAATAATATTGATTTTGGACCTATTTCTGCTCTTGCTTTGAATGGCTCAATATATTCTTTGCCATAGCATAACATAACAACATAATGGGAGTAAATACTAAAATGCAAAACACAGCTGAGAAGTTGAGAAGTGCCACAATACATTTCTGTGACTTGTCCATATGATCATAAAACATTTTTGACAAGTTATTTCCAAGTGAATTAGGAACATATTGCTCTTAAAATACATGGCGTTTCTATTTTTTTATTTTTTTTTTGCTATACCCAGTGAAAGAGGACAGTTCAAAAACAGACGGTGCATTCAGGGCCCGTGCAGTGGAGCAGGTGGAAACTACTACCAGAAACATGAGTGTGTGTGACTATATACTGTGAGAATCAGTTTCTTTGAGTTGTATAGGTTGTGTTTTATTAGATATTAGATACATTTGTTTTGTTTTTTTACATTTTGGTGAGGTGCAATAAACCAAGAGTAGTTGTTTTCTTCAATTTTTTTACATTTTCACTGTAGTTGCTCGATACAGTTTTTGTTATTATGGTTTATTAAGACTTTTGGGAACAACTTTATCTATATTTTAAATGAAAAATCCTCTCCAAAACTTGCACCGTAACCTATTACATCAAATTCTGGACTACACCACCATAACTACTTCTTCTACAAACTGACTGACACAAAGTTTTCCAAATCTCTTAAGTCACTCTCTTTCCTTTTAAACAACATTCTTCACTTTGTTTTTTCCACCTGCTTCGCCTTGGCTCATTTCCCATCATGCTTAGCGCTGACACCATCCCATTGCCATGCGCCCAAAATGGCTCTGCTGGTGTTTTGATCTTTTTCCCCCCTTATTAAGAAACTCCCTCCTCTCTTCCTCCTCCTCTCTCTTTCTCAAACACACATTTTTGTCTGTATTATTTGCATGTAAGTGGCGTGTTCCCACATATTTCCGGATACGCAGAGCAGGAGAGCACGGGACGACCCCCTTGTCCTGTCCGAAGACATTTTATAGGTTGTATCTGTTGCGAGCGTTCCTCTTTGGACCGCTAATGCTTAACATATGGCCCACTGTACACCTGATCAAATACCTCAGGGGCCCTGCAGTTTGGAAAATCCTCAATTCGCTCCCTAAATAAAACAAACACTGGCTTCACTAAATATATCACATGTGCACGCTGAACTATTGGATGTCTCTTGACCCCCGAGTACCCTCCAACGTCATTAGCGTCGGCGGCTAACAACATGGCAGGTACATGGAACAAGCATTTACCCCTGAGTTTGAACATTTACCATTGTGGGATGGAGTTACACATTTTGAATAGAATCTGTTAATAAAATTGCGTCCAAAAACACAATAAACCATAAAAAAAGTTAGATTTAATGTGTTTTCCTGTTTATTTTATTTCATCATGGGGGCCCTAAGTCAGTTGCGTGGTTATTTTGGGGGTCCCGGTCTGAAAAATTTGGGATCCCCCGCAATATTCTCAGTTACTTCAACAACCCAGACCTGACCAACTTAAACATAGACAAATAAGTGACATTTATTGGGCATATTTAGGACCCTGCAGAGATATCAGCAAAACGTGAAATGTGAGGTGGTCTTGAAGAGGAGGAATTGAGGAGGCTGTTGATTTTGCAGCTGCAGAAAAAGTTAAAATGGAGGAGGGTTGCTGTATGCATCCGAATGGACAGAACGACAAAGGAAAAGTTGACTTATAATAATCATAATAATAAAAGTTTATGCCTTCATGAAAGAACTTGAACTCATCTAATGCTTTAATGAGAGAATTCCAGTTCTACAAAGTGTCTTAAATGTTAGCGAATTTGCTCTTCAGTTTTAATGATGTACAATGTATCGGTGCCAATATCAGTGATACCGAAGGATAAAGTAAAAGTAAAGTGGTATTGGTCCTATATTGTGTTATTAGTGATTGAAATCCTTGCTTTAGCCTTCAATATCTTGGTACTGATTTCGGTTATCAGCATATCAGTATCAGCATAATTCCTAATTTCAGTGCATTTTATCACTCATAGTATGAATGTACCTCAATACAACAAGTTCTAATGGCAGTTTTCCTTTTGCATCTCATATGTTGCTGTTTTTCGTCCTTGGGGTTGTATTATTTTGCATGGAGCGGCCAATCTTTGAAAGCCTCCCATTGAATCGGTGCAGTGCTGACTTGTTGCTGCACATAAACATACAACATTTTACACAAACCAACTTACTTTATATCATATTTTAGCTTCTCCATCCATTGAAATGAATGGGATTCCCACTTAACCGGAAGTACCACCACAAAGAAAGTACAGTTTAGTAGCATTTAGAGGCAAAAGAAGCCGGGGCAGAATAAGGTCAATATGGAACAACTATTTCCCCTTTAACTCGAATTCGTTCAAGATCAAGTCCAACTGCGGGCTGAGTGTCTTTGTAATTGCGGGATAGGATCAGCGACTTAAAACAATAACTTAATCAAATAAAGCACATATTTCTGCTATAATCACATGTCTCTTGACCTTCCCGTACCCTCAAACATCATCGGCGTTGGCGGATAGCACTATGGCAGCTAGCATACTGGGTTTCATAATTGTACCGTCCGCTATACAAACTGGATACAAATTATAGAGGCCATATTTTACTTGCAGGGCTAATTCTCCAGGCTGTATTTTTGCAGATAATGATGACATGTAAAATGAAACATCTGTGTTCAGTGCTGCGTTCATTCAGATTAACCAAGACATGTTTTTGTTACACAGGAACTGACCTGGACACCTGCTCAACTTAAAACAACAAAATTTAGATTAGGATTCACTGCCCTACTTTCAAACTTGACACCATATGTGGACATTTGCAGGAAAGTGCTGTTCTTAATTGTAGCTTACTGTATTTGACCTGAGTAGAATTATACTGCGTAAATAGGCAGCCATTACTGACCATACTTAACTAATGATGATAATAGGTTTGATAATATGCAATTAACATCTCTTAAATACTTTTAGAATTCTTAAAACACTAGATTAGGCTGCTTTCTGGTTTCAAACTTGTCAGAGTTGGTAGGTTTTAAGCCAGATGCCCTTCCTCCGTGGTCTTATCCAGTCATAAGTCTCACTAGTTTCAGATTCCTGTTATAAGAATTTGATTTTGAGGTCTTTTTTCCCATTCAAAACACGTACTTTTTATTGTTTTGTTTTTTAAAATTGTTAATCGCTATGGCAACTGTCCTACTTTATCATTATCCTGAAACCCACGGACAGGCCCATTTGCCATCGTTCATGTCGCTTCTTTGCTGCTATAATCAAATACATTCTTCTTCTATTTTGCTTTTCCTGTTGTGGGTGGAAATATAAGTGAAATTGTGTGGTAAATGTCAAACCGTGCAATTTTCATATTTCGTTTAATAAAACACAGTCATTATAATCCCAACATTTAATTGGTGATAAGGACTTCGAGTTTTCCATTGCAATTTTTGAGGATTTTCAGTCAAACCCACTGCAGAGACTGAAGTACTTTTCAGAAATGACATGTCATGACGAACAAACCATGTGTATTTTTCACAGAACCCGATCACTTCCAACACTGAAACCATCCAAAGCAGTGTCTCAAAAAGCCTCTTAAATTTTCCACTCTGGCCCTTCATCTCAGCACTGTCCTAAATGTGGCTACAATTAGACTGTAATGTAATCTGCCACTGGGACAGACAGGTGAAATTATGGACACCTGTTCCCCCTCTCGCTGTCTCCCCCTTTTGGTCGCTAGGAGGGAGGGAGGGAGGAAAAGAGAGGGGGAGAGGGAGGGCGCAAAAGTCCACCCCCTCAAAAAACCCCAAAATGTATCCAGTTTCTTTTTAGACCTATCTGAAGTCTTGAAGTGCGTACAGGGAGAGTATGGGTTTACTTATACTGTAGTTGTCAACTGAGACTCTAAAATAACTTGAAAATTCTACTTAAAGTTTAATTTAATTTAATTTTTTCAGAACAGCTATAGTGTAATTAACAAGTTGTGTTTATCCCAAAGCTTTGCCCCGTCAGTGTTGTGTTGAGCCCACACCCTATAGTTGAAATATAAAATCAGCATTGTTTTTTTTACACTGTGAGTTTCATTTTACACTTCAGAATTGCCTTTTAAACTTCTGTGTCAACACCAATTTAATTCAATTATTGCCTGCTTTATTATTTGGGTTAATACCTATAAACATAACATACATTTTTGTACTCCAAAAGAAAGTTGTTAGAATAGTTAACCAAGCAGGCTATTTTTGTTAAGTTAAAACTAGTAAAAATTGTCTGATCTTGTTGATTTGAGCACAGCTGTAATGATGTATAAGGCGTATAATCATGGATAAGCTCCGCCCTATATCATCTTAGACGAACAGGTTTATTCAAAAAAAGTAAGACTAGAACCAGTAAAAAACATCATTGCATTTCTGTTCGAGGAGTTAGTGTGTGGAAGAACCTTGACGATAAATTAAAAAGCTCCTATACAATAGAAGCAATCAAAAAGAGGTATAAAACATTAGTATTCGAAAATGACAGGACTCAGGAATGATTCATGTGAACTGACGTGGTTTGTAGTTTTTCTTTTGTTACATATTGAGTCATATGTTGTAAAACTGAGATCCTGCTTTTCTTGGAATTCTTGTGCGTTATTATTAAATAGGGTTAGGCGTTCTAAGTAGATTTTACTTCAGTCTAAACCCTTTCAGTCATGATAGAGATGTTACGTACAGTTAAAATAAAACACTTACTTACTTACTCCTATTTAAAGCTGAGGCATTTCAAGTCGTCCAATTGTATAAGCTGTAGTCCGACTTCAAATATTTCAACGCACACTTGAAAGGTGTAATATTTTGCAGTCTTTTCAAATACCGGTGTTTTATTTCTTGAAATAGCTTGAAAAACATGCGTGCATTTTTTTGTTTTTTATCGCCATTCCATAGAACTGACCTGTAACCTGGCCACTTTCTTGTCTTCACAGAGAAAGATACGTTTAATGTCATACTGTCGAACATCTACATGGTTTCAAGCAAGTAGGAAAGTTACATAGTGGACCTTTAAATAACTAGGACTTGTCATTATTTGGCGAAACTTAAGTGTGACTGGACAAAAATATCTATATACAAAACTCAAACCCAATAAAACCAAGTGTACATTTGTTTATAAGTTGCATTTTTACTTGGAAAAATAAATGCATCCTTGAATATTTGCATTGACGTAACACACACTGGCCCTGGTCCGTGTGAAACCTGTGCTTTCCTTGGACCCTGAGTGAACTTTGCACGCCTCAGGACATTAAGTAACTCTCTGTCTCATAATAAGCTCCTTATTGATGCCACTGGGTCAAACTGTAACTTTATTGGTCAGTAGTACTTCACAATGTTACAATATCTAACAGTCTTAAGCGATGGACTTTGATTTAACCATAAGCACACACTGCAGACCAAATTTTCCCCAAAGAAGTGTAGCATAAAATAACAAAGAGGCTATTCACTCACCTCCTTATAGATGTAAATATGTAATGTCGGTCAAACCTATACGCCAAAACGAATTACTCTTTTATGTAACACTGAACCTATTTGAAACATGGGTTCATAATGGTGCCAGTACTCTGTCAAAATCTGTTTCTCAGGTGAAAATATTCGCAAACAATATTTCGAAATGGGGCCAGTAAACCATGAACTATGAGCTTGGACCGGACCAGGACTAAAAAAGAAGTTCCAGGGCAAAAGGGGAAACAGTTACAGGTTTTATATATTTATTCATATGTAGAATACTTCAGTTTGTGGTGTTGTTTTAATATTTATTATGTCTCAAAATTAACATTGGCATTGTTAATATATAAAATGTTATTTATCTAACATATTTTTTATGTTTTAATTTGCTGTTCTTGTACTTTGCCATTGCAGGAGGTGTTACTCTCAGTACTAATAAGCCAGTACACAACTCATAGCAAGACTTTACTTTAAGAAAAAAAATATCCATTGGTAGATAAATAAAAAAAAAACCCCAACATATTTTCTTTAATAGCATTCTTTGTACTATTACTACGACTACTACTACTTCTGCTACTGCTACTACTTCTGCTACTGCTACTACTTCTGCTACTGCTACTACTACTGCTACTGCTACCACTACACATACAATTTTAGCTAGACGTTTTCAAGTAAAAGTAGCCTATATCATAACTTCTATATTTCACAGTACAGGGTTTGTAGGTTTGGTCTGAATATGAATTTGTGGTTGCAGCTTGTGGTGTTATGTTTTTCTTGGAAGGAAAAACACACTTGTAAAATGTGGGACAATGTCGTCTGCGGCTTCGCTCTCAGAAATCCCGTGTCTTGGCGCGTCTCTACAGCGTATTCTCTGTACATTCAACTAAACCTATCCCTACAACACTTCAAACAAAAGAAGTGCTTTTGTTGCCTGATTCCTGAAGCACTGGAGCACGTCAGAGCCTAAAACATGGTTGAAATAGTGAGACTCCAGACTGGATCAGAGGTTTAAGTTGTAGCTCTTCTGCAGTCAGAGTAAAAGGCAGATGTCCCACAAATTGCTGCTCATAAAATCACAGCTGCCATGTGGTACAAGAGGAAAGTTCAGTGTGCACAAGTTGGTAGAGTGTTTGTCCACTGTTCTGAAGGTTGGTGGTTCAAATCCCGCTCTCGACATAAACATCATTGGTTGACTGACCTACAGGTTGGTGGTGTGATTCCAGCTCTCACAGATGAATGCTGTTGTTGTGTCTTTGGGCAAGACACTTAGCCCACCTTGCCTCCAGTGTCTGGGTACACTGCTGTATGAATGGGTGAGTGGTTCCTTAATTTATAGTAAAAGTGTTTATTAGAGAAATTGTTCCACTCTGTATATTTATTATTATTATTATTATTATTGTAATGTCATCAATATGACACCAAGATAAACCACTGAAGAAGGACCAGGACCACAGGGGACGTTTTGTTGCTTTATTTTCCTTCTCCAAACGGTAAAAACTGTAAGGGTACAATAACATGCTCTTAGTGAATGAACTACATATGACACAAACGTAATATACATTCATCTTTGAACAAACTTCATATATTTCCTAAATAATACAAAAATATAACTCTCTAGACATCAATTAACATATTTACAACTTACGGCATTGCCATGTGCGAGTTTCAAGGTGGATGGCGACAGATTGTGACTAGCCCCATGCCAGATGACACGCGCTCTCGTTTTCCATTAGACCGGAAACCGGAAGTGATGCGGTAAACCGGAAGTGGAAACGTCCCGCTATATATAGATATATTTTTTATTCTGAACTACAGTTAATCATAAAATAATAATGCAAAACATTTATACAGTATTACAGACCCTTATTTTAGCTTCTTAATACATTTTACATTTATAAACTTATTTAACTTATTCTTCAAACCAAATGCCTAAAAGACAACACACTCCCCGCCTGGCCTCTAAGGGGCCACTAATATGAACTAACCCCAAGAATTGTCCTTTGGTAGAAGAAGAATAACTTCAGTAACTGGCCGCATGAAAGTCTTTACACCTCCTTGATCGTTTACCTTAACCTCGATCTTCCTTATATGATTGTCCTTTCCTGGAAACGTGGCAGTGACTCTAGCCATGGGCCAACTGTTGCGTGGGGCCTGCTTGTCTTTGAGCAAAACTAAATCACCAACTTGCAGATTTCTACGTGATACAGTCCATTTCTGTCTCTGTTGTAGTGTGGGTAGGTACTCTCGCCTCCAGCGCGTCCAGAACTGGTTGGCAAGAGCCTGAACTTGTCTCCACTGCTTGGCGTAAAGGTCTTTGTCCAGGAAATCTCCAGGAGGGGGTGAAAGGCAAGTTTTCTGGGTTAGCAGCATTGAAGGGGACAGAATGAAGGGGTTATCTGGGTCGGAAGAGACTGGAAGAAGCGGCCTTGCATTTATGATTGCGGTGACTTCGGCCATGAGTGTGCACAACACATCGTGAGTGAGTTGTACCTTACTTTGGAGTAGCATTGAGTCCAGTATTCTCCGAGCAATGCCAATCATGCGCTCCCAGGAGCCTCCCATGTGGGAAGCATGTGGCGGGTTGAATTCCCAGCTGCAACCTTGGTCCTTTAGATACTGTTCCAATGTTTTGTCCATTCCTAGCTCTTTAGAAGCTCCAATAAAGTTAGTCCCACGGTCAGATAAAAGTTTTTCAGCGGGTCCTCGTAGTGCAAAAAAGCGTCTTAGGGCATTTACACAGCTGGATGTATCCAAAGACTCGATCACCTCAATATGCACGGCTCTAGAACTCATGCAAGTAAACATGATGGCCCAACGCTTGCTTTGTGCTTGTCCACCTCTAGTACGTCTGGTAGTTACAGTCCAAGGTCCAAAAACGTCAAGACCAACATAACTAAAGGGGGGACATGTTTTAAGTCGTTCAGGGGGAAGATTTGCCATACGTTGTTCTTCCTGTTTTCCACGTAGTTTGCGGCAGACGATGCATTTGTGGACCACTGAATTAACAAGTCTTTTGCCACCTAATATCCATAGACCTGCTGCCCTGATTGCCCCTTCTGTCAGGTGACGGCCTTGGTGCTTGATCTGCTCATGGTAGTGGCGAGTGAGCAGGAGGGAGACATGACTGTCTTTGGGGAGAACTACTGGGGTCTTTTCGACGTTCTCGAACTCAGAGTGTTTGAGTCGACCTCCAACTAAAATAAGACCATTGTCAAGGACCGGGCTGAGTTTTAGCAGGGTACTCTGTTTGGAGATTGATTTACCAGCTTTAAGGGCAGACAGTTCTTTCCCAAAGGTGGCCTTTTGAGTCTCTTGAAGAATAATATGCTTTGCTTGAGTCATTTCATCTTGTGTGCGTGGTAAGTTACATTTGTGCCAACCTTTACATTCACTTTTTGGGTTAGTGCCGTTAAAAGATCGTGCAATGTGGATGAGGAACGCTATAGCTCCAACTAAACACTTGAAGGTGGAGAAACGCTCAAAGGGTTTGCAGGTGAGCACTTGGAGGTGGGTGGCGCAAGTTTTTACTTGTGGCCTGATTTCACAGTCTTTGTCTGGTTCAACTACCTCAAAGTGTCTGCTTTCTTGTTTTGACTCTGCAGGTGGATGATGAATGAAGGAAGGTCCAGTAAACCAAGTTGTTTCGTTTAGTTGGGATGGCGTCAGCGAGCGTGATGCGTGATCTGCTGGGTTTTGTTCAGTGCACACGTAGTGCCATTGTTCCGGCTTTGAGGATTGTCGAATGCGCTGCACTCTGTTGTGAACATACGTGTAGAATCTCTTTGATTCGTTGTAGATATAGCCCAAGACTACCTTACTGTCCGTGTAAAAGTGAATAGCATCAAATTCTACATCCAACTCGTCCAGAATAAGATCGGCCAACTCAACAGCCAAGACAGCAGCACATAGTTCAAGTCTTGGTATGGTGGGTTCTGACTGGGGAGCAAGTCTCGCCTTGCCCATAAGAAATCCGACCTCAACTTTGTTGTCTTGTTGAACTGCTTTTAAGTAGGCTACAGCGCCAATGGCTTTGGTTGAAGCATCTGAAAATAGGCAGAGTTCTTTGTATTTTGCCTGACTGAGAGAGGTAGGTGTGTACATTCTTGAGACATGGAGTTCTTTTAAGTCTTTGAGAGAATCTCTCCATGTTTCCCATTTACTTTGCTTATCTTCCGAAAGTGGTGTGTCCCAATCTGAACTTTCTGAGGTGAGCTCTCTGAGTAGAGCCCTCCCTTGGATTGTGACTGGCGCTAAAAGGCCCAAAGGATCAAAGACACTATTAACAGATGACAGGACACCTCGCCGAGTGAATGGTTTGTTTGTGGCAGCCACTGAGAAAGTGAAAGTGTCCGTCTTTGTTTCCCAAATGAGACCTAAACTTTGCTGTGATTGAGTTTCTTCGCCACCAAGATCTAGGTCTTTCAAAACTGCTGCACAATCATCGGGGCAGAAGGCTTTCATGACTGCCTGAGAGTTGGAAGCAAACTTGTGGAGACGCAGATTGGACTCAGCGAGTGATGCTTGAGTTCTTTGGAGCAAGTCAATTGCTTCGGCTGGGGAAGGCACAGAGATCAGGCCATCATCGACGTAAAAGTGCCTCTCCACAAACTTAACTGTATCGGCCCCATAGTCTTTTGCTCCTGCTTGAATGGCCTTGCGCAGTCCATAAACAGCTACCGCAGGAGATGGTGAGTTACCAAACACATGGACTTTCATTCGATAGTCAATAACCTCCTTGTTCACATCATTGTCCTTATGCCACAGAAAACGGAGGTAGTTGCGATGGTCCTCACGTACCCTGAAACAATGAAACATTTGCTGTATGTCTGCCATTATTGCAATGCTTTCTTTGCGGAAGCGAAGGAGCACCCCAATGAGACTGTTATTTAGATCAGGGCCAGTAAGAAGCATATTGTTGAGTGAGACACCGGAGTACTGGGCACTTGAATCAAAAACTACTCTGATCTTGTTGGGCTTTTGAGGGTGGTAAACCCCAAATGTAGGAAGATACCAACACTCCTCTCCCTGCTTTTGTGCCGGAGCCACTTCGGCGTGGCCACTAGAGAAAACACCTTATAGAAACTCCACGTATTGTTGCTGCATGTGGGGTTTCCTCTGCATGTTTCGTTTTAGGGAAGAGAATCGACTGAGTGCTAGGTCTCTATTGTTTGGCATTTGCAGACGAGGCTCTTTAAAGGGGAGAGGGGCGACCCAGCTATTATCATCGTCTCTGTACATGCCCTTGTCCATTATCTCTAAGAAAAGAACATCCTCGATGGAGGGTGCTAGCTTATTGTCACTTTCAGTGTGGTTAAAAACCGTCTGTCCTAGAGTTTGCTCTTGGGCTTTGCTCGGCCTATTAGAATGTGGCATTTCTTTGAGTTGCATAAAATTATCACATTGTCCGAAAAGTGTGGGGCGGCCATTTTCAAGAATTACTGTCTTGAATGAGCTAACTGTTTGCTTGTGGACATTACCTACACACACCTCCCCTACTACAACCCACCCTAAATCTAGGCGATGGGCAAAGGGTGCATGATGAGGGCCATTGACTTGTTCCCTGACTTTGTGTGCACGTAAAACGTCTCGCCCTAGTAGCAGGAGTATTTGTGCCTCTGGGTCTAACTCTGGAATGTATTTTGCTATGGACCGAAGGTGTGGTTGGTGCAATACTGCGCTTGGGGTTGGGATTTCACTTCTATTGTTAGGAATGTCCTGACATTCAATAAGAGGAGGCAGTGGAATTACTACTGACCCATCTAAAGACTCAATCTGAAAGCCTTCAGCTGTTTTGCCCCATGCTTCTACAAGGCCAGAGCAGGTTCTTAAGTTGTAGCAGACAGGTTCGTTTTTAATGTTAAAGAGTTCAAAGAATTCAGGCCTAGCTAAGGAACGGTTGCTCTGGTCATCTAGGATCGCATAAGCCTTAACTGCACTGCTTTTGTAACCTTTAGGGTACACCTTAGTGAGACATATTTTAGAACAAGAACGACCCCACTGACCTGGACCACATACTTTTGTACAGCTTGTAGTTACTTCGATGCCATCAGAGTTTTCTCCCTCCCCGCCATCCTGTTGAGCAGGGGTGGTGGGAGCCTTGTTGGTTCGTGGTGGAGGACCAGGATGCATAACTGTGTCGTGTCTTATACTATCACATTCAGAGCACTTTACTGTAGATTTACAGTCCTTAGCAAGATGAGTGTCTGAAGCGCAGCATTTGAAGCAGATTCCTTTCTCTTTGAGGAAGGCCTTTCTTTCATCCAGTAACTTGTTCCTGAATGTCCTACATTTGTTGAGTGAGTGAGGTTTGTTGTGCAGTGGGCAGTTCTTGTTAATGTCCTTGTTAGAGGATGTAATGTTTGTTTTGTGCACAGCAATCGGTTTTGCAGAGGTAAAGTTCTTTATGTTAGGTCTTTCTAGTTTCAAGTATGCTTGGTTACTTTGCTGGCTGAAACTTGGATCATTGCGTTTCTTTGCTTCTCTGCATATGAACTTACAAAAGTAGTCAAAAGGTGGGAAACAGCCGTGATTGTCCTCTTTGAACTGTGAACCGTGTGACATCCATTTCTCCTGAAGTGCATATGGGAGTTTGTCGACAATTGGTCCAATTCCTCGAGAAGTGTCCAGATAGAGCAAACCAGTGAGGTATCCATCCTCCTTTGCTCCTTGGATCTCCTGTAAGAGATCCCCTAGCTCCCGCAGCTTCACATTGTCCTTTGCTGTTAACCTGGGAAAACTGTCCAGTCTCTGAAACAGTGCTTTTTCAATTATTTCAGGAGCTGCATAACACTCCTGAAGTCGTTCCCAGGCCTTCTGCAGAGCTATTGTGGGGTTATTGATGTACACCGCTCGAATGCGCTTCACCTGATTACTTGACTCTTTTCCCAACCATTTCGTCATGAGATCAAGCTCTTGAGTTGGCGTGAGACAGATCTCTGTGGTTGCGCCGGTGAATGAGGAGTACCATGCTCTGAAATTCTCTGGCCTGTCATCATACTGGTAGAGTCCTGAAGTGATTAAGTCACGACGTGCCATGTATTGTGCAAATGGCTCAGCTAGATGTGACATGCTTGCAGGGGCATTATAATGAGGCGTGAATGAGTTGGAGAATGGGCTGAGAACATTCTTATTTTGTTCAACTTTTGGTTTAGTCTCGACTTCAGGAGGACCAGATGTACTTTGAATGGGCAAAGCTGTATCGTGATTATTGAGCTCTGGCTTACTGCTAATAGGTGGTAGCTCTAAAATGTCATTTTCAGGTGGGTGCCAGGTAATGAATGTGGCATCTGGGAGTACTTCCTGGTGATAGACAGTTGACACTGGTGGGGAACTTTGAGGTTTACTAAAGTTCATTTGAGACTGCACATATTCATTTGTTCTCACTCTCTTTGCTCTGTCTGATACTGATCTTCTGCTCTCAATCCCATCTTGAATTGCTTCTGCTTCCTCTAGCACTTCTGCTTCAGCCACTGCAGCATCTGCTTCTCTTTTTAGCGTTAGCACTTCTAGCTCTGCATCAATTTTCACTTTTTCTACTTTTAGCTGTGCTTCCTTGCTTGCATATGATGCTCTCACCTTTGCCGCTTCTGCTTTAGCTCGAGCACGGGCAACACTGCTTAAAGATGATGACGTGATATTGCTCCTGGTTGCTGTAGATTTGGTGCTGGCTGCCATTTTGACCACGATGAAACATCAAATGCTGCCTTTTTACTGTAATGTCATCAATATGACACCAAGATAAACCACTGAAGAAGGACCAGGACCACAGGGGACGTTTTGTTGCTTTATTTTCCTTCTCCAAACGGTAAAAACTGTAAGGGTACAATAACATGCTCTTAGTGAATGAACTACATATGACACAAACGTAATATACATTCATCTTTGAACAAACTTCATATATTTCCTAAATAATACAAAAATATAACTCTCTAGACATCAATTAACATATTTACAACTTACGGCATTGCCATGTGCGAGTTTCAAGGTGGATGGCGACAGATTGTGACTAGCCCCATGCCAGATGACACGCGCTCTCGTTTTCCATTAGACCGGAAACCGGAAGTGATGCGGTAAACCGGAAGTGGAAACGTCCCGCTATATATAGATATATTTTTTATTCTGAACTACAGTTAATCATAAAATAATAATGCAAAACATTTATACAGTATTACAGACCCTTATTTTAGCTTCTTAATACATTTTACATTTATAAACTTATTTAACTTATTCTTCAAACCAAATGCCTAAAAGACAACACAATTATTATTATTATTATTATTATTATTATTATTATTATTATTATTATTATTATTATTATTATTATTATTATTATTATTATTATTGTTGTTGTTTTAGATGTGTTTGTGTTACAGAATGAGCTATAAAGACTGTATTAACTTCAACCATCTATCTATCCATCCATCCATTTATCTACCCATTGATCCATCCATCGATCCATCCATCATTCAACCATCATCTATCCATCCATCATCTATCTATCTATCTATCTATCTATCTATCTATCTATCTATCTATCTATCTATCTATCTATCTATCTATCTATCTATCTATCTATCTATCTATCTATCTATCTATCTATCTATCATCCATCTATCTATCATCCATCCATCTATCATCCATCCATCTATCATCCATCCATCTATCCATCCATCCATCCATCCATCCATCATCTATCCATCATTCAACCATCATCTATCCATCATCTATCATCCATCCATCATCTATCCATCATCTATCATCCATCCATCATCTATCCATCATCTATCTATCTATCCATCATCTATTCCTCTGACTATCCATCGATCCATCCATTTATCCATCCATCATCCATCCGTCTATCGATCCATCCATTTATCCGTCTATCGATCCATCCATTTATCCATCCATCATCCATCCGTCTATCAATCCATCCATTTATCCATCCATCATCCATCCGTCTATCAATCCATCCATTTATCCATCCATCATCCATCCGTCTATCGATCCATCCATTTATCCATCCATCATCCATCTCTTCTTCGTGGCTCTTGGTTATTGTATGTACATGTACATCATGTATAAGTGACACACTAATGTAATTTAATGTCATATTGTCCCAAAGCTGTGTGTCCTGTGATCATTTCCACACAGTCACAATATGGCCGACTCTTTTCACTTCTCTAGACGAGTCCTGCCAGTTGTAGCCCAATACAAACAGTGTAATTATTGTTATTATGAAACTAGTATGTGCCATGAACAACATTAATTTGGATTTCACTTTCAACTATGCAACAAAACGGCGCTATGTCCTCCAGTGTTTATTTGTCCTACATTTGGGTACACACTTGGACAGACGCTTGACCGGCTGTAAATGATTGCTGGTAGTAATTCAGGTTGTGACATCTATTATAGACCAGTGAAGCTAACCCAAATTATACTCGCTAATCATTCACTCCCATTCACTCAAAATGTCTTGCACAGCTTAACCATTGATACAGAGATGCGAACTAACTATCTCAAGTTGACTTTGCTTTCCAATTCATAACTTTGGTAGAAACTTTAAAGTGAAATAATAGCTTATCGGAGTATATGCAGATACTTTGACGTTGAAGTAGCAAAGGTCAAAAGTAGAGATGTTGCTCACAGCTCCACGATGCATTACTTAGAAGCAACGCAGGAGCACGTTTTACTAACACAGCGACTAAAGGACTAACCAGCGTATAATTGCCTGCTATTTGAAGATAGTTACTGTAAAAGAAAGTAACCTCAAGTGACACGCTGTGGAGTGTGATGGAGTCAGCATTTTTACAGTCAAAAATGTCATTAAATACCATGATTAGACTAAAATTTGGTAATGAGCTGTGGTCTCTTTCTGTTATCTGATGCTTGTTCTAAAATACTACTTCAACAAAAATCCTATATTTAGCCCATACTAAAAAGTTGGAAACGTTGTAAAAAGGTTCTTTCAATTTTTATTTTTAACCATGTATGTTGCCTGTTCTTGATTCAGTTAAAGATCCACTATGTAACTTTTCTTGTAAAGAGAACTATTTCCTTGGAGATGCTATTCCTTTGCCTGTATGTCCCACAGTATTACACTAAACCTACTTATCCCGACAGAAACAAGTTGACGATGTGATGTAAGTTTCCGATCTGTGGAAAGGCGAGCCCACGCAGGATAAGAATGTACATTGTTCAAGATATTTTCTAGCAATAAAAACTTGTAATTGATGTCTAGATTCAGTACTTGGGAAAATTTCAGGTAAATATCGAAGTATATAGGGTAAACATTCTGACCTTTGTGAGTGAGACAACAACCATTGTGGAGTTTGCACTTCTCTTAATGAGCACAGTTGAATCACCTATAACCTATTTTTCTGGCTAATGGTTAAGAAAGTACTGTCAGTTTGGCTTATTTCTGTGTCTCTAAACATTTGTTAACCTGTAATTGAGACTGCAAATGTATTACATATACTTCACATTATCCGGTACTTGGATTTTTTTGACCTGTGCTCAATTTTTCCCCCCACGTCTCTGAGCAAAATATGTCTTGCTCCAGTATTGATAAACGCTATAAGCAGCTCTTTAGGTCAAAATGAGTCCACTGCGTGCTATTTGCGTCTAATTATAAGGCGTTTTACTGTCCGATAATCAGGAAGAGCAAGTTAGCATGCTAGTTGTTGTTAGCTTTGCCATCATGCTAAAACTCAGCACTCTTATAAACTCATCATGGTGAGTAATAAGGCTGTTCAGGATGCAGGTCAAGCGACGAATAACTTTGGACCATATTATTACGCTGTTTTCTGATCTGTTATAGTTGTGTTTGTTTCATTCACACAAACTCTGCATATTTAGGCTGAGTTCTTCTCTCAAACAGAAAACACTCCGTTCCACCGTGTGATGTCATGTAAAACAGGAAGTGCTCCACTGTGTTTTTAAACTCCATTCACCGTCACTAGAATCTTTTGGAAGATTTTATCCCAGGAATTATCAAGCTCTACTGTACTAAAGGTAAAAGGAGCTGTTAACTTGAAAACTACCACTTCATGACATCACAAGGTGGAACAGAGCATTTTGCGCTTTGGAGATGTAGACGGGATAATAATAAAGTGTTACTCAAACATGTGTGAATGAAACAAACTACAACTCCTGGTATGTTTTTGAGGAGGTAATAACATTATGACATGAATTAAAGGTCAGAAGAGTATAGGAACATGAAAATGCAAAAAAAAAAAAATATAGTTCTGTATTTCACATTTTAAAGACAGTAAACATCAGGTACAGCGCATTTAACATAACATTTTAAAAGCCAAGCCGTGGTTGCACTTCATTAATACAGTGTAATGTAAACATCGTGACTAATTACCTTCATGTGTTAATTACCCAAAGCTTATTTTTGTACGTTTTGCCACATAAGACTAAATGTTATTTGGTTCAATTTGCAATGTGCACTGTATTTGCAATAGTGTTTCTTATCTATGTTTTAATGCAAGGACTCCAGTCTTAAGTCCTCGCTAATTTGTCCATTTAAATCCATATATTAGCTTGTATCTTGGCTGTCCTTTTCGGGCGGTACTCCAGAGGCTAGTTAAACACAGCACACTTGCTCATTAGATTTATGGCTGAGGTCTTAACATTGGCTTTGTAGAAAAATAACACACAAATGCATGTCGGAATAAGGTGACACAGCCCTCCGCGCTCTTTGGCCCGTCCTGCCCCTCCCTGCTGCCTCGCGAGCAGAAAAACAAAGTGTGGAGGGATAATGAAGTTCTTAATTAGGCCGATAGTGAGTGGGTGAATGGGCGATTAGCACAGGGCTTCTCAGGGGTGTTGATGCTGGACAGAAGCAAAGGACGTAAAGGCTAAAGACAGTGAGGCTTTTACAGGAACCGCACTGCACATTTTACCTTATTTAAGTAGATTTAACTTGACAAGTGAAATTATCTACCAATGGAATAAGCATGTTTTTTCTTAAAGGTCCTATATTATGTGAACTTTAACTAACTCTTTATTATTATTTCCAAAGCTCAAAATGCTGTGTTCCAACTTGTGATGTCATGAAGAAGTAGTTTTGAAGTTATTATCTAAATTTTACCTTTACCTTTGGTTCAGCAGTTTGACAATCCCACGGTTGAAATAAGAGAAATTATTATAGTGGAGCGGAGCACTTCCTGTATTACCACATGACATCACAAGGTGGAACAGAGTGTTTTCAGTGTGAGAGAATAACTCAGCCTAAATATCCAGTGTTTGTATGTCTGAACGAAACAAAACTCCAGGTATGTTTTAGATGAGAAAACAACATTATAACATAGATCAGAAAATAGCCAAGATGTATTTTCTTATTCTATGTACTTATACTTATTCCATTTGTAGATCTTTTTAGTCACTTTAGCTTTCAAGTCATTTTAACATTGCTAGATTTGACTTTTTTCAGTTCAGGCAACAACAGAGCGCTGTAGTGGGGCAGGGAGGAGTCGGGTGTAAGGTTTTCAAAGGAATACGCTGATAAAAAGGTATAATTGTGTGTATAATTATTGCAAACATAACTAAATCTGGCCCAAATCACTGACTATTTTCATGGTAATCGCTAATGGTTAAACTGACCCAATTGTAATGAAGAAATTGCATACAAAAGGTCAGGACCAAATTTAATCTTTCATCTAAATGGCCTCACCTAAAACAGTAAGTAATAGTAATTTGCGGTACTGTTACATGTTGTTATATACTGGTACTGCTTCAGTCATAGAGAAATATTTTGTGTATAGTAAACGGTGTGTTCATTATAATCTTTATTAAGGCTAATTATGGTGTTTTATTAGAAAGTGTGCGCAACTTTTTAACCTTTTCAGTCAGAACCAACAGAAACAGGGAGGAAACAGGTCAGTGGTTACGTTTTTTTATACAGCGCTTTTCCAACTTCAAGGCGCTCAAAATGCTTTATATCAGAAACCACTCACACATTCACACACACAGTCATACACCAGTGTACACAGACACTCGATGTTTACGTCGAGAGCTGGATTCGTACCTCCAACCTCCAGCGGGCAACGCTTGTGTCCTTTGCTCTGTTATAACATTTGTAATTCCCAACACATTCGCTCACACTGAAGCAGTAACCACTAACACGTTTACGCTGTATCCTGTCTTTGTTTCGTTTATCATATTTATATCCATCTTCAGCACATATTAACTGCACATTACCTGAATAATTGTCTGTGTGTTTGTGATGTGTGAAATCAGATATAATTCCTTTAAAATGGCTGAGGGACAGGAGGCAGCTCTGTTCTTAGTGTAGACATCTCCTTTCTAATTATCACTTTTACTTCAGATTGGTTGACTGTGCAGCAGATAAAGAAAGTTCATCTGGCCTCAATTAACTATATTTATCTGAGATTATCCCAGCACCAAATTTCTGCTCCAGAGAAGATTACGTTTATTAAGAATTGCCCACACGGGATGAGACGTGGCCATTCAAAGTGACATCTCCTAACAGCCAAATTAAATCAATGACTGTGGATTTTAAAAGGGAGCGGTTGGTCTTTTTCATATTATTCTCGAAAGGATCTTTTTGTACTGTAATTAGGCTCGTTTTATTTAGACAACAAACTGGTAATCAACATTGGCAATTGTCCATATCAGCGATTAAGACAATTAGGAACAATAGAAAAACATTTATTGGGAATCAGGTTTGCACTTTCACACAAGCTGGTAAATACAGGAGTTGTGTGTTTTAAATTGCATTGCACAAGTCAAGAAAAAAATGAACAAAAATGTGTTTATGTAGTGTTTTTGAGTGAATAGTTGGGGGTAGTTTACTTTTATGGGGTGTTTACTGCTAATACATAACATATTTAGGACACGTGTTACCTTTGATTGTTTTAAAATGCTATATTCACAGATAACATTGTATTTTTATGTTATATGTGGTACAAGTTTCACTTTTGTTTTTGATGCTCTGAGTCTTCCCTCCATTTGCTCCCCCTTCAGAGCGCTATCACAACACAATCAGTGTGCATCCCACTAATGAAACTACTGCACATCACACCAGGTTTGTGAAATTGTTGTACAGTTTTGTATGCTGCTTTTGTATGGTTTGAATAGTAATTTAGGAGAGATAGCTAAATTACTCAAACATGTATATATGACATCTAAAAACCTCTTGGAAGAAAGCTCATCAAAACTATTTTGCATAATAAATCGTCTTTAATCTAGGACAATATCAATTGTAATTGAATCAAATCGCTATTTAAATGGTTGCAAATCGCTTGTTGCAAATGTTGGAATTTTTAGAAGTACCATTTCCTCCACAAGCGACAAAATATATAAGTACATGATCTAACAACGTAACCGCTAACTATAGTTTAAATCTATCCTCTGAAATGCACGTGATTCTTGTATTAGATCACACGTGTCAAACTCAAAGCCCATGGGCGAAAAACGGCCCACCACGTCATTTTATGTGGCCCACGAAAAGGTAAATTAAAATGTATGACTGTCTTAAAATATCAGTTTATCAGCAGATACACAACCATTTTTTCATATCTATGCAAAACACTATGCAATATTTGTAACTTGAATAAGTAATAAATATAGAAACGGTCAACTATTTAAAAGCAGTTGCATATTTTTTACATTGCATTTGGTTACATCTAGTTGCATTTATACTGTCTTAGTTACATCTGGCCCTTTCAAAGCAACCATTTTGTTGACGTGGCCCTCTGTGAAAATGAGTTTGACACCCCTGTATTAGATTGTTAGTTCATAGATCTTTTGTAAATTCCCCTGAACAGAATCCTATTATTAAAACATAAATCGCAAATCAGAGCTAATTTATGTAATCGAGAAGAGAGTCTAAGGATTACTTCAAAAACTACATCAAACACTGAACACTTTTTTCTTTCTTTTACTTCAGTACAAACAGCACATCCAGTTATTGTCCACAGTTTGTTGAGTAGATACTGTAAATGCCTGTGTTTATGTCTCTGATCCCACTTTCACCTCTGCATTCTCCAAAGCCATTGACACTGTTCAGACTGAAGTGCCCTGCTTCGAGGCACAACACCTGGGCTTTGAACCTTCGACCTCACCCCGGCTGCCCCCCGGCCTGCTCCAGGATCAGCTCGGACAGACAAGCACAAAACTCTTCATTTCCTGTTTGGCCCAAAATGGAGGAGGAAAAAGCACCTGCGTTTCAGGTAACAGCAGAGGACACGACCTCATGAGGACAAGACACGTTTTCACTGCACAATCTGAACATGTCTGGGAACAATATTCATAGATACGAGGAGGAATATTCAGGTGTTTCAGATGAATAATTCCTTCCTGATTTGAAAGACTTTGTGAAGACCCATAGAGGACCTTTCCTCATTAAAAGATATAATATTTTGATTTGAATTGCTTAATCGCTATGACCACAGAGGGCAGTTGCCATAACTTGAAACTCGTGTATAGGAGCTAATTAATAAACAACAACTGGATTTTATGATACAGATTTTATGATTTGCAAGTACTGAGCCAACTTGTATACATATATTTTAATGGTGCACTATGGAACTTTTCAGGGGAGTGGAGATGCTATTGCTTTGCCTGAAATGTTCTGCAGTGTGGCAATAAAGTTATCTACTTTGTATTTATTCCATTTTGATTCCTAAAAACAATACCCATAATAACATGTATTCTTATTGTGAGCAGGGTCGCCTCTCCACAGATCTGACCTGTAACTTGACCTCAAGTAATGCCATGTAAAGATAAAGATTTTAAACTATTCTGATGTTATAATAAACATCTCCTTGGGGACAAGCAGGTGGTAGACTCATCAAAAAAAGTTACATAGTGCTTCTTTAAATTAGTCATATCTTTTAGACTCTAAGTACTTATATAGGTTTTGTTGTGTACCTTTTTTTTTTTTAATACGCAACGATTACTGCACAAAAAGCCAGCTGTTGCTTACTACTACCACTACCACTACCATACTACTACTTCTACTACCTCCATACTACTACTACTACCACTACTACTACCACCACTACCATACAACTACTACTTCTATTACAACTACTACTACTACTACTACTATTGCTGCTACCACCACTACTACTCTACAAAACAGGCTTGAAATCAGACAGGATCAATTACTTCCTTGTAATGACCTAATATCCAGTTATGTAAAAATACTGTGTAACAAAGTCAAGAGTAAATTACACATTCTTCAAAAACATACTTCAAATGACTTCACTTAAGTTCACACCACTTCAGTCAGTGCTCCACAGGTCGGGCCTCAAACCAAAAGCTCATTACTAAGATTTATGAGGGGTCACTTATGGGTCATCAGCTAATTATGTTGTGATGGTTCTTTAAATGTTTTGTAAGTGGCAAAGGACAAGACAAGTGATGAAAAAACAAACTTTGAGGATTCTTTATGCAACACAAAACTCAACATTTTAAAGCACACATGTACTCACCTGCTTCCTGTTTTCACATGAGGAACCATTATTTGACTTCTTCATGTCACAGTTTATGAAGTAAAGGCTGATTTTTGTTCAACCCAGAGATGAAATCATTTGATAGACTGAATTTTATATTTCATTATAGAACGTCACTGGATGGAATACATTCATGAATAATCTTTGACTTTATTTTTACTATTGCACAAATTATTTTAATCCTATCTATTTACTTGCAGATGATTGTCTATTATATTTCATGTTATTTTTGTAGATCCCCAAATCACAACAGCGGTCGCCTCTCAGGACTTGACAAAATTGTTAATTTAACCAACAGAAAGTTAGAGAATCAAACAATGAAACAGTCTCACAAATACTAACAAGCCCAAATAGTGAGAAGAGATAAACATGTGCATCACTAAAATAACATCTGGAGTTATGACATTGTAAGACTTGTCCAACCACATATGAAAGGAAGGGCATCCAGCTTGAAATTCTCCTGTATCGCTCTGTGACATTCCTCATGACACGTTTTATTAAAAAAGACCATAAACATCCATCCATCCATTTTCTTCCGCTTATCCGGGGCCGGATCGCGGGGGCAGCAAAGCAGGGACTCCCAGACTTCCCTCACCCCGGACACGTCCTCCAGCTCCTCCGGTGGAACCCCAAGGCGTTCCCAGGCCAGCCGAGAGACATTGTCCCTCCAGCGTGTCCTGGGTCTTCCCCGGGGCCTCCTCCCGATGGGACATGCCCAGAACACCTCCCTAGGGAGGCGTCCAGGAGCCACCTCAACTGGTTCCTCTCGACGTGTAGGAGCAGTGGCTCTACTCCGAGCTCCTCCCGTGTGACCGAGCTCCTCACCCTATCCTTAAGGGTGCGCCCGGCCACTCTGCGGAGGAAACCCATTTCAGCCGCTTGTATCCATGATCTTGTCCTTTCTGTCATTACCCAGAGCTCATGACCATAGGTGAGGGTAGGAACGTAGATTGACCAGTAAATCGAGAGCTTCGCCTTCTGGCTCAGCTCCTTCTTCACCACAACGGACCGATACGCCGACTGCATCACTGCAGATGCTGCACCGATCCGCCTGTCCATCTCACACTCCATCCTTCCCTCACTTGTGAACAAGACCCCGAGATATTTGAACTCTTCCACTTGGGGCAGAGACTCACCACCCACCCGGAGAGGGCAAACCACCTTTTTCTGGTCGAGAACCATGGCCTCGGATTTGGAGGAGCTGATTCTCATCCCAGCCGCTTCACACTCGGCTGCAAACCGCCCCAGTGCCTGCTGCAGGTCCTGGCTCGATGAAGCCATCAGGACAACATCATCCACAAAACAGACCCCCTCCGGCCCCTGGCTGTGCCTAGGCAAACTCCCATGAACCCTCAAGGACCCGATGGAGAGTATAGAGCTGGTTCAGTGTTCCGCGACCAGGACGAAAACCACACTGCTCCTCCTGAATCCGAGGTTCGACTATTGGTCGGATTCTCCTCTCCAGTATCCTGGAATAGACCTTACCGGGAAGGCTGAGGAGTGTGATTCCCCTGTAATTGGACCATAAACATAACAAAAATAATACTTATGACTATTTTATCTAATGTTAATACACATAATAACACATTTTCAGTATCATCGCCTCTTCGTTTTTGACCTCGTAGCAGGCACTGAACTACACAACCCTTGACTCTGGCTACCCCTCTCTCTCACTCTTCTTCCTTCTCTCTCTACCCCCCTATCTTTCCACCTCCCTCTCTGTCTCTTCCTCTTTCTCTGTCTTGGTCTCCCTCTCTCTTTCTCCTCCCCCTCTCTCGCTGCCCCCTTTTCCCTCTCTTTTCCTCTCTCATACTTGCTCACTTTCTATTATCCCCCTCTCTCTCTCCCTTTTTTTCTTTCCCTCTCTTTTCTCTCTCATTCTTTCTTTTCCTCAATTCCTTTGTCACTCTCTCCCTCCCTCTCTCTGTCTCTCCCTCTGTCTTTCACCTCCCCTCTCTCCCTCCCTACCTCTCTCATACTCTCTCACTCTCTATTTCCCCTCTTTTTCTCTATCTTTCATAATCCTCACTCTCTATCTCCCCTCTCTTCCTCTTTTTCTGTCTCTCTCATACTCCTTCACTCTCTATCCCCTCCTTTGGCTCTTCTCCTCTCTATCTCTCATACTCCTGCACTCTCTCTCTCTCTCTCTCTCCCTCTTCCCTCTCCTTTTCCCCATTCTCCTTCACTCTCTATCTCCCCCTCTCTCCCAATTTTCCTCTCTCTTGTACTTCTTCACTGTCTATCTCCCCTCTAGTCTCTTTCTGACTACCTCTTCCCCCCCCCCTCTCTCTCTCTCTCTCTGCCACCCCTCTCTCTCCCTCTTTTCCACTCTTGCTCTTGTAATACTTCTCTTTCTGACTATCTCTTCCCCCGTCCCCCTCTTTCTCTTTCTGACTATCTCTCCCCCCTCTCTTTCTCATACTCTCTCAATTTGTATCTCCCCCTCTCTCCCTCTTGTCTTCTCTTTCGCCTGTACTCCTTCACTCTCTATCTCCCTCTCCCTCCCTCTTTTTGTCCCTTCTTTTCATCTCTCCCCCTCTTTCTCTGTGACCATCTCTTTCCCTGTCTCTCCCACTGTCTCTGCCTCTCTCTCTCCCTCTCTCTCCCTCTCTCTTTCCCTCTCTTTCAATGTCTCCCTGCCTCTTTTTGCCTCCCTCCCTCTCTCTCTTTTCCTCTCTCCCTCTCTCTCTGCCTCTCTCTTTCCCTCCCTCCCTCTCTCTTTCCCTCTCTCTCTTTCCCTCTCCCCCCGCCTCTCTCTTTCCCTCCCTCCCTCTCTCTCTTTCCCTCTCTTTCCCTCTCTCCCCACCTCTCTTTCCCTCCCTCCCTCTCTCTTTCCCTCTCTGCCTCTCTCTTTCCCTCTCCCTCCCTCTCTCTTTCCCTCTCTCCCTCTCTCTCTTT